>NC_086444.1:740589633-740962758 GCF_028390025.1 Pseudophryne corroboree
GTGTGACTGCCCCCCACCCTCGGAGGCTTGCATCCGTGGTCACCAGGACCCTGTCCTGAATGCCGAATCTGCGACCTTCGAGAAGGTGAGCACTCTGCAGCCACCACAGGAGAGACACCCTGGCCCTGGGGGATAGGGTGATTAACCGATGCATCTGAAGATGTGATCCGGACCACTTGTCCAGTAAGTCCCACTGGAAGGTCCTCGCATGGAACCTGCCGAAGGGAATGGCCTCGTATGATGCCACCATCCTTCCCAGGACTCGAGTGCAGTGATGCACTGACACCTGTTTTGGTTTTAATAGATTCCTGACCAGTGTCACGAGCTCCTGAGCTCTCTTTATCGGGAAATAAACCCTTTTCTGGTCTGTGTCAAGGATCATGCCTAGGAGAGGCAGATGAGCTGTAGGAACCAACTGCAACTTTGGAATATATAGAATCCAGCCGTGTTGCCGTTACACTTCCAGAGAAAGTGATACGCTGTTCAGCAACTGCTCTCTTGATCTCGCTTTTATGAGGAGATCGTCCAAGTACGTGATAATAGTGACACCTTGCTTCCGCAGGAGCACCATCATTTCCGCCATTACCTTGGTGAATATTCTCGGGGCCGTGGAGAGACCAAACGGCAACGTCTGAAATTGGTAATGACAATCCCGTACCGCAATTCTGAGGTACGCCTGATGAGGTGGATAAATGGGGACATGAAGGTATGCATCCTTTATGTCCAGAGTCACCATAAAATCTCCCCCTTTCAGGCTTGCAATGACCGCTCTTAGCGATTCCATCTTGAACTTGAACCTTTTCAGGTATATGTTCAGGGATTTTAAATTCAATATGGGTCTGACCGAACCGTCTGGTTCCGGGACTACAACATGGTCGAATAATAACCCCCTCCTTGTTGAAGGAGGGGAACCCTGACCACCACCTGTTGAAGATACAATTTGTGAATTGCAGTCAACACTGTTTCCCTCTCGTGGGGGGAAGCCGGCAGGGCCGTCGGTGAGGGGGCATCTCCTCAAAAACCAGCTTGTATCCCTGAGACACAATATCTATTGCCCAGGGATCTAACAGGGAGTGAACCCACTTGTGGCTGAATTTAGGAAGGCGTGCCCCCACCGGGCCTAGCTCCGCCTGTGGAGCCCCAGCGACATGCGGTGGATTTTGTAGAGGCCGGGGAGGACTTCTGTTCCTGGGAACTAGCTGTGCTGTGCAGCTTCTTTGCTCTGCCCCCGCCTCTGGCAAGAAAGGACGCACCTCGGACTTTCTTGTTTCTTTGTTCGAAAGGCTGCATTTGATAATGTCGTGCTTTCCTAGGCTGTGCAGGAATATAAGGCAAAATATCAGAATTACCAGCTATAGCTGTGGAGACCAGGTCCGAGAACCCTTCTCCACACAATCCTCAGCCTTCCATATGACTCTTAAGTCGGCATCATCTGTCCATTGCATATTCTACAGGACACGTCAAGCAGAATTCGACATAGCTTTGACTCTAGGGCCCAGTATACTCATGTCTCTTTGGGCATGTTTTATATATATATATATATATATATATATATATATATATTTATTCAGAAAGTGAAGAAAAGGGCGCCTATTAGTGTCTAGTAAAATTATAGAGCTGGTGTGATTGAGAACAGGATACTACTTATCTGGCATAAACAGACTTTAGCTTCAGTCATAGGACCAGTACAGGTACATGAAAAAAAGATGAACAAAATAACATAGCGCGTACTGTTTTTACGCAATCACAATCTACAGATCATATAAACCAATTGTGTGTTAAAAAACTTTCTGGGTAAAGGTAAATCCCAAAATTTAAAATCCACAGCCAGGGATTTTGTTTTAAAAGTTTTTCACAATAATAAAACACACATAAAACATAAAGGTAGAAGTATAAGATATACAGTTTTCAATCCATAGATCAAATGAACCAATTATGTGTTTAAAAAACTTTCTGGGTATAGGCAAATCCCAAGAATTTGAAATCCACAGCCAGGGATTTTTTTTAAAGTTTTTCACAAAATTTAATACAACACATAAAACATAAAAGGTAGAAGTAATGCGAGCGTACAAGATAAAATTGAATGACAAGCTTATCTGTCCATATTAGGAATGGGATACATCAGATTTTTCGTAAGCATCCAAGATAAAATAGTAAAATTTCAAACGTACAAAAAATAAGTATAAAAACAGCTTATCTGCCCATAAGGGAAGTTCAGGTGCATCGGTCCCAACGCGTTTCGTCCTTAATTAGACTTCATCATGGGGATAAGGTCAGTGAGCAATGATGCTCTATTTATACCTAAAGAGATAGTGAGAACCCAGCACATGGCCAGGTAATTGATGACATCACTTCCTGTTTGGTGATGTCGAATTTTGCTAATAGGAGACATTTTAATTATAGTTTCAGGCGTGGTAGCTACATATGGGATGTATACAGGGCACAAACAAGTGATAAGGCAGGGAAAATAGAATGTAAAACGAAGCTTAAAAGCTTCGTATGGCGCTGTGCAGCGCGGTGGAACGCACGCTGGAACGCACAGCTAGTTCCTGGCGTGGTCCGCCGCACGTCACTTCCGGTCTTGTGGAAGGTACTTCCGCCGGCCGGTGGAACGCACTGTGGAACGCATCGTCATCTCCGTGACGATGCGCTCTGTGTGGCGGAGCTTACCAGCAGTGATCAACTGCTGCTCCTTCGGTGAATAATGAAGCAAGGGGGGCGGTGACGGAGGAAGGCAGTGGGCAAACTACTTAGTGTATAAAAGTACATACATAAATAGAGAGCGTATCTGAAGTAAAAAATAAATAATAAATAAACATAAAAAATATATATAAGATTAAGCATATACATATATATAAAAGATATATATATATATATATATATAAAAATATATAAAATAAAAAAATATATATATAAAAAAACATAGTGGTATAGTTCTTTCTCCATATATAGAGGTATGTCCCATCTTAGTAGGTTTTCATCATAAAGTCCGTAGTGGTTCACACGTAGTGCTCGTGAAGTTAAAAACGTCCAAAATGAAGCTGGACAGAGCCAGTTTTTCGCCAATAGGCTGGAATATTGAGATGATAAAAAATTTTTTTTAAATTATACGGTGACTAGGAATAATTTAGGAATAAATGTAGTAAAACATGCAGAGATATGAGATGTGCAATTAAGTTGCAGGTGATAAAATTGACTCAAGGTCATGATAAAGGAAGGTGCAATAATATGGTGCAATTGTGGTCATAATAAAAAGAATTTTCATATATTACTAATTTGTGTTAAAAGGTATAGGTGATGAGTCTCTTATAAAAAAGGGGCAATTTCAAATGCTTCGTTAAAGCCCAGCGGTGCCATAGTTTGCAGTTCAAAGATCCAGAACATCTCTCTTTTCGATAATTTGTTCAATATATCTCCCCCTCTTTCTCCTGGTTTAATTTGCTCGATGGCTTTAAATGTCAGATCTTCGGGATTGGACTTGTGTTTTTCCTTAAAGTGTTTGGAAACAGCGTGATTCTCAACCTTATTTTTTATATTTCGGACATGTTCCTGTAGTCGAATTTTAAGTAGTCGTTTAGTTTTGCCCACATATTTTAGGCCACATGTGCATTCTAAAAGATATATAACCATGGTTGAGTTACAGTTCATGAAGTCTTTGATTAAATATTCTTTCGAGTTGTTATGGTTGGAGAAGTGTCTTCTAACCGGATGTACAAACTTGCACATGTTGCAATTTCCACATTTATAATTTCCTTTGCACTTAGGCATCCCGATTCTGTTTGTAGGCTCTTCTTTTTTCAAAAGACTTGGGGCTATGATGTCTTTGAGGCTTTTGGTCTTTCTAAAGACAATTTTTGGTCGTTCTGGAATGATATCTTTGAGGACGGGGTCAAGTAAAAGGAGGTTCCAGTGTTTATTAAACGACTTCTTGATGGACTGTTCCTGGCAGTTGTACGTAGTGATGAAGGGGATGAATTTCTCATAAGATTTCTCTTTGATTGATTCGGTCTTAACGTCATAAACTTTCTCAAGTGCCTTCTTGATGGTAGTCTCTGGATATTGTCTCTCTTTAAATCTCCCCGCATATAGTTCAAGTTGTTTGGCGCACTCATCTGGATTACTGCAGTTACGTCTGATCCGATGAAATTGGGAGTATGGGATGTTGTTCTTCCAACCCTTTGCATGACAGCTTTTATAGTGTAGGTAACTATTAGTGTCCACTTTTTTTATATAGTTGCAGGTATTGATTTTTTGATTCGTACTTGATAAAGTCAGGTCCAGAAAGTCGATCCTCTCTTTGTCCATATGATATGTGAATTTCAGGTTATAGTCGTTAGTAGATATTAGGTTAAAGAAAGCCAGAAAGTCTTCTTCTTGACCTTCCCAGATTATGAGAATATCATCAATATAACGTTTATAAAGTATCAGCTGATCGATACATGGATTGTTGGAATGAATATGGTCCTCCTCCCAGCTTCCCATGAGGAGATTTGCGAAGCTGGGCGCAAAAATCGTCCCCTTGGCTGTCCCGCATGTCTGAAGAAAAAAGGTGTCCTGGAATTTGAAGTAATTGTGACGGAGAATGAACTTGATGAAGTCACAAATGGCATCTTTATGGAGTGTGGAGAGATCCAAATCCCTGTCCAGAAACCTCCGGCACGCTTCAATCCCTTTTTCGTGTACAATGCATGTGTAGAGGCTCTGGACATCTATGGTTATCCATAAGTAAGAATTCTTCCACTGTACCATTTGTAGTATGTCCAAAACGTTCTTCGTATCTTTGAGATATGACGGGAGTTGCACCACATATTTCTGAAGAAAGACATCTATGTACTCGGACAGATGTGCTGTCAATGAGTCAATTCCAGCAATAATGGGCCTACCTGGTGGATTGACAAGAGACTTGTGTATCTTTGGTAGGAAGTAGAAGATGGGTATGACCGGATTTGATGTCATCAGATACTGGAATTCTTCTTTTTCCAAAATTTGGTTATGAAGATATTGTACTAGTAAAACTCTCAATTCTTCAACGAATGTATTTGTAGGGTCGTTTGGAAGTTTTCTGTATGAGATATCGTCACTGAGGAGACGGTTGGCTTCTGTCACATATGCATCTCTGTCCATTAATACGAGGCCTCCTCCTTTGTCCGCCTGCTTAATGACAATGTTTCTGTTTTCTTGTAATTTTTTCAGTGCTTCTTTTTCAGCATTTTTTAGGTTTGAGAATTTGCTTTTTTCATGATCATCTTCACATAAATCTTTTTTAACTTGTTCATAGAACACATTAATGTAGTTGCCTTTGGACTCTAGGGGATAAAATTTAGATTTTCTTTTCAAACCAGATTTGGTTGCTTGAGACAGTGTGGTTTCTTTATCTTTTCTTGCGAAATGTCTCTTAAGTGTCAATGCCCTGACAAACTTGTTGAGATCAATAAAAGTCTCAAATTTATTAATCTGATTTGACGGTGCAAATTTTAGTCCTTTGCCAAGTAAAGAAATTTCTGCCGTGCTTAAGGTTTGTTTTGACAGGTTGAATATTCCTTTCTCCTGAGGGTCTATTTGAGATATCTTTTTTTGGGGTTTTGTCCTGCCGCTGCCCCTTGTGCCTCTTCTTCTGGGTAGCTTCTTTTTGTAGGGGCTTGAGCCTTGAATCTCTCTCTGAAGAAAGTTTTCTTGGTAGTTGCTGGATTGTCTGTGTCCGGGTCCGGTGATAAAAAATCCGAGTCGCTGTTGGAGTCCAGGCGTTGCAGGGCAGAGAATCTATTCTTTAAAGGTAAAGGTTTCATGTATGGGGAAACCTGATAATTTGCAGTTCAACATCTTTCCTGATTGCCTTTCTTTTGATATGGGGTTGTCTTCCATCTTTTAGTCCTTCGATCTTGAAAGACAGGGATACGGTTGTAATTCTTTTCTTGGAATCTGCTCCAGTTATTCACTTGGTTGTGCGCATAATCTTCTTTATCTCTCAGGTATTTCTTTTGCTTACCTTTGATCACCTCTTCTTCTATACGTTCTATTTTCTTGGTTAAGGTAGCATCATTGGCTTTGAATTCCTCCTTATCTTGATGTCGCACTAGTATTTGTTCTTTTTTCTTTATGTCCTCCTCAATTGTGGTGAGAATATTCTTTTTCTCTGAGATGATTAGCCTCATTAGTTCTAATGAGCAGTTATGGAGTGTTTCATCCCATTTCTTTATAAAATCCTGTTTATCCTGACCGAAAGTAGGTCTTTTGATAAGACGTAGCCCTCTTGGGATTCTATTTACTGAGATATATTGTTCCAAACCTTTGATCTCCCACCATGCTTTGATTTCTTTGGTTAGGAGTCTTTCTGTTTCCCAGAAAAGTGAGTCCATGTCCTCATCGTTAACAGTCACTTGAGATATGCTTGGATTTTCTTCGTTAAAAATCTGTTGACAGAGGTTGTTTCTTTTTTCCAAACCTCTATTTTTAAACATTATGGTGTACAGTGTGTCTAGCTGCCTCCGAGACAAACCAAAAAATGTAGTCAAAAATAGAAACGGGGGCGCTCAGATATCACGGTGTACTACCAATAATAAATAATAAAATATGAAGTCAAGTGTATATAGTACATGACACTTCCTCTAGAGTAAGAGTGGCTGCAACCTTAAGCAATAAATATGTGCTTGGAAAACACATAAACAAGATTTTCAGAAAGTGAAGAAAAGGGCGCCTATTAGTGTCTAGTAAAATTATAGAGCTGGTGTGATTGAGAACAGGATACTACTTATCTGGCATAAACAGACTTTAGCTTCAGACTGAAGCTAAAGTCTGTTTATGCCAGATAAGTAGTATCCTGTTCTCAATCACACCAGCTCTATAATTTTACTAGACACTAATAGGCGCCCTTTTCTTCACTTTCTGAAAATCTTGTTTATGTGTTTTCCAAGCACATATTTATTGCTTAAGGTTGCAGCCACTCTTACTCTAGAGCAGGGGTGTCAAAGACAAGGCCCGCGGGCCAAATCCGGCCCGCCAGACCTCGTCTGATGGCCCGCGGTGCCGCCGCCATGAAACCCCCTTCTCCCGAGTGCCCAGCTCGGGGGGGGCGGGGTTTCGCGGAATGACGCGATTGCGTCGTGACGTCACGGCGCAAACGCGTCATTCAACGAAACCCCGTCGGAGGAGGGAGAAGGGAGCCGCGCAGACGAGGAGGGAGAGGCGGCTGAAGAGCGGCGAGAACCGCTTCAAATGTAAGTCAGCCCCTCTCCCTTCCTCTCTTTCTCTCTCTCTCCCTCCTTCCACCACCTGCCGCAATGTGTAAAATGGGGACCTGTGCCTGCCACAATGTGTAAAATGGGGACCTGTGCCTGCCACAATGTGTAAAATGGGGACCTGTGCCTGCCACAATGTGTAAAATGGGGACCTGTACCTGCCACAATGTGTAAAATGGGGACCTGTACCTGCCGCTATGTGTAAAATGGGGACCTGTGCCTGCCACAATGTGTAAAATGGGGACATGTGCTTGCCACAATGTGTAAAATGGGGACCTGTACCTGCCGCTATGTGTAAAATGGGGACCTGTGCCTGCCACAATGTGTAAAATGGGGACCTGTACCTGCCGCTATGTGTAAAATGGGGACCTGTGCCTGCCACAATGTGTAAAATGGGGACCTGTACCTGCCGCTATGTGTAAAATGGGGACCTGTATCTGCCACAATGTGTAAAATGGGGACCTGTACCTGCCGCTATGTGTAAAATGGGGACCTGTGCCTGCCACAATGTGTAAAATGGGGACCTGTGCCTGCCACAATGTGTAAAATGGGGACCTGTACCTGCCGCTATGTGTAAAATGGGGACCTGTGCCTGCCGCAATGTGTAAAATGGGGACCTGTGCCTGCCGCAATGTGTAAAATGGGGACCTGTGCACTATAAAAGGGGGCACATGGCTGGGCACTTTAAAAGGGGGCAGATGGCTGGGCACATATAAGGCAGGTGGAGCGGTAAATTTTGGATAGACCTACAGATACAACCGGCCCTTTGATGGGGACCAAACTGCTGATGCGGCCCCCGATGAATTTGAGTTTGACACCCCTGCTCTAGAGGAAGTGTCACATACTATATACACTTGACTTCATATTTTATTATTTATTATTGGTAGTACACCGTGATATCTGAGCGCCCCCGTTTCTATTTTCGACTACATTTTTTGGTTTCTCTCGGAGGCAGCTAGACACACTGTACACCATAATGTTTAAAAATAGAGGTTTGGAAAAAAGAAACAACCTCTGTCAACAGATTTTTAACGAAGAAAATCCAAGCATATCTCAAGTGACTGTTAACGATGAGGACATGGACTCACTTTTCTGGGAAACAGAAAGACTCCTAACCAAAGAAATCAAAGCATGGTGGGAGATCAAAGGTTTGGAACAATATATCTCAGTAAATAGAATCCCAAGAGGGCTACGTCTTATCAAAAGACCTACTTTCGGTCAGGATAAACAGGATTTTATAAAGAAATGGGATGAAACACTCCATAACTGCTCATTAGAACTAATGAGGCTAATCATCTCAGAGAAAAAAAATATTCTCACCACAATTGAGGAGGACATAAAGAAAAAAGAACAAATACTAGTGCGACATCAAGATAAGGAGGAATTTAAAGCCAATGATGCTACCTTAACCAAGAAAATAGAACGTATAGAAGAAGAGGTGATCAAAGGTAAGCAAAAGAAATACCTGAGAGATAAAGAAGATTATGCGCACAACCAAGTGAATAACTGGAGCAGATTCCAAGAAAAGAATTACAACCGTATCCCTGTCTTTCAAGATCGAAGGACTTAAAGATGGAAGACAACCCCATATCAAAAGAAAGGCAATCAGGAAAGATGTTGAACTGCAAATTATCAGGTTTCCCCGTACATGAAACCTTTACCTTTAAAGAATAGATTCTCTGCCCTGCAACGCCTGGACTCCAACAGCGACTCGGATTTTTTATCACCGGACCCGGACACAGACAATCCAGCAACTACCAAGAAAACTTTCTTCAGAGAGAGATTCAAGGCTCAAGCCCCTACAAAAAGAAGCTACCCAGAAGAAGAGGCACAAGGGGCAGCGGCAGGACAAAACCCCAAAAAAAGATATCTCAAATAGACCCTCAGGAGAAAGGAATATTCAACCTGTCAAAACAAACCTTAAGCACGGCAGAAATTTCTTTACTTGGCAAAGGACTAAAATTTGCACCGTCAAATCAGATTAATAAATTTGAGACTTTTATTGATCTCAACAAGTTTGTCAGGGCATTGACACTTAAGAGACATTTCGCAAGAAAAGATAAAGAAACCACACTGTCTCAAGCAACCAAATCTGGTTTGAAAAGAAAATCTAAATTTTATCCCCTAGAGTCCAAAGGCAACTACATTAATGTGTTCTATGAACAAGTTAAAAAAGATTTATGTGAAGATGATCATGAAAAAAGCAAATTCTCAAACCTAAAAAATGCTGAAAAAGAAGCACTGAAAAAATTACAAGAAAACAGAAACATTGTCATTAAGCAGGCGGACAAAGGAGGAGGCCTCGTATTAATGGACAGAGATGCATATGTGACAGAAGCCAACCGTCTCCTCAGTGACGATATCTCATACAGAAAACTTCCAAACGACCCTACAAATACATTCGTTGAAGAATTGAGAGTTTTACTAGTACAATATCTTCATAACCAAATTTTGGAAAAAGAAGAATTCCAGTATCTGATGACATCAAATCCGGTCATACCCATCTTCTACTTCCTACCAAAGATACACAAGTCTCTTGTCAATCCACCAGGTAGGCCCATTATTGCTGGAATTGACTCATTGACAGCACATATGTCCGAGTACATAGATGTCTTTCTTCAGAAAGATGTGGTGCAACTCCCGTCATATCTCAAAGATACGAAGAACGTTTTGGACATACTACAAATGGTACAGTGGAAGAATTCTTACTTATGGATAACCATAGATGTCCAGAGCCTCTACACATGCATTGTACACAAAAAAGGGATTGAAGCGTGCCGGAGGTTTCTGGACAGGGATTTGGATCTCTCCACACTCCATAAAGATGCCATTTGTGACTTCATCAAGTTCATTCTCCGTCACAATTACTTCAAATTCCAGGACACCTTTTTTCTTCAGACATGCGGGACAGCCATGGGGACGATTTTTGCGCCCAGCTTCGCAAATCTCCTCATGGGAAGCTGGGAGGAGGACCATATTCATTCCAACAATCCATGTATCGATCAGCTGATACTTTATAAACGTTATATTGATGATATTCTCATAATCTGGGAAGGTCAAGAAGAAGACTTTCTGGCTTTCTTTAACCTAATATCTACTAACGACTATAACCTGAAATTCATATATCATATGGACAAAGAGAAGATCGACTTTCTGGACCTGACTTTATCAAGTACGAATCAAAAAATCAATACCTGCAACTATATAAAAAAAGTGGACACTAATAGTTACCTACACTATAAAAGCTGTCATGCAAAGGGTTGGAAGAACAACATCCCATACTCCCAATTTCATCGGATCAGACGTAACTGCAGTAATCCAGATGAGTGCGCCAAACAACTTGAACTATATGCGGGGAGATTTAAAGAGAGACAATATCCAGAGACTACCATCAAGAAGGCACTTGAGAAAGTTTATGACGTTAAGACCGAATCAATCAAAGAGAAATCTTATGAGAAATTCATCCCCTTCATCACTACGTACAACTGCCAGGAACAGTCCATCAAGAAGTCGTTTAATAAACACTGGAACCTCCTTTTACTTGACCCCATCCTCAAAGATATCATTCCAGAACGACCAAAAATTGTCTTTAGAAAGACCAAAAGCCTCAAAGACATCATAGCCCCAAGTCTTTTGAAAAAAGAAGAGCCTACAAACAGAATCGGGATGCCTAAGTGCAAAGGAAATTATAAATGTGGAAATTGCAACATGTGCAAGTTTGTACATCCGGTTAGAAGACACTTCTCCAACCATAACAACTCGAAAGAATATTTAATCAAAGACTTCATGAACTGTAACTCAACCATGGTTATATATCTTTTAGAATGCACATGTGGCCTAAAATATGTGGGCAAAACTAAACGACTACTTAAAATTCGACTACAGGAACATGTCCGAAATATAAAAAATAAGGTTGAGAATCACGCTGTTTCCAAACACTTTAAGGAAAAACACAAGTCCAATCCCGAAGATCTGACATTTAAAGCCATCGAGCAAATTAAACCAGGAGAAAGAGGGGGAGATATATTGAACAAATTATCGAAAAGAGAGATGTTCTGGATCTTTGAACTGCAAACTATGGCACCGCTGGGCTTTAACGAAGCATTTGAAATTGCCCCTTTTTTATAAGAGACTCATCACCTATACCTTTTAACACAAATTAGTAATATATGAAAATTATTTTTATTATGACCACAATTGCACCATATTATTGCACCTTCCTTTATCATGACCTTGAGTCAATTTTATCACCTGCAACTTAATTGCACATCTCATATCTCTGCATGTTTTACTACATTTATTCCTAAATTATTCCTAGTCACCGTATAATTTAAAAAAAAAAAATTATCATCTCAATATTCCAGCCTATTGGCGAAAAACTGGCTCTGTCCAGCTTCATTTTGGACGTTTTTAACTTCACGAGCACTACGTGTGAACCACTACGGACTTTATGATGAAAACCTACTAAGATGGGACATACCTCTATATATGGAGAAAGAACTATACCACTATGTTTTTTTATATATATTTTTTTTTATTTTATATATTTTTTTATATATATATATCTTTTATATATATGTATATGCTTAATCTTATATATATTTTTTATGTTTATTTATTATTTATTTTTTACTTCAGATACGCTCTCTATTTATGTATGTACTTTTATACACTAAGTAGTTTGCCCACTGCCTTCCTCCGTCACCGCCCCCCTTGCTTCATTATTCACCGAAGGAGCAGCAGTTGATCACTGCTGGTAAGCTCCGCCACACAGAGCGCATCGTCACGGAGATGACGATGCGTTCCACAGTGCGTTCCACCGGCCGGCGGAAGTACCTTCCACAAGACCGGAAGTGACGTGCGGCGGACCACGCCAGGAACTAGCTGTGCGTTCCAGCGTGCGTTCCACCGCGCTGCACAGCGCCATACGAAGCTTTTAAGCTTCGTTTTACATTCTATTTTCCCTGCCTTATCACTTGTTTGTGCCCTGTATACATCCCATATGTAGCTACCACGCCTGAAACTATAATTAAAATGTCTCCTATTAGCAAAATTCGACATCACCAAACAGGAAGTGATGTCATCAATTACCTGGCCATGTGCTGGGTTCTCACTATCTCTTTAGGTATAAATAGAGCATCATTGCTCACTGACCTTATCCCCATGATGAAGTCTAATTAAGGACGAAACGCGTTGGGACCGATGCACCTGAACTTCCCTTATGGGCAGATAAGCTGTTTTTATACTTATTTTTTGTACGTTTGAAATTTTACTATTTTATCTTGGATGCTTACGAAAAATCTGATGTATCCCATTCCTAATATGGACAGATAAGCTTGTCATTCTATTTTATCTTGTACGCTCGCATTACTTCTACCTTTTATGTTTTATGTGTTGTATTAAATTTTGTGAAAAACTTTAAAAAAAAATCCCTGGCTGTGGATTTCAAATTCTTGGGATTTGCCTATACCCAGAAAGTTTTTTAAACACATAATTGGTTCATTTGATCTATGGATTGAAAACTGTATATCTTATACTTCTACCTTTATGTTTTATGTGTGTTTTATTATTGTGAAAAACTTTTAAAACAAAATCCCTGGCTGTGGATTTTAAATTTTGGGATTTACCTTTACCCAGAAAGTTTTTTAACACACAATTGGTTTATATGATCTGTAGATTGTGATTGCGTAAAAACAGTACGCGCTATGTTATTTTGTTCATCTTTTTTTCATGTACCTGTACTGGTCCTATGACTGAAGCTAAAGTCTGTTTATGCCAGATAAGTAGTATCCTGTTCTCAATCACACCAGCTCTATAATTTTACTAGACACTAATAGGCGCCCTTTTCTTCACTTTCTGAAAATCTTGTTTATGTGTTTTCCAAGCACATATTTATTGCTTAAGGTTGCAGCCACTCTTACTCTAGAGGAAGTGTCACGTACTATATACACTTGACTTCATATTTTATTATTTATTATTGGTAGTACACCGTGATATCTGAGCGCCCCCGTTTCTATTTTCGACTACATATATATATATATATATATATATATATCTCTTAAGACAGCATCTTTAATATATATATTTCTATATATACATATATATATATATATATATATACATACTAGGGTCTCAATCTCTGCTGATAAGTTACCTGTCCACGCTGCCACAGCGCTATAAACCCATGCCGACACAATCGCCGGTCTGAGTAGTGTACCAGAATGTGCACGCTATCTGCAGGATCCCTGAGAATAGCTGTTACGTCAGGGCTACCTTTTGGGCAAACGTGACACCCTAGGGGAAGATTCCCATCATATCCTGGCCCTAGTGGGGAAAGGATACTGCCTGAGAATTCTTTGTGGGAAACTGCAGTCTCGTCTGGAGATTCCCGCTCTTTTTCATCATGAGAGGAGGGAAATTTACCTCAGCTTTCTTCCCCTTAAACATGTGTACCCTTGTGTCAGGGACAGATGAGTCATCAGTGATATGCAAATCATCTTTTATTACAATAATCATATATTGAATACTTTTCTGCCATTTTGGCTGTAACTTTGCATTATCGTAGTCGACACTGGAGTCAGACTCCGTGTCGATATCAGTGTCTATTATTTTGGATAGTGAGCATTGAGAGACTCTGAAGGTCTCTGCGACATAGGGACAGACATGGGTAGATTTCCTGTCTGTTCTCTAATCTTTTGTGCAATAAATTCACCTTAGCACTTAATTACACCTATCCAAACAGGTGTCAGCGTTGTCGACGGAGACACCCTCTCACACACATAGTTGCTCCATCTCCTCCTTAGGGGAGCCTTTTACCTCAACCATGTCGACACACACATACCGACACACCACACACTCAGGGAATGCTCACCTGAAGAGAATTCCCCCATAAGGCCCTTTGGAGAGACAGAGAGAGAGTATGCCAGCACACACCCCAGCGCTATTAACCCAGGAATAACACAGTAACTTAATGTTAACCCAGTAGCTGCTGTTTATATTGATTTTTGCGCCTAATTATGTGCCCCGCCCCCTCTCTTTTTACCCTCTTCTACCGTGTAACTGCAGGGGAGAGACTGGTGAGCTTCCTCTCAGCGGTGCTGTGGAGAAAAAACATGGCGCTGGTGAGTGCTGAGGAAGAAGCCCCGCCCTATCGACGGCGGGCTTCTGTCCCTCTTTCATGTACAATTTTGGCGGGGGCTCATACATATATACAGTACCCAACTGTATATTATGCAAACTTTTGCCAAAGAGGTCTCTAATTGCTGCCTAGGGCACCCCCCTGCGCCCTGCACCCTTACAGTAACCGGAGTATGTGGGTGTAGTGTGGGAGCAATGGCGCACAGCTGCAGTGCTGTGCGCTACCTCATGTGAAGACTGGAGTCTTCTGCCGCCGATTTCGAAGTCTTCTTGCTTCTTTCACCCGGCTTCTGTCTTCCGGCTCTGCGAGGGGGACGGCGGCGCGGCTCCGGGATCGGACGACAAAGGGTGAGATCCTGTGTACGATCCCTCTGGAGCTAATGGTGTCCAGTAGCCTAAGAAGCAGGACCTATCTTCAGAGAGTAGGGCTGCTTCTCTCCCCTCAGTCCCACGATGCAGGGAGTCTGTTGCCAGCAGAGCTCCCTGAAAATAAAAAACCTAACAAAATACTTTCTTATAGCAAGCTCAGGAGAGCTCACTAAGTAGCACCCAGCTCGTCCGGGCACAGATTCAAAACTGGGGTCTGGAGGAGGGACATAGAGGGAGGAGCCAGAGCACACCAGAATCTAAATTCTTTCTTAAAGTGCCCATGTCTCCTGCGGAGCCCGTCTATTCCCCATGGTCCTTACGGAGTCCCCAGCATCCACTAGGACGTTAGAGAAAAAGGAAATTAATTTTATAAAATCTGAGTCGAACGCTCTTTATTTCAAAACAGAGAATAAATGTGGCCAAAGCACAGTATCGAATGCTTTGTGTGTGTCCAAACTGAGAAGCATATTATTGGATTTTGAAGTTTGCATTGAGCACATCGTCGCTGCGATCGCTAAACGAATCGCCAGCACAGAGTGTCTACCCGCAACAAATCCTAATTGGTGGTCAGTAAGCAAGGCTGGCAGAATGGCTTGTAGATGATTGGCCATTATCTTAGCGAGGATTTTAAAGTCAGCGTTTAATAGCGTGATTGGTCTATAAGAGCCCAAAAGTTGGGGGTCCCGACCTGGTTTTGGCAATAAAATTGTGTGGGATTCATTAAAAGTGGAGTAAGGAGAGTCCCTATATATTGTTTGGTAGAGTTCATGTAATGCCGGCAAGATATTGTCGTGTTGTAATTTATAGTAATCACCCGATAGCCCGTCCGGGCCTGGAGATTTGCGGAATGCTAAGCCTTTAATAACTTGGGAGATTTCCTCAGTAGTGACAGCTCTGTGGAGCCTATCTCGCTGGGCTTGCTTCAATTGGGGGAGACGGACTTCCAAGAGTAATCGGCCATGGAAGTCTATGTCTATATCCTGGGCAGAATATAAATCAGAATAGTAATCGCGAAACAGCTTCAGAATACGTCTGGATTCTGTGACAGGAGTACGGGTAATAGGATGTTTAATGGCCGCTATATGAGCCCTGGTTTTCCAAGAACGGGACATAGTAGCCAATAGTCTGCCAGCCTTGTTACCCCATCTATAATATTTATGTTTGGCGATTTCCAACGCGTTCTTAGCTTGGGTTAGAAGGAAATTTTCTAGCAGTTGTCTGGCTTGTATATAAGCATCCCGTGTCACCTCGCCAGGAGCAGAAGAGTACGCCGCAAAGCTGGATGAGACATTTATTCTGAGTGATTTGTATATTTCTGCAGCTTCTTTTTTCCGTTTGACCATGTAACTTATGATGTGGACCCTCATTACCGCCTTCGAAGACTCCTAAAACAGAATAGGAGAGTCCCAGTGTTTGATGTGATCGTCCACATACTCTGGCCACTGTGCATTGAGAAAAAGCTTAAAGTCTTCAGAGGAAGCCATATGAGATGGGAATCTCCAAAAGCGGTCCGCTGTCGGAGCACACGGGAGACTGAGTACTAGCGAGATAGGGGCATGATCCAAAATAATAATGCCGTGTAGCTGCGATTTGAGAAAATGATTTATCAAAATGTCTGCGATTAAGAAACAATCTATTCTCGAAAATGATCTGAGTACCCCCGAGTGAAAAGTGAAAGATTTATCCGAAGAATTAAGTAGACGCCACGGGTCTGATAGCTGAAGTGCTTCAGTAAAAGATAAGACTATGCCCCATTGTGGAGAATGTGGGTTGGTAGCTGGGGGTGACTTATCCAGACAAGAGTCTGCCACTGTGTTAAAGTCATCTCCTATTATCAACGGGAAGTTGTCTTGTTGTGTTAGTACCTGGAGCAGAGTGCGGAAAAATTATTGGGTATCTACATTTGGTGCATAAATATTAACCAAGGTGTAATTTGAGCCATAAATAGAAACATCTAATATTATGAACCGCCCATCTGGGTCAATGTCCTGATTATGTATAGTAACTGGTAAAGATCTACGAAGTAATATGGCAATGCCCCTGGACTTGGATCGATAAGAAGCAGCTATGCAGTGACCTAACCAAGGAGCTCGAAGAGAGGAGTCATCTCCCCTCTTCCAATGAGTATCTTGGACAAACACAACACCCGGTTTAAATTTGCAGAGATGCGTAACAATGCGTTTGCATTTAATTGGGCTGTTAGCTCCTCCAACATTCCAAGATAATAGCCAAAGATCAATCAGAGTATTGGGAGTGGAAGTGTTACAGGATGACATGGCTAACCCACCCCCTCAGGGGCCTCATAGAATGTGCAGATTTTAGGAACATTGATAAAGAGTGCGATGAGACTCCATTAGTTGTGCCAACATGAACAAGTCTTCCCAAATCCCAATGGGGATGCAGCTGAACAACGGGTGTCACAACATCTGTACATAATAAAAATAACAAAAGCATAATGCGATGCTTCAATCCTCCACATTTTCTAATTTTCCTAACCAATACACCAAACCAATTGAGACCTTGCAGCATTACAACTGACGTAGGCCACGAAAGAAAGAAAGAAAGAAAGAAAGAAAGAAAGAAAGAAAGAAAGAAAGAAAGAAAGAAAAAAAAGAAGGTGGGGAGGAAAAAAAACAAACATAACCGCCCCCCCCAAAAAAAACCACAGTTGGGAGAAGAAAAGATAAAATAAAAATTGAGGGGGGGGACCCATTAGTACAAAGAAGAGACAAAACAGGTATTGTGTTCTTGTGTTTCCGTATCGTTACCCCAACCAGACATCTCAAAGGTATATATGAGGCTAAAGGGATGACCTTCACGGTCATTCCTAATAAAGCATAGTGATAGTTTCTAAGCGGCCGTGGAACTGGCCAATGGGAATATTTGAACACATAGATAAAAATCAGGCTGTGACCAGGGCAGTATCTCAGGGAGAGTTAGAAGAGCGTGACGGGGAGCAAGGAGCCATTAAGCGGTGTTTAGCCAAGATAGGGTCATCGAAATATACTGGTTGGCCATCTATCATAACCCTAAGTTTTGCAGGGTATAGTAGGGCAAAACGGCGGTCATGGTCGTGGAGATAACGACAGACTTCTGAAAATGCTCGCCGTTTTTGAGAAACACTTCCAGAGAAATCTTGGAAAATTAAGAGTTTGTGGTCGTTAACCACTACAGACTGTGACCTGCCGTACTGAGCTAATATTTGCTCCTTGACTCTGTAATCTACGAATTTAGCAACCACTGGTTGTGGTTTCCCTTGAGCAGTGCATTGTGGTATGCCCACTCTGTGAGCTCTTTCAATTTGTGGTGTGGGAAAATCGCCATCTAGACCCAGTGCCAGGGGTGGTCTATACTAAGGAACTCAATTAATTTAGCATCAGGAAGTGACTCAGGAATACCGATGAACCTAAGGGCAACTCCTGTTCCGATTCTCTAAGTCATCAATTTTTTCCTGCAGGGCCCGAATTGTGTTCGAGTGGGAGTCGCTCTGTTGTTGAACTACATGAAGACAATCTACCACATCACTCATACGTTGCTCTACAGTATCGAGCCGTGTGGTGTGTGAATCAATTTTGGCCAATGTGTTATCCAATTTAGTATTCATCCCCAGTTGTTTATCAAAGGCAAAATAATTTTTGACATTTCCCTCGCCATGTCTGCTAAGGGGAGAGATTCCACAGGGATAACTTTAAGGTAGGGGTTATGCCCGACTCTCGAGAGTCTTCAGGGTGGGTAGTAGAAGTGGAGGGGTGAGATTTGTCCATTTTTTGTTTGGGCTTCACCATGTCTGGCGTGGGCGTTGATTGATGGGAGACTTGCAATTTGTCTACAAATCTATCCATGCCCCTCTGAGGGCACATCAAAATGACAAGGACACTAGTGTTTAGCTAGATAACACCCTTTGCATCCGGAGCCTACGTTTTTAGGTAAAGAACACAGACCTGAGTATTTTGTTTATCTGTATCAACAAGAATGAAGCATAGGTCCCCAACTCCCTCAAAACATAGCTATGACATTATTGCATTGTCAACAAAGCAAGAGGGGAAAAAAAGGAAAAAATAGGGAAAAAAAGGGGGGGGGGGGTGATAATAATGTTCACCGAGAGAGTATCAAGTGTCCGAGGATATAAATTATGTAGTTGCCTATTTTAAAAATGACTTAATAAGTGTCTCCACCAACTTTCAAGAGTAAGAGTGCAGTATGTCTTACATAAAATGAGTAAGCATCAATATGTAAACGATCGTCAATAAGTGACTGCACAAATGTGTCAAAACATTCCTGTATTAGAGTGCATGTAAGGGAAGGATATGCCAAAGTTTAACAGCACATACGTACAGATATAGTTTTCCCAGAAAGTTATGCAATGTGAAAATAATCTGATAGATGGCAACACAAAAATTCCAATAAAGTCGCCAAATATAGTGGGAACCTACAAACCCCCCCCCCCCCCCCCCCCCAAAAAAAAAACCAAAAAACCCACAACTCCAATTCAATTACTGTAGGCAATAGAATCAGTAAAGTGACCACAGAGTGACTGTGGAGCACCAATCAGAGCCGTTGGTTGTTAGATAGCCAAAGAAGGTCACATACTGTATATTAGACTTTACAATACAATCTTCAATTGGGCCACTAGATGGTAGTGTGGGATTATTTTTATAATGTCCCAGTGCAACTAAGCAGATATGTCTGGCAATTTAGGTTGCAGTTAATGTACCACAGAAAACTCATACTAGGGAACTAGATATTTAAAGCAAATTCCCACGTACCTGCAGTGAGAGGCATAAATTCAAACAGACTGAAGTGTGCAAACTATATGAAAACTTAGTACAGTCGTAGAGCAAACCACAGTATAATGTTAATATCAAGTATCACAGTTCGACAGATTAGAACAGGAATTGCTATACTTATACCACCAGGTTGGAGGCATAGTGTTCCACACAGTAGAAGAGGGTAGCAGACACAGATGTTGAGGTCACTGAAACAGCGAGGAATAGGAGTCCTCCAGCAGCATCCACAAGCTGGCAGCTGCGGTCACTGCCGTCAGCCACAAGAACCAGTAGAAGTGGGGCATCTGGGCAGCAGCACATGGGAGCTGAGCAGCCCCTCCACAAACAGGGGGGACAACTCAGAGTGAGATGTCAGGCAGACTACCCAAACATGCAGGGCCAGCTGGAGACCAGGACAGAATATGTAGATGCGCAGTGCTGGTTTTAAAAATACGGGGGGGGACCCCTACTTCTTTTGTCCATCGTATTTTTGAAACCAGGACCGGTCCAAGATCCCAGTGCTGGTTAATTAAATACAGGGGACTCATACTCACTTTTTTCCCTGTATTTTTGCAACCAGGACTGGTTCAAAGAGCCCAGGTCTGATTATGCTTTCAGGGGGGGAAAACTGCACGTAATTTTTTTTCCACATTTTTAACTATATCTTTACTGTCCCATGCAGAAGCATGCACGGATCTCACTGAAGTGTGCATGCTTCTGTCTAAATTTGCAACTTGTAATGCAACTCGGATTACAAGGTGCGAATTTCACGAGACCTCGCGTGCAGATTGAGTTTTTCACTAAAAAATTGCACAGCATTACATTTGCGAGTTGCGCCGCCAACTTGCACCCCTTAAAGTGGGAGAAGGTGCGAGTTGGAATTTGACTTGTACAGCATTACATCCCGGCCATGGTGTGGCAATACTATTCTATAATTCCCTACATTTTTAACTATCTTCCCAGACTTGAGATAAGGATGGTCGCTATCTGATTCTATAGGGAAATTAGAGGATAAAGATATAACGATAGTGTCCTTGTACGCTCCTAATTCTCATTGCAGCTATCTTTTCTGAAGACATTTTTTTAAATAATACAAAAGGGCCAGAAAGGCCATTTTGTTATATTGGGGGATTTTTATTTAGTTCCAGATGGGAAAATAGATAAAACGTCCTCTACTAAAATGTCCTCTTCTAAAAGTATAACTCAGAAACAAGAATCCCCCAAAAAATTACAACATTTCTTAACAGAATTTGATCTCTATGATGTTTGGCGTATTTGCTCCCCAACTGTTAAAGATGAGACTTTTTTTCTCACGTACACAACTCTTATTCTCATTAGATTTGATTTTATTAGACAAATGTATACTACAGCATTCCCGTAGTTCAACTTTTTCACCGGTAGTGTGGTCAGATCATGCGGCAGTAACCTGGACAACGGACTGCTACAACTCTAAAATACCTCCGCGTCCATGGAGGTGTTCAGAATACTTAATAACTTCTCCTGAAGCGATTGCAGCTATCTCTGGTGCTTTAACTACCTATTTCGCAATGAACTCTCCTAATGACACCTCAATTCCAACCCACTGGTGTGCCCTGTAAGCTGTTCTGAGAGGCGTAGTTATTCAGGAAGGCACCAGATTACGTAGACAATTCTTAAGCAACAGTCTGATTTAATGGAGAGATTACTTCAAGTAAAGTCATTAAAAAGAGCCCATCCTACATGATTTTTGAAACGCAAATTAGTGTCAATTCATAATCAACTTCATAAATTATTCCTAAACCTTATGAAACATGGTTATTTTAAAATGCAGCAGACATTTTGCTCCTTAGGCAACAAAGCAGGTAAATTCCTGGCTCATAGACTTAGACTAAGACATACTAGGAATAGAATCAAAGCTACACAATCTTCAGAGGAAAAAATGATACATAACCCAGCAGAAATTGTAGAGACTTTTGCCCATTATTATGAAAAATTATATAATTTATAGACTGACCCTTCTGTAGTCCAACCTAATTCTTCAATAATAGTTTCCTTCTTAACCACTTGCCTGGCATGGTTGCATCAGATGCGACCATGCCTGCAAGTGCTCTATCTGACCTGGTCGCACAGGATGCGACCAGTCAGATAGAGAGTGTTAGCAGCGGCAGGGAAGGGAAACTTCCCTCCGCTGCTTCTGTCAGAGGGACCAGAAGGTCCCTCTGCCTCCCTGCACTCTCCCCGTGTCTGATGTGCTGCCAATCACTGCTGATCGGTCAGCACAGCAGTATCCCCCCCCCCTCCTCCAGTGGCTGCAGACAATGGCAGCCGCTTGGGAGGGTTAATTTACTCTCCCAAGCGGCAGCCACCCCCAGACCCCCCCTGTATACCAGCAGGCTGTCCCAGCTTTCAAAATGAAAGCCGCGATGGTCGCGATGTTCCTGATCGATGTTTGGGGAAAAAACACCTATTTTTAAAAAATAAAAATAAGATTTTTTTTTTTTTTTGTTTAACTAAAATCATTTGGGATGATTTTAAAGTCATGTTCTTCACCTAATTCACTCATAAAACCCCCCGACAATTTCAGAGAGGTTTTCTGCGAAATAAATCGTCAGTTAAGTGGTTAAAAGACATACAGCTTCCTAGTTTGTCCTCTGACGATTTATATTTTTTGAATTCTGACTGGACAAATGAGGAAATACCAGCAGTTATTGGCTCCCTACCTGTGGGAAAGGCCCCAGGTCTGGATGGATTTACTAATTTGTTCTATAAAACATTTGCTCAAAACCTTGCATCCCCTTCTTACCACCCTCTATAGGTATGCCACTGAACATGGGCCATTAAACAAGGAAATGCTTCATGCTCGGATTATTCCTATCCACAAATAGGGAAAAGACCCTTCTATGTGCCAAAATTACAGGCCCATAGCGAATAGATTGTCACCCCTTATCCCTCATCTCATACACTCAGATCAAGTAGGCTTTGTGCGAAGTAGACAATCTTCGGATAATACGTGACGGATGTTTCTATTAGTGGAATATCTTGCAAAAGATGAAGGGGAGGCCATCTTTCTCTCTTTACAGTAGATGCTGAGAAAGCATTTGACCATTTGCATTGGGGATTTCTTAAAAAGATATTGCTGAAGGCGGGCCTAAATGAAGCAATCCTATTGTCAATATTAGCACTATATAGCTCCCCATCAGCCACAGTGTTCCGTAATGGCTTTACGTCTTTTCCCTTTGTAGTTTCAAATGGTACTAGGCAGTGGTGCCTATCCCCACTTATGTATGTTTTTGCCATAGAACCATTGGTGGCCTTATTGCAACAACCCCAATCATTCCCGGGAATATGAGTAGGCTCTTCATTCTCTGTCCTTCATGAGATAGTTAAACGTTACAATGAAGCTTCTTTTTATAAATTTTAATACATCCAAAACGGAAGCTCTACATTCAACCTGAGCCTTGACAAGCTGACCAGATTTAATTCCCTCTATAATTATAATTGGAAAACAGACTGCATACTCTATCTAGGTATCAACATTCCCAACACGTTGACCAAAATAGCAGAGAGTAATTACACCCTTTTACTTTCTCAGGTAGAAGCGATTCTAAAAAGATGGGGACGACTGGATATATTGTGGTTGGGCAGGTTGGCAGCTTAACAGATGTCAATTCTCCAAAAACTTATGTACCTATTTTGCACAATCCCCTATTTTGTCCCCCAAAAGTTTATCAGAAAAGTGCACTCAGTAATAAACCATACATTTGGAAAAAATGGATTTTGGTACTTCTCGGTAAATCCATTTCTCCGATTCCACAGGGGACACTGAAGTTCCATTTTACAGTGGGTATAGCAGCGTAGTCACTGGAAGCTGGGCACTTTAAGAATTTAGAAATGCGACTGCTCCTCCCCCTCTATACCCTTTCTCTAAGCCAGTCTTAGTAAACCATGCCCGAGGAGACTTGGAAGAATAACATCAGAGGAAGAATGTGGAAGTACACACAAGAACGCAACACCAACAGGTATGAAACAGGAAGTAGTAATTAAGTAAGAACTGACAACATTGAGACAGAAAAACCACATGCAACCATGGCTGAAAGAACTGATAACAGGGAAGCTGTAATAATATAAAACCATGGCAGGAATGAACAATGCAGGGTGGGTGTCCAGTGTCCCCTGTGGAATCGGAGAAATGGATTTACCGGTAAGAACCAACATCCAGTTCCATTTTACATTGAGGACATCCCAGAGCTCCCATCACAGGCAGGAATGCACTGAGAACCCTGCAAAACACCACGGCCATACCGCAAGGCAAAGGGCGCGAACATGTCAAACAGGTACAACCGGACAGAAGTATGGCGACCCGACCAGTTGGCTGCCCGACAAAGCTGTGCCATTGACACCCCGCGTGCAGCCACCCACGAGGTACCCACCGAGCGAGTAGAATGTGCTGGTATGGAAGCCGGAGGTTCCCTGGACGAGGCTATATCAGCCGGTCTGATGGTAAACCAGATCCATCGTGCTAGTATTTGCTTGAAAGCAGGCCAACCGCGACAAACAACAAATCTTATTTTTGTACAGAAGAAGTTCTGTCCACCTAGATCCTGAGAGCCCTGACAACGTCTAATGACCTGGAAGCAGGTGAGTCTTCCGGGAGAACCAGTACCACAATAGGTTAGTTAATGTGGAATGCAGAGACTACCTTAGGAAGGAATGACATCCTTGTGCATAGTTCTGCTCTATCTTCGTGGAAGATGAAATATGGAGGGCGACAAGAAAGAGCTCCAAGTTCGGACACCCTCCTGGCTGAGGCCAGAGCAAGTAGCGTGACCACCTTCCAAGAGAGATATTTGAGGTCTACTGTGTCCAATAGTTCGAACAGGGAATACTGTTAGAAGGAAAGGACAATGTCCAGATTCCACGGAGCAGTAGGAGCAATAAATGGTGGTTGAAGATAGACAACTCCATGTAAGAAGGTCTGAGCCTCTGGTAACACTGCCAGTTTCCTTTGGAAGTGCAGAGACCTGTACTTTAATTGATCCCAGCCATAACCCAGCTGAAAAACCAGACTGCAGCAAAAGAAGTAGGCGAGGAGTCTTGAAGACATTTTGGGACGTTCTTTGACATTCACACCAGGCTACGTGAACCTTCCAGATGCGATGGTAGTGTTTTGAAGTGACTTCCTTCCTAGCTCTAAGCATAGTAGGGATAACAGATGAAGGGATACCTTTGTTCCACAGGATTGCCCTTTCAACAGCCACGCCATCAAACAAAGCTGCCTTATGCCTGGATAGACAAAAAGGACCTTGTTGAAGCAGGTCATCATGTAGAGGCAGAGGCCACGTATCGTCAACTAGAAGCAGTTGGATGTAGGAGTACCAAGTCCTGCAAGGCCAATCCGGGGCCACTAATAGAACCAAGGCCTTTTATCTTTTGATGCATTGAAGATGCAGAAGTAGAGGGAATGGTGGGAACAGGTAAGCAAAGTTGAACTCCAGGGTGACGTGAGAGCATCTACCGCCTGTGCTGCTGGGTCCCTTGTTCGAGAGTAATACCTTGGCAGTTTGTGATTTTTCTGGGATGCCATCATGTCTACTTGTGGAAGTCCCCACCGATGAACTAGTTGTTGAAAAAGTTTTAGGTGAAGAGTCCACACCTACTGGAACCACATCCTGGCGACTTAGGTAATTGGCTTCCCAATTTTCCACGCCTGGAATGTACATTGCCGAAATAGTCATGGCATATTCTTCCGCCGACTTGAGTATGCGGCTGACCTCTCTCATGGCTGTCTGACTCTTGGCGGTTTATGTAGGCCACTGCTGTGGCGTTGTCTGATTGGACTCTGACTGCCCGGCCTAGCAACTGTTAGTGTGCTAACCGGAGTGCGTACAGTTCGAGAACTCAGAGCGGTGGGCTATTGAACCACTGTTCCTTGTCTGACAGCAAGGTCATACAGATGTTCTCTCTCTAATGTAACAACTTTATGAACATGTATGACCTGATAAAGGATCAGTTTGAGCAAGACATAACCTGGTCCCAAGCCATATTAGGCCTGCATAAGCTGCTGTTTGATCTGTATTTTTTTAATAGATCCTTCCAGTCAGTGGCCTCAAGGGTGGTGGGCATTTACTGTATTAACCTATGTTCTTCTGCCATCTCACCCAGATGTTGGCCAACCTAAAGACCTTCTCCAACTCTGCTACCACAGCGAGGAGTCACAGTGACATGAGCGAAGGGTAGCTTTCTATAGCATTGTAGGCATACCTAATGTCCTGGAATTATAGATTGCACACACACTTGGCTGAGACTGCCTAAGCAGAGAGTTCAGGCCTACAGTGCTCTATAGGCACTTTGCCTTTTAACTCACTGCACAGTGAGTTTGTGATGCAATAATTATGGGTGTAGAAGCTGGATCTACTGGTGTGTGTGTGTGTGTGTGTGTGTGTGTGTGTGTGTGTGTGTGTGTGTGTGTGTGTGACAGGCCATTATCCTCAGTCACCCTCCATGATAAGTAGAGGTAGATTTGCTGCAAGAGGGTTGGCTGTTAGGTAAGTTTTCTATGTTGCTTTTCAAGCCTTGTAGTGTCACACATGCTAAAACTGTTTTTATTATTATTATTTACAAACAGGTGATTATGATTCTGACTTTGTTGTCACTTCTGCAGACTCCTGCTGAGCATAAAAATAATGAGGTTCACAAATCCAACAGATCAGTGAAAGAGCATACTTTTAGACTTTTAAAACCAGGTTCAGATGTCTGGATAAATGTGATGGTACTGTATATTACTACACAGTCCATCTAACGTCTCAGATATTGTGTTTTACTGCTATCTATTGCATAATTTGACATTATATCAACATTAGTGATAATGTAATAGTGAGCATCAAATGACTCTGAATAAGGGAGTGGTTTGATATTAAAGTCTTAAAATGCTTATATTGTGCTTGGTTTAGTATGGGCATTTTATTAACACAGGTGGTGGGTCAACAGTTACTATGGTGACATTCATGATGTCAACATGATAATGTTGACATGTTGCAAGTGTTCACAGAAACACAGAATTTGACGGCAGATAAGAACCACTTGGCCAATCTAGTCAGCCCTTTTTAACATTGAAAACCTATTTGATCCTTAGAATTTTGTAAGGATATCCTTAGGTCTATCCAAAACATGTTTAAATTGCTCTACTGTATTGGCCTCTACTACCTCTGAAGGCATGACATTCCACTTGTCCACTACCATTTCTCAAAGTATTTTTTCGTTAAATTTTGCCTGAACCTACAGTAGCTCTCTACAGTTTCAATGCATGTCGTCCTCTAATAATCCTCTATTTTTAAAGAATGTTTCCCTCCTGTACCTTGTTAAAACCTTTGATATATTTAAAAAACTTTCCTGTCACCCTTTCCCTTCTCTGCTCCAAACTTACATACAGTATTAGGATCTTTTAGTCTTTAAAGGTATGTTTTGTGATGTAGGCTATACATAATTTTTGCGGTCTGTCTTTGTATAGGAGCTAATGTATTTATATCTTTCTGGAAATATGGCCTCCAGAGCTAAACACAGTATTCTAGAGGAGGCCTTCCCAATGAGCTATTCAATGGCCTTTTTACTTCTTTCCTCTCACTATGCAACCAAGCATCTGACTTGCCTTTCTCATTGCTCAAATAGTGACTCCTAGATCTCTTTCCTCCTCATTAGTTTCCATTATTGTGCCATTAATACTATATTAAGCCTTTGGGTTTTTGAGAAACAAGTATATGAATTAGTATTTTTTGGCATTAGCCTATTGTTGCCACGCTCTTGATTATTCCTGTTGTTACAGTACCTAGATCATCAATTATTTGTAGTACTCCTTCTGGTGTGTCTACCCTGTGGCATACTTATTTGTTATCTGCAAAAAGGCATACTTTCCCTTAAATTCCATTTGCAATGTAAACAATAAAGATATTAAAAAGCACTGGTCCCAGGGGGTGATTCAGAGATGATTGTAGATGTGCTAAAATTAGCATATCTACGATGAGATTCTCTGACATGCAAGAGGATGCCGAGTACAGGGCTAGTCCGCCCGGCATACCAGGCACTAACCCCCCCCCCCCCCCCCCCCCCCCGATGCTTTCGCACCTGGTGAGTAGCTCCCTGCCTGCGCTACCCGCCATGTTTTGGGTTGCAGTGGCTGCTTTTGCATCTCAAATGGCTGCAGGGTAAGATCAATGTTGTAGAAGTATGGATCCCTGGAGAACTCCACTGGCAACCTTTTCTTCCTATGAATGCTCACCATTTACTACAACCCTGTTTTCAATCCTGCAGTGAAGATCTCATCCATTAAACTATCCTAGAATCCAGTACCAAGCTTTCAAGTTTAACAGTCTGCAATGTGGGACAGTGTCAAAAGCCTTACTAAAGTCTAGATATACTACATATATGACCCTCCTTGATCTAGTCACCAAGTCAATAAGATTTGTTTGATATGATCTCCCCCAGTGTATTCATGCTGTTTGGGATCCTGTAAGTTGTTGGATTTGAGATGTTCTATAACTTTTTTCTTGAAAAAGAGAATTTCCATCAATTTCCCTACTACTGATGTAAGGCTCATTGGTTGATAGTTGCTTACGTCTTCTTTGCTTCCCCCACTTTTGTGCAGTGGGACTAGATTTGCTTTTTCAGCACTCTGGAATTACTTCTGTAGCTATTGCCTGGTTGAATAATTATATTTATGCTGTTACCAGCACCCATTTTAAGCTCTTTTAGAATACTTGGATACATTCCATCTGTCCGCATTGATTTATCCATTTTCTGCTTTTTTAGAGTTCTGTTAGATACAAGTCCATTTACAAAGGAGAAGGTCCTAACAAGTTTTGGAATCAGTATGAAATACCTACAATCAAAATCCCGACGGTCAAAATACCAACAACAATTGACCAATGGTCAAAATACCAACATGGTCAAAATACAGACCTTTAAATTGTCGACACGGTAAAATAACATTTGAAATGTTGACAGGTGAAAAATTCGACATAAGTTATTCATTGTTTTCTGGTGTGTATGTCGACATAGGTCGACATAAACACCGTATAAGTGTACCACGTCCCCTTGCATGGCTCACTGCGCTCACCATGCTTCAGGCACGGTGCCTCGCTGCACTCGGCACACTATTTTATTCCCCCTCCAGGTCCACTGGGATGGTAAAGTATGAACAAGTCGGTTTTAATGAAAAAAATCATGAAAAACCCATGTACACTTTTTGACCTGTTGACATTTTAATTGTCTGTATTTTAAATGTCGGTATTTTGACCATGTTGGTATTGTGACCTTGTCAGTATTTTGAACATTGGTCAATGGTTGTCGGCATTTCGACGGTTGAGATTTTGATTGTAGGTAAATCGACTGCATCCCCAATTTTTTATGAATATCATTGCAACTTAACTGTGGCCTCTTCCACTCTCATTCAAAAGTGAATACTTAGCAAAAATAATTAAAATGATCTGCTATTACATTGCCTCCTTCTACAAGACTCTATGTCACGATCCGGGTATCTGGACGCCATTTCTTACCTATCAGATGCCTCCTAAGGCTGGCTCAGCGCTCCAGGACCGGATCCCATCTGTCATCCTGATGTGCACATTCCCGCATCCTCTCCTGTCTCTCTGGACGCAGTCACAGTAACGCCTTATACATCTGGCATGGCGTCTCCCGCGGCCTCCGCCGCCGTCCCTGAGCTTCTGCATTCAGAGTGGAGATTACGCCAGCCGCGGCCTCCGCTGTGTCCGCGTGGTCGGATGTGCATCTGTCAGCCTGGCGTCCCCTGTCTCTGGTGGCCGGCGCCGCCGTTACTGTTTTCCAGACCACATGGATTACAATCCAAACTTCCCTCCAAGTGTCTGCATGGGCGCAGCCATCTTGGATTCTGTCAGCTGATCATTCCTACCAATCCGTTGTCAGTATTATTAATTTGCATAATTGCCTAGCCAATGCCTTCCTTGCTGCAGGTATAAATAGGTTGTGCCTGAGCAAGGAAGGCGTCAGTGCTTTGGTTGTCAAACCTAGTTCCAGTTTGTCTCTCTCCTGTGATTGTCTTCCAGGTTCCAGCTCTTGTCTCCAGACTTCTGCTATAGAGACCCGCACCAGCATTCCATCTGCGGTGTAGCCTGACTCTCCGATCCATTCTGGACTCACCTGTTTCCAGCTTCAACAATCACCTGCTTCCAGCCCAGCTTCCAGCAGTGTACAGCTTCTCTTAAAGGGCCGGTGTACCAGCATTCCATCTGCGGTGTAGCCTGGCTCTCCGATCCATTCTGGACTCACCTGTTTCCAGCTACAACAATCACCTGCTTCCAGCCCAGCTTCCAGCAGTGTACAGCTTCTCTTAAAGGGCCGGTGTCCTTTCTGCAGTTTACCTCTCTCCACCGGTATTATTATTTCTCCGTTCTCAAATTCTACATTTCATCCATATTGCATCGCTCTCAAGCCTCATTTATTATTTAACTGGTTCCAGCCAGTATCCACTCTGTGCCAACACCTGTCTGGTTCTAACCAGTACCCACAGCAGCATTTTATCTTCAGCAGTCCAGCTTTCCCTGGAACACCAGCTGGTACGACCCTGGGCTTTCTGCATTGCTACAGTTGAGCCTGGTAAGGACTTTCCAACTTGCAGATAATAAGAACTGTCTCATACCACCAGAGCTCTGTGGCCCCTGCCACCCTGTAGTACCCAGGAACTGTATTATTATTTCTCTGCTGATTTTTATGTTTCTTTACTGCTACTGTGATGCATGGAGTTTGTCATAAATAAACATCATTGACTTTTATTCCTGGTTGTCGTGGTCACGCCTTCGGGCAATCCTTCTATATGTCTAGGGGTCTGATACAACCTGCCAGGTTCCATTACACCTCAGCCCCTACAACTGAGGCTGCCTCCCGTCAGCTCAGGCCCTCAGTTGTGACAGTAAGCACTGACCTAATGAATCCAGCCGGAGACCAGGATCAAGCGGCTAGGCCAATGCAAGAACTGGCAGCCCGACTTGAACATCAGGAGGCTGCACAGGGCCACATCATCCGCTGTCTCCAGGATCTCTCTACTCGGCTGGATGGGATTCAGACAACCCTCCGTGGATCAGACGCGTCCGGTGCGTCAACCACAGTGACTCCAACTATAACCCCACCCACCTTACCCGTTTCTGCTCCACGTCTTCATCTTCCAACGCCAGCAAAATTTGACGGATCTCCAAGATTCTGCAGGGGATTTCTCAACCAGTGTGAGATTCAGTTTGAGCTACAACCTGGCAATTTTCCCAGTGACCGTACAAAAATTGCCTACATCATCTCTCTTCTCAGTGGCTCAGCCCTTGACTGGGCATCACCGTTATGGGAGAGGTCCGACACCCTGCTATCTTCTTACACTGCATTCGTGTCAACATTCAGGCGCATCTTCGACGAGCCAGGCCGGGTAACTTCAGCTTCGTCTGAGATTCTCCGTTTACGCCAGGGATCACGTACTGTAGGACAATATCTTATACAGTTCCAGATCCTGGCATCCGAACTGGCATGGAACGACGAGGCCCTGTATGCTGCATTTTGGCATGGTTTATCCGAGCGTATTAAAGATGAGTTAGCTACCAGAGAATTACCCTCCAAGTTAGATGAGCTAATCTCACTTTGTACGAAAGTTGACTTACGGTTCAGAGAGAGAGCAACTGAGCGTGGAAGATCATCTGCTCCAAAATCTTCTGCTCCTCCTCCTCGCCAACTGTCACCATCTAAAGATGAGCTCATGCAAATTGGTCGTTCCCGTTTAACTCCTGCTGAGCGCCGAAGACGTCTCTCCGAGTCTCTCTGTCTTTATTGTGCAGCTCCGTCTCACACCATTAATGCCTGTCCCAAACGTCCGGGACTCCAGACCCTAGCTCGCCAAGGAGAGGGCCGGCTAGGAGTAATGATCTCCTCTCCATCTCCTCAAGATTGTAATCTCCCAGTCTCGCTTCAAGTTGCTCAACGTTATCAGAACGTCATTGCCCTCCTGGATTCCGGAGCAGCTGGGAACTTTATTACCGAAGCCTATGTTAAACGGTGGTCCCTACCCACCGAGAGACTTCCTTCCTCCTTTTCCTTAACTGCCGTGCATGGCAGTAAAATTTTTGATACAGTTATTGCTCTAAGGACTCTACCAGTTCGTCTGAGAGTGGGAGTTCTTCATTCCGAACTTATTTCACTTTTAGTGATTCCAAGAGCCACACATCCTGTGGTCCTGGGCCTTCCATGGCTCCGTCTTCACAATCCTACAATTGATTGGACGACTACGCAAATCCTGGCATGAGGTTCCTCCTGTGCTGAGACATGTTTGTTTAAAGTGTTGCCTGTCTGTTCTTCCTCCCCCAGGTCGTCTGATGTTCCACCTCCTCCATATCAAGATTTCACGGATGTGTTCAGTAAAGCTTCTGCTGATATCCTTCCTCCTCATAGAGAATGGGACTGCCCGATTGATCTCGTTCCAGGGAAGGTTCCACCTCGAGGCCGAACTTATCCGTTGTCTCTGCCCGAGACGCATTCTATGGAGGAATACATTAAAGAAAACCTAGCAAAGGGGTTCATTCGACCTTCTTCTTCTCCAGCCGGCGCAGGCATCTTTTTTGTAAAAAAGAAGGATGGTGGTCTGCGGCCGTGCATCGACTACAGAGGTTTGAACGACATTACCATCAAGAACCGCTATCCTTTACCCCTGATTACTGAGCTCTTTGACAGAGTTAGTGGAGCTACCATCTTTACAAAGCTGGACTTGAGAGGTGCATACAATCTCATCCGGATCCGTGAGGGTGACGAGTGGAAGACCGCATTTAACACCCGTGACGGACATTATGAGTACCTCGTCATGCCCTTCGGATTGAGCAATGCTCCAGCTGTCTTCCAGCATTTCGTCAATGAGATCTTCAGAGACATTCTATACCGTCATGTCGTGGTCTATCTAGATGATATCCTCATTTTTGCCAACAATTTAGAGGAACATCGTTTTTGGGTAAAGGAGGTTCTGTCCCGTCTCCGTGTCAATCATCTCTATTGCAAATTAGAGAAATGCGTCTTTGAAGTCAAGTCCATTCCGTTTCTAGGGTACATTGTGTCCGGTTCCGGACTAGAGATGGATCCTGAGAAACTACAAGCAATCCAGAATTGGCCGGTACCCTTAACCCTCAAAGGGGTCCAGAGGTTCTTAGGGTTCGCCAATTATTACCGAAAGTTTATACGAGACTTTTCCACCATTGTGGCGCCTATTACTGCTTTCACCAAGAAGGGTGCTAACCCGTCCAAGTGGTCTGAAGAAGCCATGCAAGCTTTTCATCTTTTAAAACAGAGGTTCATCTCTGCGCCTGTCCTGAAACAGCCTGACATCGACTCTCCTTTCATCTTAGAGGTGGATGCCTCCTCCGTTGGAGTAGGAGCGGTGTTATCTCAGAGGGCTAAAGATGGCCATTTACATCCTTGCAGTTTCTTCTCACGGAAGTTCTCCCCAGCGGAGCGCAACTATGCCATTGGCGACCAGGAGTTGCTAGCCATCAAGCTCGCTCTAGAGGAGTGGAGATATCTGTTGGAGGGAGCTTCTCATTCAATCACCATCCTTACAGACCACAAGAACCTTCTATATCTGAAAGGCGCACAATGTCTCAACCCTCGTCAGGCCAGATGGGCACTTTTCTTTTCCAGGTTCGACTTTAAACTCCAGTTCTGTCCGGGCTCTCAGAATCGCAAGGCCGATGCCCTTTCCCGCTCATGGGAGCAAGAAAATGAGTCAGAGTCTTCAGACAAGCATCCTATTATAAATCCGTTGGCATTCTCCACGGTAGGGATAGACTCTACGCCCCCATCAGGGAAAAGTTTTGTGAAGCCGACACTAAGGAAGAAGCTCATGCATTGGGCCCATGCTTCCCGCTTTGCCGGACATACAGGTATCCAAAAAACCCTGGAGTTTATCTCTAGGTCCTATTGGTGGCCAACTCTGAAAAAGGACGTTTTGGAGTTTATTGCATCTTGCCCAAAGTGTGCTCAACATAAAGTATCCCGCCAGTCGCCTGCGGGGCAACTGGTTCCACTATCTGTTCCCCGTCGACCATGGACCCATTTGTCGATGGATTTTATTACAGATTTGCCCATGTGCAACAAGTTTAATACCATCTGGGTGGTAGTTGACCGGTTCACCAAGATGGCACACTTCATTCCTCTCACCGGTCTTCCGTCAGCTTCCAAGTTGGCTCAAGTGTTCATACAAGAGATCTTTCGACTCCACGGTCTTCCAGAAGAAATTATCTCAGATCGAGGAGTTCAATTCACAGCCAAATTCTGGCGAAGTTTATGTCAAGTCCTCCAAGTCAAGCTAAAGTTTTACACGGCTTACCATCCTCAGACCAATGGTCAAACTGAGAGGGTGAATCAGGACTTGGAGTCCGTCCTCCGCATCTATGTGTCCTCCTCTCAAGATGACTGGGTTCAATTACTTCCCTGGGCCGAGTTCTGTCATAACAACCAGTATCATTCTTCATCTTCTTCAACACCATTCTTCACCAACTTTGGATTCCACCCTAAAGTCCCTGAGTTCCAACCGCTTCCAGCAACTTCTGTTCCCGCAGTGGATATCACCTTGCATCAGTTTGCCAATATCTGGAAGAGCGTACGATCAGCTCTGCTCAAGGCATCGTTCAGGTACAAGAAGTTTGCGGATAAGAAGCGTCGAGCAGTTCCTGCTCTCAAGGTGGGTGATCGGGTATGGTTATCCACGAAGAATTTGAGGTTAAGAGTTCCCAGTATGAAGTTTGCACCTCGCTACATCGGTCCTTTTAAAATTGATCAAGTCATCAATCCTGTTGCTTACAGACTCCAGTTGCCTCCCTTCTTAAAGATACCCAGGACATTCCATGTTTCCCTGTTGAAACCGCTAATCTTGAATCGGTTTCATTCCTCACTTCCTCCAACTCCGAAAGTCCAAACTCAACGAGGCGTTGAGTATGAAGTAGCCAAGATCCTGGACTCACGTCACCGTTACGGTCAACTTCAGTATCTTATTGACTGGAAGGGTTATGGCCCTGAGGAACGTTCATGGACCAATGCTTCTGATGTCCATGCTCCTGCCTTGGTCCGGAGATTCCATTCCAAGTTTCCTCAAAAGCCAAAGAAGTGTCCTGGGGCCACTCCTAAAGGGGGGGGTGCTGTCACGATCCGGGTATCTGGACGCCATTTCTTACCTATCAGATGCCTCCTAAGGCTGGCTCAGCGCTCCAGGACCGGATCCCATCTATCATCCTGATGTGCACATTCCCGCATCCTCTCCTGTCTCTCTGGACGCAGTCACAGTAACGCCTTATACATCTGGCATGGCGTCTCCCGCGGCCTCCGCCGCCGTCCCTGAGCTTCTGCATTCAGAGTGGAGATTACGCCAGCCGCGGCCTCCGCTGTGTCCGCGTGGTCGGATGTGCATCTGTCAGCCTGGCGTCCCCTGTCTCTGGTGGCCGGCGCCGCCGTTACTGTTTTCCAGACCACATGGATTACAATCCAAACTTCTCTCCAAGTGTCTGCATGGGCACAGCCATCTTGGATTCTGTCAGCTGATCATTCCTACCAATCCGTTGTCAGTATTATTAATTTGCATAATTGCCTAGCCAATGCCTTCCTTGCTGCAGGTATAAATAGGTTGTGCCTGAGCAAGGAAGGCGTCAGTGCTTTGGTCGTCAAACCTAGTTCCAGTTTGTCTCTCTCCTGTGATTGTCTTCCAGGTTCCAGCTCCTGTCTCCAGACTTCTGCTATAGAGACCCGCACCAGCATTCCATCTGCGGTGTAGCCTGACTCTCCGATCCATTCTGGACTCACCTGTTTCCAGCTTCAACAATCACCTGCTTCCAGCCCAGCTTCCAGCAGTGTACAGCTTCTCTTAAAGGGCCGGTGTACCAGCATTCCATCTGCGGTGTAGCCTGGCTCTCCGATCCATTCTGGACTCACCTGTTTCCAGCTACAACAATCACCTGCTTCCAGCCCAGCTTCCAGCAGTGTACAGCTTCTCTTAAAGGGCCGGTGTCCTTTCTGCAGTTTACCTCTCTCCACCGGTATTATTATTTCTCCGTTCTCAAATTCTACATTTCATCCATATTGCATCGCTCTCAAGCCTCATTTATTATTTAACTGGTTCCAGCCAGTATCCACTCTGTGCCAACACCTGTCTGGTTCTAACCAGTACCCACAGCAGCATTTTATCTTCAGCAGTCCAGCTTTCCCTGGAACACCAGCTGGTACGACCCTGGGCTTTCTGCATTGCTACAGTTGAGCCTGGTAAGGACTTTCCAACTTGCAGATAATAAGAACTGTCTCATACCACCAGAGCTCTGTGGCCCCTGCCACCCTGTAGTACCCAGGAACTGTATTATTATTTCTCTGCTGATTTTTATGTTTCTTTACTGCTACTGTGATGCATGGAGTTTGTCATAAATAAACATCATTGACTTTTATTCCTGGTTGTCGTGGTCACGCCTTCGGGCAATCCTTCTATATGTCTAGGGGTCTGATACAACCTGCCAGGTTCCATTACACCTCAGCCCCTACAACTGAGGCTGCCTCCCGTCAGCTCAGGCCCTCAGTTGTGACACTCTAACTCTGTCTTTATTCTTATATATATTCAACTTTTGTTTTTTCTCCTTTCACTTACATACTTGATACTTCTTTCACAAACCACACGGGGGGTCATTCAGACCTGATCGCATGCTAGGTTTTTCGCTGCGATTAGGTCATAACTGCGCATGCATATGCACCGCAATGCGCAGGCTCGTCGCATGGGTACAAAGCCGCTCATTGCTGTGCGATGGATTGTACGAAGAATCCATTCGCAAAGCTGATTGCTAGGAGATTGACAGGAAGAAGGCATTTGTGGGTGTCAACTGTCCGTTTTCAGGGAGTGTCTGGAAAAATGCAGGCGTGATCAAGCATTTGCAGGGCGGGTGTCTAACGTCAATTCCAGGACCTGACAGGCTGAAGTGATCACAGCGGCTGAGTAAGTTCTGGGCAACTCAGAAACTGCACAAAACTTTTTTGTACCACTTGGCTGCACATGCGTTCGCACAATTGCAAAGCAAAAATACATGGGCGGCGACTATCTGCTTGCAGCAGTGCAAAAAATCCCTAGCGAGCAATCAGGTCTGAATTATGCCCCTTGTCTCCTTTTTCTAACCCTTTTGATACAAAAGGTCTGTTCTTTCAGTAGTGCACCTTTTCATTTATTTAATTTTTAAATAAAGTATCTCCAGTATAGCCCAGTTATGATTTGCATTGCACAATGACTCTATAATAGCTACAATATCCCTGTCATTCTTTGTCATTATTGCAGTTAGTTCTGGGATTTTATTTTCTAAACTCCTACCATTTTCACACATAGCTCTAAGGCGGTAATTTAGACTGGATTGCTGCAGCGGCAGCGATCGCAGTCTGAATTTTTGCGCATGCCCAGCACAGGAGCCCAGTGAGATGCTAACAGATTGACAAGCAGAGGGGGTCGTGGGACAGGAGGGGGCGTGCCAATGGCACTAGACCGTTGCAGCAGCAGTGATGGCTGCGTGATGTCACACATTGCCGCTGTGATCTGGGACGCAGTGGGTAGCCCCCTGCCAGTGTGCAGGAGCTGCGCAGGCAGGGAGATACTCGCCGGGTGCAAAAGCATCGCTGCCGTTCAATGCTTTTGCACTCTTGTGGGGAGGGGGGGGGGGGGGGGGAGGGCCTGACATGCGGGGCGGACTAGCCCTGTGCTGGCCGACCACCCGCATGTCTGAGTAAATGATCATAGATATGCTAAATTTAGCACATCTACAATCAGATCTGAATTACCCTCTAAGAGTCTCCTATTTTCTAGCTATGTTCTTCTCTACGCATGATTATTTGGTTTTGATCTACATGGTCTTCTGTTGCTGTGGATATGATTCCTGTTCCATTTGCATGCAGAAACAATACATCTTGGTTGGGGCAAGAATATTGCTTTATTACTATTTAATTGACAGACATATCAACATATTAAGCATGTCGACACTGATGAAGTGTCAACATGGTCGCAATATCAACAAGGCATTTTTCAGGTAACTATAAACCCTAACCCTTATGGTAATGTCAACATGTTTACTATGTCAACATGTTATACATGGACATCTTGCATATGTCGACATTCCTACCATATCAACATCATAACATTGAACATTCGCCATTCTGAATGTTAGATATTGTAGATATTTTGACTGCATATCCAAGTGGCTATTAATCAACGTAAAACTATAATAACTTTTTAAAGGTATAAACAGCAACCCAGGTTGAAATAATAATATTTATTGATACCTTAATAAACTGTAAACGCTGATTTACATACAGGACTAAAAGCAACACTTTAAAAAGACATTTCATACACTTTAAATGAAGCCGCTGCGGCCGCTATACTTAATACACAACCTACGTACTTATTACACCATTAGCGTACAGAGTCCCGTACCGTGTACGGACTTTGTGTACAAGCGCCGCGCTGGCTGTACAAAGTACACACAGCGCGTACACACCCAAAGTTACACAGTGAACCCTTAACAGCTATGCGTGCGATAGTAATACACTTTAAACCTTAGCAGGGAAAGAAAACACGACACCAGATTGTAGTTAAACGGCTGGGTTCCGACACCACAGCCTATTATTACTGAAAGGGGGTTACAATCACAAAGCAATACAATACAATAGAATGGCTACAGTCAATGTTACATACTTGTTGGAATTTCGCCGCGCTACCCAGTCTGGTCCTCGGTCATCTAGATAGATAACTTTGTGAGTCTTGAGAAAGAGAGACCAGGCCTGCAGCTGGCTCCTTTTATACAATCTTCCAAAACTTAACACAATGGATACTGTAATCTCTTTGTCCATTGGACACAAGGATTGTCATTTACAGTACAGGAGAGGTCATAGGTTGTTTTGAATAGGTGGGCGATGTCTGTTCCAGGTGCACTTGTAGGTGGTCTCCTCTGGGTTCCCGCCGCATACCTAATGTACAGTAAATAGTTTATATCTATATTCTGCTCCTGCACATAACTATTCGCAGGAACTTGCGATCTTCTGCAAACCAACACCGGAATATTACCCTTAAAATACCCTACAGCTGGATACCAAACAACACCTTATAACCTTGTTCTGTCCCCTCCTATCCTGTAAAGGTGAATCCCTTTGTTCTGATACCATTTAAACTGTTGTAACTTGCTGGTGTGATGCAGGGAGACTATGTGTACATTGTGCACTATTTGGATTAAATATGTAATGTGTTTTGATAGCTTTTCCATGCGTCCACAAACCCTACCGTAAATACTCATACCACGCGCTAATGCGCATGACCGCGGGAGCGACCATACGCAAATTGCGAATATGCGCACCCACGGCAGAACAAGTACACGCACGGAGGCCATCTGTGTGTAGTTTGTACGTGATGTGTGTACTGCAATATTTTTCGACTTCGACAGTCCACCCTTTGGCAGTCACCAATAACTGCCACTACCTAATCAATAAACAGAAAAATATCTATACAATATCTACAGAAGCTTGGATGGTTGGGGGAGAGTTGTAGCTGGGAAATGTATGACCTAGTGGGATAGTAAAAAGCATGTATGTATGTATGAATCCATGTCTGAGGGGCATGTATCATCGTGCCGTATATGTTCTACATAAGCTTCGAGGTATTGCGAAGTATACATTAAATCCTTCTCATCCCGTATTAAGGGTCTGTAAATGGGCCAACCAACACTACCGAGCTCTTTTCGGCTTCTTGTTCCAACAAATGGGGTGCACATTTAGTTGATGATACAAGGAGGGGGAAACATATGTGAGTGCTAGTATATGTGGATATCACCTGTCGACTGTGTGTGCCATTAACTGGAGGTTACAGAGATGAAGATAAGACACATATCTAAAAATACATTCACAAACATTTTGGGTAGGGCTGATGTCTTTTTCCGGATGGATGTATTTGGGCAGACAAAAGAAAAACGGGTGAAAGAAACAGGCCATGAAATTCATTTGCAATCCTTATCATAACACTGTCTCTATGGATGTGTCATAAATTAAATCTGCTGCTGTAATAGCGCCCTCGCTCCTTAGACTCATCAAATTTGTGCCGTGCTTGCACCGCATTAGAATTTGAACACACCTAAATATCGAACCAATAATTATGACGACTCCCAGGATACAAAGGAGAAACTTCCCAACACTCATAATGACATTCTAAGCCCACTCTCCTAAACCTGAGAACCATTTGCGTGGGTTCAACCATGAGACCCAGCCAGTCAGTTCATTACTCACAGTCGCTAAGGTAAGGTTGTGCTTCCTCCTGAACTCCCACTTCAACTGCAAGAGATCGTCCATCTTTTGATCGATAATCTCCGTTGGGTCGTCAGTGCTGTTTGTAATATACGTACAGCACTTCACACCATATTGAGTTGCCAGAGTAATACAGTACCCACCTGTCACGGCTGTGACATAATTAAGGACCATCCTGTTCTGAATCAGTTCCTTCTTGTAAGCTTGTAACTCCCTTCCCGTATATCTGAAGGTGTCGTCATACATCTCAGTGATATTATCTATCAAGTTCGCTAGCGCATGGATATACCTATAATTTATAGTTCCTCTGGCAGTACGAGTAATGTCTAATGCGAGAAGGAACTGAATCCCGGTGGATTTGTGGATCAAATCAGAGGCTGCGTGCTCTGCCCTATCTATGAGGTGTCTCTTGATGATGTGTTCATAGTGAGTATAAGGAGCCTGAGCACTGCGGTGAACGTCTTTCATGTTCTCATGGGTTATGGTCATGACCTCTGGTAGTACTCTCCCAATATAACACAATCCCTCTGAGCTCGGGGCAAGCCACTTGTACGCCTTCCTCCCACATATGAAATAGGCATCATCTGGGAGAACATAGGGGACAAAATATAACATCGCCATATTACAAATTTTCCAAGTAAAGAAACCAGTCCCTAGTTCTCCCATCTGTGCAGTACAAGTATCGGGCTGGATGATTGAGCACAATACCCTGACGATACTTTTCCAACCCACATGGTCTTGCTTCCACGAGTATACCTATACCGAAAATACCTCCCACTGTTGGCTATTTGGCGTACAAGTTCAGAGTCTATGGGTATCCTATCAGCTCTGTATGAAAAGGTCATTGTCTGGTTATTCCACGTCACTTCCCAATTTCCCGGTTTTCGGTAATTGGAAATATTAAAACACAATAAGGACCTGTCTACATGATACTGGTGGAGCTTCAAACTAGGGGGCCTAGAGATATTGAATTTCTTGTCCACCAGTCTCCCACCCCGCAATTCAAGTACCTTATATTTTGCTAAAGGGTATGGTACTAATCCTGACTTACTCTGACCTTGAGGTACTTGTGAGCACACCCAGCATTCTGTCTGGTTTAAGACCTTACCCACTAGTGAGTGGTAATCACTCAACGGATGGCGGTCCATGTCGATATTAAGGTTTGGACTGACATCTCTGGATGCACCCATCCTCTACTATATTCTCACTATTCCTACAAATACAATATTCATCAGACAATAACCCCTCACAGTGCCTCCGAGCTCCCTGACTACCAGAGCGCTTACTGATGCCAGCCTTTACTAAAGTGATGTGCTCCTGAGATCCTACAAATTCATACTCGCCATCAGAACCCATTCCAGATCCCTGCTCGACCTCTCTGGGACCCTCACCAAAACAAACTGTCCTGATCAAAACCAGAATTACTAACAGGACCCAAAACGCAGTCTCTTGTGATCGATCCATTTCGCTAGGGGAAAGGAGGAAAATAAGGAGAAAAGAAAGGAAAATGCAGGGGGAGGTGAAAAAAGAAAAATGGTGCGACAACCGTACTAGATCTTGTTACTCTCTGTGCTCAGATGCCCTTCAACAGTCCTGCCTCTCAACTTTCCCGAAACAAACACTCCAGTGATACGAGATTCTCTGTACTCTGCTCTTTGTCACGAGTTCTCTCCGGGTCAGCGACCTTCTTGCAGTGGGATGAATGGACCCAAGTCTCTCTTTCGGCGACCTTCAATACTGTCGTGCTGGGTAACAAGACTTGGTACGGTCCTTCCCATCTGTCTATGAGGCAACCAGTTCTTTCAGTGGGGAACACTGGTACTGCTCTAACTGGATGGACAGGCCCCACCTGACTTTCCTGCAAAGCGACTGCCTGAATAAGAGCTGTGATTTGGCTGGATCCTTCATCTTCCTGTGACCTATGACCTTGAAAAGACTTCATAACAGGATACAACTTGCAAAGGTTAGGGTTAATACATTGCTCTTGCATACTACTATCATTTACAGATGTACCATTGATTGTAGCCATCTTATTCCCTTCGACCTGTGTCGGTAATGGTGGGTTCGGGTCTCCATTCCTGCTAAGTTTGGAACCTGCTTTACGAGTTTGTTCCCTTTGCATCTCCCCCTCTTGCTGCCATAAATTTAAACAATCGTTATGTCTAATCCTTTGTTTTCTGGATTTAAGAAGACATATTTTACTGCTTACATTCTGCAGCACCTCGGGTTCAAAGCTGCCCACCCTAGGGAATGGTACCCTATCTTTGTCAGTCATACGTAACCATTCATTGCATAAAACTTCTGTGTGTGAACCATATTTTTCACACATGATAAACCTTGCTGAGCCTTTCGGCCACAATTCTGCCTGAACCCTGCCTAAACGTCTCTCACTTGAGCAACTGGCTCCCATATTTGTGGGTCTCTTAATAACTAAAAAATTCCCACAAACACCAAAATACTCAATGTAAGTAGACGGTGGAAGTATCTCCGAGCGCCTTCCACTCGCTCTCCGCCCACGTTGGCCAGTACTACGATACACTGTTGATAGCGAAGGCAATGTACCCAACCTAGGGCTCCTATCAGACTTTACAACACCGTAATTTCTTTCGGTGGAAGTTCTGTTTGGAATATTTTCCTGAGAGAGGCAGCAAAAAATAAGAATTTACTCACCGGTAATTCTCTTTCTCGTAGTCCGTAGTGGATGCTGGGAACTCCGTAAGGACCATGGGGAATAGCGGGCTCCGAAGGAGGCTGGGCACTCTAGAAAGATTTAGGACTACCTGGTGTGCACTGGCTCCTCCCACTATGACCCTCCTCCAAGCCTCAGTTAGGACACCGTGCCCGGACGAGCAGACATAATAAGGAAGGATTTAGAATCCCGGGTAAGACTCTTACCAGCCACACCAATCACACCGTACAACTCGTGATACAATATCCAGTTTGACAGTATGAAAACAACTGAGCCTCTCAACAGATGGCTCAACAATAAACCTTTTGTTAACAATAACTATTTACAAGTATTGCAGACAATCCGCACTTGGGATGGGCGCCCAGCATCCACTACGGACTACGAGAAATAGAATTACCGGTGAGTAAATTCTTATTTTCTCTAACGTCCTAGTGGATGCTGGGAACTCCGTAAGGACCATGGGTATTATACCAAAGCTCCCAAACGGGCGGGAGAGTGCGGATGACTCTGTAGCACCGAATGAGAGAACTCCAGGTCCTCCTCAGCCAGGGTATCAAATTTGTAGAATTTTGCAAACGTATTTGCCCCTGACCAAGTAGCTGCTCGGCAAAGTTGTAAAGCCGAGACCCCTCGGGCAGCCGCCCAAGATGAGCCCACCTTCCTTGTGGAATGGGCCTTTACAGATTTTGGCTGTGGAATGCCTGCCACAGAATGTGCAAGCTGAATTGTACTACAAATCCAGCGAGCAATAGACTGCTTAGAAGCAGGAGCACCCAACTTGTTGGGTGCATACAGGATAAACAGCGAGTCAGATTTTCTGACTCCAGCCGTCCTGGAAACATATATTTTCAGGGCCCTGACAACGTCTAGCAACTTGGAGTCCTCCAATTCACTAGTAGCCGCCGGCACCACAATAGGCTGGTTCAGGTGAAACGCTGACACCACCTTAGGGAGAAATTGGGTACGAGTCCTCAACTCTGCCCTATCCATATGGAAAATCAGATAAGGGCTTTTACATGATAAAGCCGCCAATTCTGACACTCGCCTGGCTGAAGCCAAGGCTAATAACATGACCACTTTCCACGTGAGATATTTCAGATCCACGGTTTTTAGTGGCTCAAACCAATGTGATTTTAAGAAACTCAACATCATGTTGAGATCCCAAGGTGCCACTGGAGGCACAAACGGGGGCTGAATATGCAGCACTCCCTTTACAAAAGTCTGAACTTCAGGTACTGAAGCTAGTTCTTTTTGAAAGAAAATCGACAGAGCCGAGATCTGTACTTTAATGGAGCCTAGTTTCAGGCCCATATCCACTCCTGCTTGCAGGAAATGCAGAAATCGACCTAGTTGAAATTCCTCTGTTGGGGCCTTATTGGCCTCGCACCATGCAACATATTTTCGCCATTTGCGGTGATAATGCGTTGCCGTAACATCTTTCCTGGCCTTAATAAGCGTAGGAATGACTTCTTCCGGAATACCCTTTTCCTTCAGGATCCGGTGTTCAACCTCCATGCCGTCAAACGCAGCCGCGGTAAGTCTTGGAACAGACAGGGCCCCTGCTGCAGCAGGTCCTGTCTGAGCGGTAGAGGCCACGGGTCCTCTGAGAGCATCTCTTGAGGTTCCGGGTACCACGCTCGTCTTGGCCAATCCGGAACCACGAGAATTGTGTTTACTCCTCGCTTTCTTATTATTCTCAATACCTTTGGAATGAGAGGCAGAGGAGGGAACACATAAACCGACTGGTACACCCACGGTGTTACTAGAGCGTCCACAGCTATCGCCTGAGGGTCCCTTGACCTGGCGCAATATTTTTTTTACTTTTTGTTGAGACGGGACGCCATCATGTCCACCTGTGGTTTTTCCCAACGGTTTACCAGCATCTGGAAGACTTCTGAGTGAAGTCCCCACTCCCCCGGGTGGAGGTCGTGTCTGCTGAGGAAGTCTGCTTCCCAGTTGTCCACTCCCGGAATGAACACTGCTGACAGTGCTAGTACATGATTCTCCGCCCATCGGAGAATTTTTGTGGCTTCTGCTATCGCCATCCTGCTTCTTGTGCCGCCCTGTCGATTTACATGGGCGACTGCAGTGATGTTGTCTGACTGGATCAGCACCGGCCGGTGTAGGAGCAGGGATTTTGCTTGACTTAGGGCATTGTAGATAGCCCTTAGTTCCAGAATATTTATGTGAAGGGAAGTCTCCTGACTCGACCATAGTCCTTGGAAGTTTCTTCCCTGTGTGACTGCCCCCCAGCCTCGAAGGCTGGCATCCGTGGTCACCAGGACCCAGTCCTGTATGCCGAACCTGCGGCCCTCTAGAAGATGAGCACTCTGCAGCCACCACAGTAGAGACACCCTGGTTCTTGGAGACAGGGTTATTAAGCGATGCATCTGAAGATGCGATCCGGACCACTGGTCCAAAAGGTTCCACTGAAAGATTCTGGCATGGAACCTGCCGAAGGGAATTGCTTCTTAAGAAGCCACCATCTTTCCCAGGACCCGCGTGCAGTGATGCACTGATACCTGTTTTGGTTTCAGGAGGTCTCTGACTAGAGATGACAACTCCCTGGCTTTCTCCTCCGGGAGAAACACTTTTCTCTGGACTGTATCCAGAATCATACCCAGGAACAGTAGCCGTGTCGTCGGAACCAGCTGTGACTTTGGGATATTCAGAATCCAGCCGTGCTGGTGTAGCACTTCCTGGGATAGTGCTACTCCCACCAACAACTGTTCCTTGGACCTCGCTTTTATTAGGAGATCGTCCAAGTACGGGATAATTAAAACTCCCTTTCTTCGAAGGAGTATCATCATTTCCGCCATAACCTTGGTAAACACCCTCGGTGCCGTGGACAGTCCAAACGGCAGCGTCTGGAATTGGTAATGGCAATCCTGTACCACAAATCTGAGGTACTCCTGGTGAGGATGGTAAATGGGGACATGCAAGTAAACATCCTTGATGTCCAGGGATACCATGTAATCCCCCTCGTCCAGGCTTGCAATAACCGCCCTGAGCTATTCCATCTTGAACTTGAATTTCTTTATGTATGTGTTCAAGGATTTCAAATTTAGAATGGGTCTCACCGAACCGTCCGGTTTCGGTACCACAAATAGTGTGGAATAATAACCCCGGCCTTGTTGAAGTAGGGGTACCTTGATTATCACCTGCTGAGAATACAGCTTGTGAATTGCCGTTAGCACCGCCTCCCTGTCTGAGGGAGCAATTGGCAAGGCAGATTTTAGGAACCGGTGGGGTGGGGACGCCTCGAATTCCAGCTTGTACCCCTGAGATACTATTTGCAGGATCCAGGGATCCACCTGTGAGGGAACCCACTGATCGCTGAAATTTTTGAGGCGACCCCCCACCGTACCTGGCTCCGCCTGTGGAGCCCCACCGTCATGCGGCGGACTTGGAAGAGGAAGCGGGGGAGGACTTTTGCTCCTGGGAACCTGCTGTTTGTTGCAGCCTTTTTCCCCTACCTCTGGACAGGCAGAGGCCTTTTCCACGCCAGTTTTTCTGGGTCCGAAAGGACTGAACCTGATAAAACGGCGCCTTCTTAGGCTGTGAGGGGACATGGGGTAAAAATGCTGACTTCCCAGACGTTGCTGTGGAAACTAGGTCCGAGAGACCATCCCCAAATAATTCCTCACCCGTATATGGCAACACTTCCATGTGCTTTTTAGAATCTGCATCTCCTGTCCACTGGCGAGTCCATAAGCCTCTCCTAGCAGAAATGGACAATGCACTAACTTTAGATGCCAGTCGGCAGATTTCCCTCTGTGCATCTCTCATATATAAGACTGAGTCTTTTATATGGTCTATGGTTAACAGGATCGTGTCTCTGTCTAATGTGTCAATATTTTCTGACAGTTTATCTGACCAAGCAGAGGCAGCACTGCACATCCAAGCTGACGCAATAGCTGGCCTAAGTATAATGCCTGTGTGTGTATATACAGACTTCAGGATCGCCTCCTGCTTTCTATCAGCAGGTTCCTTGAGGGCGGCCGTATCCGGAGACGGTAGTGCCACCTTTTTTGACAAACGTGTGAGCGCTTTATCCACTCTAGAGGGTGTTTCCCAACGTGACCTATCCTCTGGCGGGAAAGGGAACGCCATTAGTACCTTCTTAGGAATTACCAATTTTTTATCAGGGAAAGCCCACGCTTCTTCACACACTTCATTTAATTCATCTGATGGGGGAAAAACTACGGGTAGTTTTTTCTCTCCAAACATAATACCCTTTTTAGTGGTACCAGTAGTTATATCAGAAATGTTTAACACCTCTTTCATTGCCTCAATCATACAGTGAATGGCCTTAGTGGGCATCAGGTTTGACTCATCGTCGTCGACACTGGTGTCAGTATCAGTGTCGACATCTGGGTCTGCTTGAGGTAGCGGGCGTTTTAGAGCCCCTGACGACCCATGCGACGCCTGGGCAGGCACGAGTTGAGAAGTCGGCTGTCCCACATTTGGCATGTCGTCGATTTTCTTATATAAGGAGTCTATACGTGCACTCATTACTTTCCATAAGCCCATCCACGCAGGTGTCTGCCCCGCAGGGGGTGACATCCCTTCTAAAGGCATCTGCTCCGCCTCCACATCATTATCCTCATCAAACATGTCGACACAGCCGTACCGACACACCGCACACACACAAGGAATGCTCCGAATGAGGACAGGACCCACAAAAGCCCTTTGGGGGGACAGAGTGAGAGTATGCCAGCACACACCAGAGCGCTATATAATGCAGGGACTAACTGAGTTATGTCCCCTATAGCTGCTTTTTATATTATATATGTATTGCGCCCAAATTTAGTGCCCCCCCTCTCTGTTTTTACCCTGTTCTGAAGTGTAGACTGCAGGGGAGAGCCAGGGAGCTTCCTTCCAGCGGATCTGTGAAGGAGAAATGGCGCCAGTGTGTCTGAGGGAGATAGCTCCGCCCCTTTTCCGCAGCCTATTCTCCCGCTTTTTCCAGGATTCTGGCAGGGGAATTTACCACATATATAGCCTCTAGGGCTATATATTGTGGTATTTTTGCCAGCCAAGGTGTTTTTATTGCAGCTCAGGGCGCCCCCCCCCCAGCGCCCTGCACCCTCAGTGACCGGAGTGTGAAGTGTGCATGAGGAGCAATGGCGCACAGCTGCAGTGCTGTGCGCTACCTTGGTGAAGACTGATGTCTTCTGCCGCCGTTTTTCCGGACCTCTTCTTGCTTCTGGCTCTGTAAGGGGGACGGCGGCGCGGCTCCGGGACCGAACACCAAGGACTGGGCCTGCGGTCGATCCCTCTGGAGCTAATGGTGTCCAGTAGCCTAAGAAGCCCAATCCGGCTGCAAGCAGGCGAGTTCGCTTCTTCTCCCCTTAGTCCCTCGCTGCAGTGAGCCTGTTGCCAGCAGGTCTCACTGAAAATAAAAAACCTAAAACTATACTTTCTTTCTAAGGGCTCAGGAGAGCCCCTAGTGTGCATCCAACCTCGGCCGGGCACGAAATCTAACTGAGGCTTGGAGGAGGGTCATAGTGGGAGGAGCCAGTGCACACCAGGTAGTCCTAAATCTTTCTAGAGTGCCCAGCCTCCTTCGGAGCCCGCTATTCCCCATGGTCCTTACGGAGTTCCCAGCATCCACTAGGACGTTAGAGAAAATTCATTTTCGGTATCTTTCAACTGGAATTGTTTGTAGGGTGAAAAACAGAGAAATTAGATAACTATCCTTCACCCTTTCCAGTGAAGCCCACCAGGGAGATTTCCCGACGTTGTCAAAGAAAAAACCCTTTTGTCTATGCAATCACGTCTGCGTATGCTCTCCCACAGCGCATATGACACAATGGTATCACGTTGTGCTGTGCAGAACACACGGACATGCGATGCAATAGCACAGCCTATAGATACTAGTTATCTATATGCCCTACGATTGCTGTAGACCAGCTAGCCTAGACCACTTCAGTGTATGGGATCACTAAGACCACTTCAGACCACATCAGTTCTAATCACGCAGGGTAGCGAACCCTACGCCGCCGGGCCTCTACTAACTTGGTGTTACCACTTCAGACAACTTCAGTTACTGGATTCAGTTCCACTCTGTCCGCTTTCACTCACTCAAATACACTTTGGGTTTTCTGTACAGAAAATTTAAATTCATTCAGATAGGCAGCTTTACCCCAGAGGCAATACAGTTTAAAAAAAAGTTTTATACTAATCTGCTTTAGAAACCGTGTAGTTTTGTGCTATTGTAGCATGGCTACTGTCCCACCTTTTAACTAAACGACACTATTGTGTAATTTGTACTTAGCGCTCGCACTCTTACGCACTTTGCGTAAACACGCGACCGTGCGTGTCTCTTACGCTACGTGCGCAGTCCTGTACTTTGTCCGAGACAAAACCGTGCGTCTGCAGTAAAACAAATCCCACAACTTCTATAAATGTGAGCAATGCTAACTATAATCGCTCACTTAACACAACACCGTTTTTTCTGTATAAACCTTTACAACCAGGCCAGACTGCGTTTGTGTCTTTACACTTACTTCCTTAAACACTTATTTTAGTTTTAACTATATAGCAACAAATGTCTCCGGTTTCACACAGATCTAAATGAATCTAGCACTCTGAGTCTTTATGGCAACAATGTGAGAGGGTATGCAAAGTATGGGTGCCTTTTGTGTACGCTATTTGGTGCCAAAAAAAAAATAAATCACAGTTTTTTTAAATAGCTTTTTTCCTGTTGTTTTACGGGTTCCACCAGCACCTCTGCAAACCATACAGAGCAGACGTCATCTAATCAGCACACAAGTAGGGCTTTCAGTGTATCCATCGACCACGAAAAGGTTACGTAGGATACTTACTGTCCACCCTTTGCTGATAGATTAAGTCTGCTATGACCTGTTAGGCTGTGAGTATGTGGAAAATCGGACGATGCCCCCAATTGTAAATGCTGATTTACATACAGGACTAAAAGCAATACTTTAAGAAGACATTTCATACACTTTAAATGAAGCCGCTGCGGCTGCTATACTTAATACACAACCTACTTACTTATTACACCATTAGCGTAGAGTCCCGTACCGTGTACGGACTTTGCGTACAAATGCTGCGCTGGCTGTACAAAGTACACACAGCGCGTACACACCCAAAGTTACACAGTGAACCCTTAACAGCTATGCGTGCGATAATAATACACTTTAACCTTAGCAGGGAAAGAAAACACGACACCAGATTGTAGTTAAACGGCTGGGTTCCGACACCACAGCCTATTATTACTGAAAGGGGGTTACAATCACAAAGCAATACAATACAATAGAATAATGGCTACAGTCAATGTTACATACTTGTTGGAATTTCGCCGCGCTACCCAGTCTGGTCCTCGGTCATCTAGATAGAGAACTTTGTGAGTCTTGAGAAAGAGAGACCAGGCCTGCAGCTGGCTCCTTTTATACAATCTTCCAAAACTTAACACAATGGATACTGTAATCTCTTTGTCCATTGGACACAGGGATTGTCATTTACAGTACAGGAGAGGTCATAGGTTGTTTTGAATAGGTGGGCGATGTCTGTTCAAGATGCACTTGTGGGTGGTCTCCTCTGGGTTCCCGCCGCATACCTAATGTACAGTAAATACAGTTTATATCTATATTCTGCTCCTGCAGATAACTATTCGCAGGAACGTGCGATCTTCTGCATACCAACACCGGAATATTACCCTTAAAATACCCTACAGCTGGATACCAAACAACACCTTATAACCTTGTTCTGTCCCCTCCTACCCTGTAAAGGTGAATCCCTTTGTTCTGATACCATTTAAACTGTTGTAACTTGCTGGTGTGATGCAGGGAGCCTATGTGTACATTGTGCACTATTTGGATTAAATATGTAATGTGTTTTGATAGCTTTTCCATGCGTCCACAAACCCTACCGTAAATACTCATACCACGCGCTAATGCGCAGGACCGCGGGAGCGACTATACGCAAATTGCAAATATGCGCACCCACGGCAGAACAAGTACACGCGCGGAGGTCATCTGTGTGTAGTTTGTACGCGATGTGTGTACTGCAATATTTTTCGACTTCGACAAAACAACAACAGTATTGGTATACATTTTTTGTAGGAATGAATAATAGTTACATCTCATAAAATATATTTTTTTTCTGTAAAGAATACCTGAAATTGGAGGTATATATAAGTTTGGTGCAACTAGTGTAATAAATATAAGTAGTTATGGTAGACTGACTGTTGATAACTCTATTTCTCCAAAGTCCGCAGTATCCATAGGATAACATTGGGATATAAGTTAACGTCAGCGGAATAGCACCAATCAAAGCTTTCGGCCTCCCAGCATGCAATGGGCCAGTCTCCTATAACCCCAATTCCTGGCTCAGGCAATTCAGTTATTTTCCAAAGCTCAAGGCAGGAGCATCATAGAGAGCCCTAATTAGGCGAGAAGAATACATACACACCCTTCCACACAAGAGGGAAGAGGTTAGTAAGTGCAAAGATCCTCAAATCAGGTGCGTCAGGGTGGGATATCTGTGGATACTGCGGACTTCGGAGAAATAGAGTTATCGAAGGTAAGTCTACCATAACTACTTATTTCTCCTGTAGGGTCCACAGATTACCCACAGGATAACAATGGGATGTCCCAAAGCAATATTAGTGGAGGGGACGCTCCTGATTGGACAGGAGAATCCTTTGCCTGAATGCAGCGTCCTGAGAGGCAAAGCTATCAAAGGCATAATGTCTAATGAATGTGTTAATGGAAACACATGTGGCCGCCTTACATATCTTTCAGCTGAGGTACCACATTGTGCTGCCCATGAAGGACGTACCTTACGAGTAGAGTGAGCAGAGACATTAGCCAGAATTGGGAGATCAGCTTGAGAGTATGCTTCTGAAACAGTCAGCCGAAACCACTTAACCTGTGTCTGGTTGTCAGCAGGCCATCCTCTCTTGTGAAATCCATAGAGAATGAAGAGAGTGTCTGTCTTTCTGATGGCACTGGTACGATTCAAGTAGATTCTTAACGCATGGACAACGCTCAATGATGAATCTCCCGTAGAGAAGTCTGGTCCCTGAAAAGCCGGAACAACAATCTCTTCATTAAGGTGTAATTTAGAGATCACTTTAGGAAGACAACCAGATCTAATTCAGAGAACTACTTTATCTGGATGAAATATCTGAAAAAGAGGGCAACATGATAATGCCCCTAAATCTGAGACTCTTCTAGATGAGGCAATTGACAGTAGAAAACTTTTGCTGTCAACCATTTCAAATCCACTTCATTCAGTGGTTCAAATGGGGCAACTTGAAACACCCTAAGGACTATTTCTAGATCCCAAGGGGCTGTAGGGGGAACAAAAGAAGGCTGAATGTGAAGCATTCCTTGAAAAAAGTGCGAGCATCCTGTAGGTTAGCAATTTTCCTTTTGGAACCATACAGTTAGTGCCGACACTTGTACTTTTAAGGAACACATACGTAGACCTTTATTCATTCCTTAAAAAGGGTAGTGTTGAAGAACTGCGCTACTCTACCATGCAACCCAACAAGCTGGTTGCTGCTGTTGAACTGTTCGTGGGTGTACTACAAGACCCCACTATAGGGAGGATATATATGTAGAAAACAGTTCAGCGCTCCCTTAGCTTGTATTGGTGGAAATTCAATATGTTGTACAAAATTGGTATATAAATGTATATACAACGTTATTTCAAATAATGTCTGTATTTTATTTATAAATAAATAAATAGTATTTTTTTTAAAAAGGGGGGGGAGGGATAAATTATACCGGTATATGACTAACAGACATGTAACACTTAAGACAAGACAAACATATGGGACAATTCCCGTGGGCACACTGACTAGTGGTTTACCCCACTTGGATTAAGAATTTCCTCTGGGCTGGAGTGTGAACACTGTCTCAGTAAAAAAGGTACTTAAAAAGCTGGTGCTTATTTTGCAAGTGCTGTTGAATCTCAGCCTGGTGAATGCAGGGGTTAATGTCAGTGTGAACAGATCAGAGTTCTCCTACCGTATCCAATGCACAGTTCTTTGAACTTGTTCCCCGTTTGGGAAGTGCTGTATCTTCCTTGCTGTGGCTTCAGCGATACAGCGATGGTACTGTCTGCCGGCAGATACCCATCCGTGAGGCTCCGTTGTTCCTTGCTTCCGGGCGCTGTACGGAGCGGGATCGATTTCTCAGCGATCGACGCGTTTCACCTGGTAAGGCTTCGTCAGGATTGCAGTGAAGTCGATTTGTAGATTATCTAATACATTGGAACATATATTTTTGTGTATTATATGGATGTATTGCTCTATAACTCTTATTCTCACCTTAGCGTATGGTGTGTTCCCTAACATTACAGACTATCCTAACTGGAGCATAAACTTGATTATCAGACTATGTGATTATTGTATGGATGAATGATTCTTCTTATGCTGGTTTTGTTGTTGCTTATGTTGGTTTTATTACTTCAAAAAGGGTATGATTTCCATATCAATATTGAGCCCCCTAGGGGTCAAGGTGCCCAATTTGTATATCATCCTGGTTTCTTCTTTTGATAGGATATCTTCCATATTACCACCTCTCCATGGTCTTTGGATTTGTTTCAGTCCAATAAATTGTAATAGACTTTGATCCAAATTGTGTGCTTCCTTAAAGTGTAAAGGTACACTATGATTATCACGTCCATTCTTTATGTTGCACAGGTGTTCCTGGATACGTATATGAAGGTTTTTTTTTGTCTTTCCAACATACTGTAGGCCGCCACAGCATGTAGATGACTCCAGTCGTATGACAGCTTATTCTCCCCTTAATTTTAAACGTTTTCTTATTGGAAAAGGAATTGATTTCCTTAATTACTTTTATGGAGTTCTGTCTGGTCTTTTTGCAGGATGTACAAACTCCACATCGACAAAAACCTTGATTCTTTTGTGTTTGTTCTGTTTTGGGACGTATAAACACAGTTGCCTTGAATTTTAACAAAGGCTCTGTTGACTCCTATGAGGATAGAATGGCTTTCATAGCATTAACTAGCTCAGATATACCTACCGATCTTGAACCTTTGTCCTCATCTCTGTATGCAGACCCAGAATGTGAGGAATCATCTCCGAAGTGTCCCATCCGTGTAGACTGTGAAGACATGTGATTTAGACACCACAGGCCTTTCAGACGGTTTTTGTTGCAGCTTCCTGAACTGGATGTGTCATAATCCAGGGGGAATGTTGAATGTAAGGGTTAATAGGGAAACCTATACCTAGTACTGGAGCTGGCACTATTCGCTCAGCTATATTAGATAATGTTTGTGCAAATGATGCACATGAATGTTCTGCCTGAACCTGAGCCTGCCTTGGCATGTTAAGGAGGCTTTGATGGAAGCTATAACAATTTGCACATAACCCATTTTTAACCAGATCTTGAGAGGTTAACTCTGCTTTGCATGACAACCATGATATCAATGTAGGTACAACTGTGGAGAGTGTATCCTCCTCACCCTTGCCTCTCTTTGACATGATAAACAAAATCACACACCTGACTGGTATTAACTACACAATTTTTGACTGAAATCACTTTAATGTTTGCTAAAGTGATATACAATCCGATCCCTCCCTGCTTTGCACCAACATTGAGGATCAGATATATGGGAAAACAAAACTGACAGAAACACAGTATAAGTCAGCAGCCACACTAGCAATCAGTCACATTGTTATACATCAGAATACATTGGCAATATGAGCACATTTTCAACTACAGATACATTTCAGGTATGTAGGAAAAACATTACTGCATTACCTTATATAGGACTTTTAACGTATTCATTCGCACAGGTGAAAGAAACAGCAGTAATCGTTTACAAGACTCATATGCAATAGGCACTTGTACAACTACTCGTACCCCAATGGTAGGTAAAGACCCAGTGCTGTATCACCTGCCTCAGGAAAGCGGGATACAGGGAGACTTAACCCCACTTCCAGGATCGTTCAATACGCCTGCAAACGCAGAGTGGATCCAGATGCTAATAGTGAACACAAACGCTCAAGTGAACACATCCGTTATCAGTGAACACAGACGCACCAGTTACACAGCCGCCTGGGTTAGTTATTATCTAGCGCAGAGGTTCTCAAACTCGGTCCTCGGGGGCACACACAGTGCATGTTTTGCAGGTAACCCAGCAGGTGCACAGGTGTATTAATTACTCACAGACACATTTTAAAAGGTCCACAGGTGGAGCTAATTATTTCACTTGCGATTCTGTGAGACCTGCAAAACATGCACTGTGTGTGCCCCCGAGGACCGAGTTTGAGAACCTCTGATCTAGCGTCTCAGACGGAATCGGGAAATCAGTTCATGACGGGAGACTCGGAGGAAACTGGTTATGAACTGGGAGGAGGGGCAACAAGGGGAGCATTTTACTCCGCACTGCTGACTTCAACCCCAGGAATTGCAGCCTCATACGAACCCCTGGATCCTATGATCCCTGAGGCCTAGCGCTGGTGCACCCGAGGTGGCAGCCGCATCAGCCCCCGATAAGAGGAACAGACGCCTTACCTTCTCCCCGTGCTCCGGCCACAGCCTGGTAATGTCTGCTGGACTTGCTAGTACATCCTACACAGACGCGAGTCGAAACAGCACTGTACACGTGGGTAAGCGTTGCCGCAACCCGACAGGGAGTTGTTGGAGTGACTCTAAGGTAAGTATAAGACGGTGTTTAGAAAGATCACTCAAAAAGAATAAAATTATAAAAATGAAATAATAAAAAGCTAATGGCTGCTAAAAAAACAGCAGCCCATTGACCATGGTACGGCTCCTGCTGCACCAAACAAAAATTTGAATTGCCTGAGCCAGGGATATAGGAGACTGGCCCATTGCATTCTGGGAGGCCGAAAGCTTTGAGCGATAGGTGCCATTTCGCTGACGCTACCTTATATCCCAATGTTATCCTGTGGATAATCTGTGGACCCTGCAGGAGAAATATTTTTTCCCTTTAGGGTGAAAAATATGGGAGGACTTTTCAGGGTGACGGTGTACCTAACCACCTCTCATACAGAGACCAAGCCTGGGTGGAGATGGTGGGGTAGAACTTGGTGGTGTGCTGCTGGCCATGTCGATCTGGATGGATCTCAGGTAGGAGAGCTAATATTAGTGCTCCTAACATAGCATATTATTGTTCAATTCCCTAATTGCATTATTTTGTGACTCCTGCATTCTATTCCAAGCATTTCTTTGTGCATTTTGCATTGTAATACATGCAGAACGTTAAGCTTATTCACATCCTATAAAGGTTCTGGGTAATAGTCAACATATGGATACACCTGCTCATCTGCCTTGACATGTGGGTATTTTACCTTAACTATGTTGATATACTGTAAAATACACTTGTGTTTTCTCAAAGCCAACTGTGGCCCCAATCATGTCCATCGCAGAATCTCTTGCGAACCGCTCAGCACACATCTCTCCCCCCACTCAGCACAGCGCGTTGTGTGCTGAGCGTGCGGGGGGAGACGGGGGTAGGGGGGGTGGGCGCTCATTTAACCCAGCGGGTGAAGTGTGCGACCTGCTAGATTGGCCAATCTAGCACCAGCGATGTGAGGGTACACACGGAGTAATCGCTGCTTAAAATCTAAGCAATCTGGTCAGATTGCTTCGATTTTAAGCAACGATCGCTCCACTGTCGATGTCTGTTGGTTTCCAACTGACAGCAAAACAGATGCCTAGTATATTTACCCCATAATGTGATAGTCATCCAGGAGACACAGTTGATCTTTTACATGTGTCCTCGCAATTAGGTTAGCTTAATTAGCATACCAAAAGATGGTATATTTGGAAAATATATATTTTGTGTGCTTTTGTTTTAGTTGTTGACACTACTTGTAGTTCATAGACAAAACATAATAAGTAAACCAGAGAATATTGCTTACCATATTGAGCCATCAAATGAAACAACTCTTTAGCAATAAAAAATAATTTATTACATACTATACGGAGCAATAAAAAAAACAGGACATTTTCTGAAGAAATCCCTGTTGAGATTACAGGACCACTGTGAGAAAACAAGGAACTGTACAATTACGAGATAAATACCCATGAAATGTAAACAAGAGTCCATGTCCCAATAAACAATCTCAATAAATAAGGTGCAAAATGCCACACTTGCAATATATTGCAAATGCCACTTAGTTGATAATGCCCTTAAGCTTTTTTTGTCTATACATTGTGTTTTCTGAAGAGGATCTAGTCAATTCTTCTTTATTGGCTGCAGAACTACATATTTTTATATAATTTCTGAGCACCCATATCTTTTTTTTTTTCTTCTACTTGTAGTATACGAGTTTTATTCAATAATTTTACCAACGGGTTTTAAAATGTACCCTAGTTTAGGCTAAAGTGATGCAACAATTTAAAGCAGGCACAGTTTGCGTGTTCCTATTTTGGGAGTGCATATATGGAATAGTGGGGCAGATGTATTAACCTGGAGAAGGCATAAGGAAGTGATAAACCAGTGATATGTGCAAAGTGATAAAGGCAGCAGCCAATCAGATCCTAACTGTTAATTTACATATTGGAGCCGATTGGCTGGTGCCTTTATCACCTTGCACATATCACTGGTTTATCAATTCCTTATGCCTTCTCCAGCTTAATACATCTGCCCCAGTGTGCGCTATTTGGCAATACAAAGAATAGCTGTACTTAAAAAATAAGATTTTACTTACCGATAAATCTATTTCTCGGAGTCCGTAGTGGATGCTGGGGTTCCTGAAAGGACCATGGGGGATAGCGGCTCCGCAGGAGACAGGGCACAAAAAGTAAAGCTTTTTCAGATCAGGTGGTGTGCACTGGCTCCTCCCCCTATGACCCTCCTCCAGACTCCAGTTAGGTACTGTGCCCGGACGAGCGTACACAATAAGGGAGGATTTTGAATCCCGGGTAAGACTCATACCAGCCACACCAATCACACCGTACAACCTGTGATCTAAACCCAGTTAACAGTATGATAACAGCGGAGCCTCTGAAAGATGGCTTCCTTCAACAATAACCCGAATTAGTTAACAATAACTATGTACAATTTATGCAGATAATCCGCACTTGGGATGGGCGCCCAGCATCCACTACGGACTCCGAGAAATAGATTTATCGGTAAGTAAAATCTTATTTTCTCTATCGTCCTAGTGGATGCTGGGGTTCCTGAAAGGACCATGGGGATTATACCAAAGCTCCCAAACGGGCGGGAGAGTGCGGATGACTCTGCAGCACCGAATGAGAGAACTCCAGGTCCTCCTTAGCCAGAGTATCAAATTTGTAAAATTTTACAAACGTGTTCTCCCCTGACCACGTAGCTGCTCGGCAAAGTTGTAATGCCGAGACCCCTCGGGCAGCCGCCCAAGATGAGCCCACCTTCCTTGTGGAGTGGGCCTTTACAGATTTAGGCTGTGGCAGGCCTGCCACAGAATGTGCAAGTTGGATTGTGCTACAGATCCAACGAGCAATCGTCTGCTTAGACGCAGGAGCACCCATCTTGTTGGGTGCATACAATATAAACAACGAGTCAGATTTTCTGACTCCAGCTGTCCTTGCAATATATATTTTTAATGCTCTGACAACGTCCAGTAACTTGGAGTCCTCCAAGTCACTTGTAGCCGCAGGCACTACAATAGGCTGGTTCAGATGAAATGCTGACACCACCTTAGGGAGAAAATGCGGACGAGTCCGCAGTTCTGCCCTGTCAGAATGGAAAATCAGATATGGGCTTTTGTAAGATAAAGCTGCCAATTCTGACACTCTCCTGGCAGAAGCCAGGGCTAGAAGCATGGTCACTTTCCAAGTGAGATATTTCAAATCCACCTTATTTAGTGGTTCAAACCAATGAGATTTTAGAAAGTCCAAAACCACATTGAGATCCCACGGTGCCACTGGAGGCACCACAGGGGGCTGTATATGCAGCACTCCCTTAACAAAGGTCTGGACTTCAGGAACTGAAGCCAATTCTTTTTGAAAGAAAATCGACAGGGCCGAAATTTGAACCTTAATAGATCCCAATTTGAGACCCATAGACAATCCTGATTGCAGGAAATGTAGGAATCGACCCAGTTGAAATTCCTCCGTCGGAGCACTCCGATCTTCGCACCACGCAACATATTTTCGCCAAATTCGGTGATAATGTTGCACGGTTACTTCCTTCCTTGCTTTAATCAAAGTAGGAATGACTTCTTCCGGCATGCCTTTTTCCTTTAGGATCCGGCGTTCAACCGCCATGCCGTCAAACGCAGCCGCGGTAAGTCTTGAAACAGACAGGGACCCTGCTGAAGCAAGTCCCTCCTTAGAGGTAGAGGCCACGGATCTTCCGTGATCATCTCTTGAAGTTCCGGGTACCAAGTCCTTCTTGGCCAATCCGGAACCACTAGTATCGTTCTTACGCCTCTTTGCCGTATAATTCTCAATACTTTTGGTATGAGAGGCAGAGGAGGAAACACATACACCGACTGGTACACCCAAGGCGTTACCAGCGCGTCCACAGCTATTGCCTGCGGATCTCTTGACCTGGCGCAATACCTGTCCAGTTTTTTGTTGAGGCGAGACGCCATCATGTCCACCATTGGTCTTTCCCAACGGGTTACCAGCATGTGGAAGACTTCTGGATGAAGTCCCCACTCTCCCGGGTGAAGATCGTGTCTGCTGAGGAAGTCTGCTTCCCAGTTGTCCACTCCCGGGATGAACACTGCTGACAGTGCTATCACATGATTCTCTGCCCAGCGAAGAATCCTTGCAGCTTCTGCCATTGCACTCCTGCTTCTTGTGCCGCCCTGTCTGTTCACATGGGCGACTGCCGTGATGTTGTCCGACTGGATCAACACCGGTTTTCCCTGAAGCAGAGGTTCTGCCTGGCTTAGAGCATTGTATATTGCTCTTAGTTCCAGAATGTTTATGTGAAGAGACGTTTCCAGGCTTGTCCATACTCCCTGGAAGTTTCTTCCTTGTGTGACTGCTCCCCAGCCTCTCAGGCTGGCGTCCGTGGTCACCAGGATCCAATCCTGTATGCCGAATCTGCGGCCCTCCAATAGATGAGGACTCTGCAACCACCACAGAAGAGACACCCTTGTCCTTGGAGACAGGGTTATCCGTAGGTGCATCTGAAGATGCGACCCTGACCATTTGTCCAACAGATCCCTTTGGAAAATTCTTGCGTGGAATCTGCCGAATGGAATTGCTTCGTAAGAAGCCACCATTTTTCCCAGGACTCTTGTGCATTGATGTACAGACACCTTTCCTGGTTTTAGGAGGTTCCTGACAAGCTCGGATAACTCCTTGGCTTTTTCCTCCGGGAGAAAAAGCTTTTTCTGAACCGTGTCCAGAATCATCCCTAGGAACAGCAGACGAGTTGTCGGCATTAACTGGGATTTTGGAATATTCAGAATCCACCCGTGCTGTTTTAGCACTTCTTGAGACAGTGCTAATCCCATCTCTAGCTGTTCTCTGGACCTCGCCCTTATTAGGAGACCGTCCAAGTATGGGATAATTAATACGCCTTTTCTTCGAAGAAGAATCATCATCTCGGCCATTACCTTTGTAAAGATCCGAGGTGCCGTGGACAATCCGAACGGCAGCGTTTGAAACTGATAGTGACAGTTTTGTACAACGAACCTGAGGTACCCCTGGTGTGAGGGGTAAATTGGAACGTGGAGATAAATGTAATTTTTGAGACGACCGCCCACCGTCCCCGAGTCCGCTTGAGAAGCCCCAGCGTCATGCTGAGGCTTTTGTAGAAGCCGGGGAGGGCTTCTGTTCCTGGGAAGGAGCTGCGTGTTGCTGTCTCTTCCCTCGACCTCTGCCTCGTGGCAGATATGAATAGCCCTTTGCTCTCTTATTTTTAAAGGAACGAAAGGGCTGCGGTTGAAAAGTCGGTGCCTTTTTCTGTTGGGGAGTGACTTGAGGTAGAAAGGTGGATTTCCCGGCTGTAGCCGTGGCCACCAAATCTGATAGACCGACTCCAAATAACTCCTCCCCTTTATACGGCAAAACTTCCATATGCCGTTTTGAATCCGCATCGCCTGTCCACTGTCGCGTCCATAAAGCTCTTCTGGCCGAAATGGACATAGCACTTACCCGTGATGCCAGTGTGCAGATATCCCTCTGTGCATCACGCATATAAAGAAATGCATCTTTTATTTGTTCTAACGACAGTAAAATATTGTCCCTGTCCAGGGTATCAATATTTTCAATCAGGGACTCTGACCAAACTACCCCAGCACTGCCCATCCAGGCAGTCGCTACAGCTGGTCGTAGTATAACACCTGCATGTGTGTATATACTTTTTTGGATATTTTCCATCCTCCTATCTGATGGATCTTTAAGTGCGGCCGTCTCAGGAGAGGGTAACGCCACTTGTTTAGATAAGCGTGTTAGCGCCTTGTCCACCCTAGGAGGTGTTTCCCAGCGCTCCCTAACCTCTGGCGGGAAAGGGTATAATGCCAATAATTTCTTTGAAATTATCAGCTTTTTATCAGGGGCAACCCACGCTTCATTACACACGTCATTTAATTCTTCTGATTCAGGAAAAACTATAGGTAGTTTTTTCATACCCCACATAATACCCTGTTTAGTGGTACCTGTAGTATCAGCTAAATGTAACGCCTCCTTCATTGCCAAAATCATATAACGTGTGGCCCTACTGGAAAATACGGTTGATTCGTCACCGTCACCACTGGAGTCATCGCCTGTGTCTGGGTCTGTGTCGACCGACTGAGGCAAAGGGCGTTTCACAGCCCCTGACGGTGTTTGAGTCGCCTGGACAGGCACTAATTGATTGTCCGGCCGCCTCATGTCGTCAAACGACTGCTTTAGCGTGTTGACACTATCCCGTAGTTCCATAAATAAAGGCATCCATTCTGGTGTCGACTCCCTAGGGGGTGACATCCTCATATTTGGCAATTGCTCCGCCTCCACACCAATATCGTCCTCATACATGTCGACACACACGTACCGACACACAGCAGACACACAGGGAATGCTCCTAACGAAGACAGGACCCACTAGCCCTTTGGGGAGACAGAGGGAGAGTTTGCCAGCACACACCAAAAGCGCTATATATATATCAGGGATAGCCTTATAATAAGTGCTCCCTTATAGCTGCTTTGTTATATCAAAATATCGCCATAAATTTGCCCCCCCCTCTCTGTTTTACCCTGTTTCTGTAGTGCAGTGCAGGGGAGAGACTTGGGAGCCGTCCTGACCAGCGGAGCTGTGAGAGGAAATGGCGCCGTGTGCTGAGGAGATAGGCCCCGCCCCTTTTCTGGCGGGCTCGTCTCCCGCTATTTAGAAAAATCAGGCAGGGGTTAAATATCTCCATATAGCCTCTAGGGGCTATATGTGAGGTATTTTTAGCCTTTATAGGTAATCATTTGCCTCCCAGGGCGCCCCCCTCCCAGCGCCCTGCACCCTCAGTGACTGCCGTGTGAAGTGTGCTGAGAGGAAAATGGCGCACAGCTGCAGTGCTGTGCGCTACCTTTTGAAGACTGCAGGAGTCTTCAGCCGCCGATTCTGGACCTCATCTGACTTCAGCATCTGCAAGGGGGCCGGCGGCGCGGCTCCGGTGACCATCCAGGCTGTACCTGTGATCGTCCCTCTGGAGCTTGATGTCCAGTAGCCAAGAAGCCAATCCATCCTGCACGCAGGTGAGTTGACTCCTTCTCCCCTCAGTCCCTCGCTGCAGTGATCCTGTTGCCAGCAGGAATCACTGTAAAATAAAAAACCTAGCTAAACTTTTTCTAAGCAGCTCTTTAGGAGAGCCACCTAGATTGCACCCTTCTCGGCCGGGCACAAAAATCTAACTGGAGTCTGGAGGAGGGTCATAGGGGGAGGAGCCAGTGCACACCACCTGATCTGAAAAAGCTTTACTTTTTGTGCCCTGTCTCCTGCGGAGCCGCTATCCCCCATGGTCCTTTCAGGAACCCCAGCATCCACTAGGACGATAGAGAAATGACTGGCATTATACAACTCAACACGGTCTAAAAAGCTAGACAGATGATGTGGCTACAGAAAGGACTGGGAATATGGGATGAGAGGGTTACTATGTCATTTAGCAGATAATGCACCAAGTGACAATGTACTGAACAGCTACAGTATTTAACAAAATTGCATTTTTTTTTGTAAATTATTACAGCAAAACTTCCAGTGCACTTAAATCCTGTCACATATTAAGATGGGATGTAGTTAATTTCCAGGTGGTCGGGATCCCGATCACCGAGAAAGCAGACAGCTGAGCCAAGCCTATTCCCACTTGTGGGTGTCCACGACACTCATACAGTGGGAATAGAACCTGTGGTGAGCGGAGAGAGCCACAGAGCCCGCAGCGTGGCGAGCCTACAAGGGGCTTTCTAGCAATTGCCCCGCTGCTGGTCAGGATCCTAGTGTCGGTATACTGACCTCCCCAACCCCTTAAGATATGTATCCTTTTGCCTCAAATAACTACTTTCACACGCTTCAAACAATACCTAATGACTCCTAATTTAGGAACTAATAAATTCATTTATCAGGTACAGTTCTGTTACAAAGTAATATTAGTGAACAATATATACAATATATGCTTTGTAGAAAGCTATCTGGACAAAATCATCTGATAAAAATTGACAGCTGTATAATCATGACAAAGTATTTTTTTGTTTTGTTTTTTTAAGACAAGGTCAGTAATCCAGTTCTGAAAGAGATAATGGAATATCATGACAATTATGACTTTGTAGAAATAATTCTAAAATACAACTCTTCTTTGTGCATATGTGTGCAATAAGTACCATATAAATCGCATGATGAAGACTGGATAAATAGCAGACATGAAGCAGAGAATCAGTTACAATTATAAACATCAGAAACTGCACAACAGTCAAAAATCATAGTGCATAAAAACATTACTTGCATGCCGAAAAGTCTTTAACAATCAGAACAAATCATATTTTAATTTAGTCTATCAGAATTAAAATGTCATTATGCATTATTCTCCCCTTTCCACTGACGTGTAAATTGTTAATTTCCATGCAAGTGGGAAATCCAGCCATTCAGCAACAATAGGAGAACAGTTTGAGCATGATTTTCGTTTTCCATGTCAATCCTACCTTAGATCTGATGAATTTACATTTTATTTTACAAACAATTAAATTAATAGCAAATACAAGATTATTTACATCCTACAGATCTGACAATTTAATAAGTTACCCAACCATATAATGTACTTATTTGAGATGGTCAATACCGTGCGGCTCTCAGTCTGTAAACATTGGTACTCAGTATTATAACCTAACAGCAAAAACTACAAAGGGGATCTGCACTCTCCAATTGTGTATTCAAAGATATTAAAGTGAAAAAGATCACTTCTAATAACCCCAATGTATATTTCAGGGATTAATATACCTCAATCTTGGGGGTGCTACCTAAGACAACCAATTAACAACGTATATTACAGACAAAAGAGAATGGGGTTGTACAGGTAAGGTGCACATAAGGTCAATTAAAATATAACTTTTATTATCACATTAAGAGACCGTAAATCGGTCAGCATGGCGAAATATATGGTTAAAATTAAGTATGAAGAAAAACTTAAAGTGCTCTAAGATAGAAAGGTGGTGAAATTAAAAATATCTCCACTAGATGGATGCAAGAACTACGGATAATAGAAATTTGTTTAATTGGCAATTATCAAATGAGTTTGTTATATACTCATATAACTATATCATGCCTATATTTGTTGGCTGCTGTGAAACTTTCTCGGTATTCTATCTAATATGTGTCTCTATCATAGATTTTAGATATGTCTCACACCTTACACTCAGGGACACGACTAATGGATGCTTCCCGTTCACAGCAAAAGTGAACACTGCTTAAGTTATCCTTAATTGTTATGGGCTGATTGCGTATTGCCTACTACTACAACATATGCCCAATCTGTACTTGCCCCCTTATTGCTGCACCTGGTCTTATATTAAACCTGATGAATGCATGCTATAAGGATGGAATGCATGGCATGATGTGTTTCAAAATTAATGTGTGGACATATGATAAGTCCCGTATTTTTCTAATACCATACAACTTTTTTTTATCACTGAATGTCAGGGCCCACATCAAATAAATGAAGTAGGAAGCATAGAGAGTTAGCTCAATCAGCATGTGTGGAGGCAATACACATATTCTTTTATTAATCCTATAATCAGTGTCCCAGAAATATAGACAATTTATGGTTTGTAAAGAATATCATTGATCATTCAATTATTCATATACTGGTATTTCCTTTACTCCTATAGTGGCTAGCTGATATAATTGATATAATCAATGTAAAGGAAAACACATGTGACTAAGGATTGCAAAGGTAAGAGTATTGTTGCCGACGTATACAATACACGAGAGATCGGGAGATTGAGACACGCTGTAGTGGCATTTATCACATCGGCATTTGTCCGGTCATGGGTGATACCGTTTAGCCATGCAGTAGTCCTGCTCCCTGATGTATATGGAGTTTGATCAATGGTACACAAGAATTGGGAGATTAAGACACGCTGCAACGGCACCTATGAAATCGGCATTTGTCCGATCACGGGTAATCCCGTTTGGCCGTGCAGTAGTCCAGCTCCCTGTTATGTGAAAAAAATTTTTTTAGCAAATAGATTTAAGGTGGACACAATATATGGTAGATAAGGAGACTAAGACAAATTGCATCGGCACCTATGAAATCGGCATTTGTCCGATCACAGGTAATCCCGTTTGGCCGTGCAGTAGTCCAGCTCCCTGTTGTATATAGAATTTCACAAATGGATTTAAGGTGGACACAATACACACAAAATTGGGAGACTGAGACACACTGCAACGGCACCTATAAAATCGGCATTTGTCCGATCACGGGTAATCCCGTTTTAGCCGTGCAGTAGTCCAGCTCCCTATTATATCCGAGGTTTCAACAGCTAACGTAGTTATTGCAAAAACATCTCAGTGGAGAGAGATGCCCTTGGCATCTCTCTCCACTGAGATGTTTTTGCAATAACTACGTTAGCTGTTAAAACCTCGGATATAATAGGGAGCTGGACTACTGCACGGCTAAAACGGGATTACCCGTGATCGGACAAATGCCGATTTTATAGGTGCCGTTGCAGTGTGTCTCAGTCTCCCAATTTTGTGTGTATTGTGTCCACCTTAAATCCATTTGTGAAATTCTATATACAACAGGGAGCTGGACTACTGCACGGCCAAACGGGATTACCTGTGATCGGACAAATGCCGATTTCATAGGTGCCGATGCAATTTGTCTTAGTCTCCTTATCTACCATATATTGTGTCCACCTTAAATCTATTTGCTAAAAAATTTTTTTTCACATAACAGGGAGCTGGACTACTGCACGGCCAAACGGGATTACCCGTGATCGGACAAATGCCGATTTCATAGGTGCCGTTGCAGCGTGTCTTAATCTCCCAATTCTTGTGTACCATTGATCAAACTCCATATACATCAGGGAGCAGGACTACTGCATGGCTAAACGGTATCACCCATGACCGGACAAATGCCGATGTGATAAATGCCACTACAGCGTGTCTCAATCTCCCGATCTCTCGTGTATTGTATACGTCGGCAACAATACTCTTACCTTTGCAATCCTTAGTCACATGTGTTTTCCTTTACATTGATTATATCAATTATATCAGCTAGCCACTATAGGAGTAAAGGAAATACCAGTATATGAATAATTGAATGATCAATGATATTCTTTACAAACCATAAATTGTCTATATTTCTGGGACACTGATTATAGGATTAATAAAAGAATATGTGTATTGCCTCCACACATGCTGATTGAGCTAACTCTCTATGCTTCCTACTTCATTTATTTGATGTGGGCCCTGACATTCAGTGATAAAAAAAAGTTGTATGGTATTAGAAAAATACGGGACTTATCATATGTCCACACATTAATTTTGAAACACATCATGCCATGCATTCCATCCTTATAGCATGCATTCATCAGGTTTAATATAAGACCAGGTGCAGCAATAAGGGGGCAAGTACAGATTGGGCATATGTTGTAGTAGTAGGCAATACGCAATCAGCCCATAACAATTAAGGATAACTTAAGCAGTGTTCACTTTTGCTGTGAACGGGAAGCATCCATTAGTCGTGTCCCTGAGTGTAAGGTGTAAGGTGTGAGACATATCTAAAATCTATGATAGAGACACATATTAGATAGAATACCGAGAAAGTTTCACAGCAGCCAACAAATATAGGCATGATATAGTTATATGAGTATATAACAAACTCATTTGATAATTGCCAATTAAACAAATTTCTATTATCCGTAGTTCTTGCATCCATCTAGTGGAGATATTTTTAATTTCACCACCTTTCTATCTTAGAGCACTTTAAGTTTTTCTTCATACTTAATTTTAACCATATATTTCGCCATGCTGACCGATTTACGGTCTCTTAATGTGATAATAAAAGTTATATTTTAATTGACCTTATGTGCACCTTACCTGTACAACCCCATTCTCTTTTGTCTGTAATATACTCAGTATTATACTAATTTGTGGTAATTTGCAAAGCCAATAGAATTTCATCATTTGTAATATTTACTATTCCAGGTATTTTTCTATTTCTAAATACAGGAAAATAGGTGATGATTGTGCTACTCTGCCAATATGTCTAAAGCATAGAATTTAGTTTCAATGAGAAAAAGTAATATTGAAGACTCAGCTACTTCATAATCATTTGTGAAAAAATTCCACTTTTACTGCACTCTGTTCACGGTCTAATACGTATGTCGGGAGGACGGAGCTGGCGTTCACCTTCAGCCAGGAAGATTTGCATTGCTCTGTGAAGCATATGTACTCCAAGACTCCGTTGACGTGTGGGGGTCCAGTTCAGAGCTTGTCCATAGTATACTCCCTTCTTTTGATTGGTTAGCATTTTTAAGCCTAAAACAATAGAAGCAGATGCACAATTACACACAACAGCTTTCCAATAAATAGAACTGAAACCAGGGCCAGATTAAAAAAATAGAGATATAATCAACAAATTCTATTTATTGAAATTATTAAATATTCTGCACATTGACTTGTCTTCTTAAATTATTTAATGTCCAATGTGTGCGTGTTAAGCAGAGAAATGTAATTGACTAGGCTTCATTGCATAAGCAAGCAATGAAGCCTAAATAATGCTTGAATTTCTAAGCTATAGATTTTTTTTTTATTACTATTATTAGAAACAGACTTTTTGTGTGTTGTAATGTACTTTTCAGCATTGGAGCAGAGTAGGTTTTCCTAGCTGGGGGAGCTGCAGAAGGAAGGTATGTAGACTTACCCACCATAGCTCAGGATATCCACGTATACAGTTCAGCTCCAAACAGGGCCTCACCTGTAAATGATAGGTTTTCCACACCTTTCCTGGAATCCGCGTCCGCAGTCCACTGGCATAGCCATAGGCCCCTGCGTGCTGACACTGCCATGGCGGTGTTGCGTGCACTGAGCAATCCTATTTCTTTTATGGCCTCTACCATAACATTTGCAGAGTCCTGTATATGCTGTAGGAGTAAAACTATCTCCCCCCTGGATAAGGAATCTAACTCTTCAATTAGATTTCCTGACCATTTTGCAATGGCCCTAGTGATCCATGCACAAGAAATAGTGGGTCTCTGGGCCACCCCAGCAGCTGTGTACATTGATTTGAGAGTGTTCTCAATTTTGCGGTCAGCCATGTCCTTTAAGGAGGCTGCCCCAGGGACAGGTAAGACTATCTTACGTGACAACCTAGATACCGATGCGTCAACAATCGGTGGGTTTTCCCTTTTTTCTATCATCCTGAGGAAACTGGAAGGATGGGAGTAATCTTAGGGATCTGAAACTTTTTATCAGGATTAACCCAGGTTTCCTCAAACAGAGAATTCAACTCTTTTGTGCAGAAAAAGTAGCAGAGGATTTATTTTTTACATTAAAATAAGACACCTCATCCTCCTCTGTCACCATATCAGGAATTTGCAGAACGTCTCTAATAGTTTCTATCAGAGCCTGTACTATCTGTGACAGAGCTGCATGCTCCCCCCACTGAGTCTACCTCACCCTCCTCTGCATCTGACACGTCGTCATCAGTGTCAGTCTGCAGGATCTGGGCCAGTGTACTCTTATGTGGACAAGTGGCAGGGGTCTGAGATGCTGGAATGGCCAGCGTCTCAGACCCCTGCCATTGATGAATCTCTATTCATCAGGTCATCCACAGATTGTCTTAAGTATTGCATCTCCTCCTCATTTTGGGATAATTTATGTGAAATATTTGAGATCATCCCTTTTAATGAATCCAACCATACTGGTTCGGACCCACTAGCCTGAGAATGTGTACTAGCCTGAGTATACTGTAGGGATCCCCCTGAGTGAGAAAAACAATCTGCTGTGCATGTAACACACTCCTTTGACATAGTAAAATGTAAAAGAGCACACACACACATACAGGATGAATAGGTTAAAAGCACAGTTAACTAACATAGCCACCTAGGGAGACACAGAGTATGATGGAGCCAGCCACATAGCGCCCCTATAGCTAATTATAAGGTTAGCTGGGTCGCAAACTAAGCCCTCTTAATAAAGGCTCAGTATTCTAATACTGCACCCCCCTTTGTTATGACCCCCTGATCCCGCTGAGGCAAGCTGGAGTCCTTGTGGAGGGGCTGCGCTTCCCTGCCAGTCTGTCTGTGTAGAGCTGCAGAGGGAAAATGGGGCTGGTGAGCTGCTGGGTCTGCTCATAGTGAAGACCCGCTCCCGTAATGGCACGCGGTCTTCCCGTTTTTTTTTTTTTATACTGGCTGAGGTATGCATTGTACTTAACAGTGGGTTAGAACCCATGTAAACTAGTTTGCCAGTGTGGGTAATGTAAGTAGTGGCTCAGCGCGCCCCTCACAGCGTAACACGCGCACACAGCATGTCATCCTGAGCCCTGGAGCGCAGCCTGCCCATCAGCGCTGCACTCCACACCTTTATGCCGCCATTTCAGCCGGTGACCCGCTAACCGAGATACCGGCCACCTACTCCCCACTCTTCTTACTTCTGGCTCTGTTAGGGGTGGTGGCGTGCTGCGGGAACGTGCGCTCGCCGTGGCAGGGCTTGCAAATAGGACCCTCAGGTGCTTAATGTCCTGTCAGCAGGGAACGGGACCATTAATCCTGGAGGAGGTTGGGCCGTTTACCCCAAGTCCCACGAAGCAGACAGGCTGTTGCCAAACAGCACTGTCTGAAAATAACAAACAGAAAAAATAAATGTTGAAAACTCTTCAGGAGCTTCCCTAAGCGTGACCGGCTCCTCCGGGCACATTTTCAAAACTGGGTCTGGTAGGAGGGGCATAGAGGGAGGAGCCAGTGCACACTATTGATTTCTTAAAGTGCCCAAGGCTCCTAGTGGACCTGTCTATACCCCATGGTACTAATTTGGACCCCAGTATCCTCCAGGACGTAAGGGAAATAAGGAGTGTTATGGTAGACTTACAATTGTTAACACTTTTTCTGCGAAATACACAGGGTTCCATAGGGAAACATTGGGGTGTAGAGTGGATCTGGATCCAGAGGCACCAACAGGCAAAGCTTTAGCGGTCCCGGGATGAATAGGGGCCTTCTCTATATCCCCGACTCCAGGCACTGAGAGTTCAGTTTTATTAACCAGTCCAATGCATGAAGCAGGCAAGAGAGTAGGAAGATGTTAGTCACATAAGAACACATTCTCACGACAGAAGAAGGTACCAGTGGCTAATGCCATACAAACCCAAAAGAAGCTAGGTGGGGGCCCTGTGGAACCCTGTGTACTTCGCAGAAAGAGTGTTAACAAATGGTATGTCTACCATAACACTCCTTTTCTGCAACAGGGAAAACAGGTGTCCACAGGGAAACATTGGGGATGTCCTAAAGCAGTTCCTCAAGGGAGGCCTTAGCGGATGTGAGAATCCGGCGTCCAAAGATAGCATAATGGGAGGCAAAGGAATCAAAGGCATAGAACCTAAGAAACATGTTCACTGAAGACCACGTAGCCACCTTGCACAATTTTTCTGTGGACGTGTCACCGCAGGCCACCTAAGAAGGACCAACAGACCATGTTGAGTGGGCCTTAATCAGAGTAGAAGCTGAAGACCAGTCTGTGTGTAAGCAATAACCATTCTAATCCATCTGGCCAAGGTTTGCTTATTCGCAGGCATCCAAACAGGACAAATAGGGCATCAGACCGCCTAATAGAGGCGGTCCTGTCCACATAGACAAGGAGAGCCCTAACCACACCTAAAGACCGTTCTTTAGCCGACAAGTCCGAAGAGATAAAGGTCGATACCACAATCTCTTTGTTAAGGTGAAAAGATACCACCACCTTAGGTAAGTAACCGGGCTGAGTTTGGAGAACCGCCCTGTCACGGTGGAAAATCAGAAAGGGCGGATGACAGGACAAAGTGCCTAAGTCTGAGACCCTTCTTGCCGAGGAAATAGCCAACAAGAACAGGACCTTGGCCGTGAACCATTTAAGGTCCACCGAATCAAGAGTTTCGAAGGGAGACTCTTGACGGGCATTAAATACTATAGACAGCTCCCATGGAGCCACTGGGGTAACATAGGGAGGCTGAATACGTAGAAAACCCTGAATGAACGTATGTACATCAAGAATAGAGGCAATCTTGCGCTGAAACCACACAGACAAGGCAGATATGTGAACCTTGAGGGAGGCAAGACAAAGACCCAAGTCCAAGCCTCTTTGCAGAAAACTATACTATGGCCGATTTATAGATGATTTATTCATTATATGGGGTGGTGGTATAGAAACATTAAAATTATTCACGGAGAGTCTTAATAATAATACTTTTGGACTCAAATTCACGTCACAATATAGTCCAAATACAATAACCTTCCTTGATATAGAACTGTCTGTTGAATATGGGGTATTAAGTACCAAGACATATATAAAGCCTGTTGACCAAAATCGTTATCTACACTATAAAAGTTCGCATAAAACATGCTGGAAGGATAATATCCCTAGGGGTCAACTTATCCGCATACGTCGTAATTGTACATCAATTGAGACATTTAGAATACAAGCTACCACCTTACTAGAATCATTTCATGAACAGGGATATCCATCCGATATACTGGCAAAAGCATATAAAGAAGTGGAACAGATGGATAGAAGTGTATTGCTGAAACCTAGAGCAACATTACAGAAAGCGAAAGAAATTAAGTATGAAAAAAGTATGTGTTTCTCTACCCAGTATAACAACTGTGCCGATCAAATTAAACATATAATAAAGAAAAATACCTCATTACTCTTGTTAGATGAACTACTTCATGATAATATCAATCCCATAGGACCTACATTGTTCCGTAAGGCAGAAAATTTAAGATCTAAGCTTGTACCCAGTCATTTCTATAAAAAACCTGAAGTGACATCAATAAAGCCATGGCTCCCAGAAAGACCTATGGGTTTCCACAAATGTGGGAAAACCTCTTGTTTATCTTGTAAATCTATGCCTAGGAAAAGTACGGAAGTCCAATCAACAAGAACAAAGGAGATATTTAAAATTAAGGATTTTTTAAATTGTATGTCGACATTTGTAATTTATATAATTACGTGCCAATGCGGTAAACAATATGTTGGCCGCACTACTCGAACCCTCCATATAAGATACATGGAACACAGAAGAAATGTCATAAAAAAAGCAAAACACCCATTATCAAATCATATAGTAAATTGCCAGGATGCTGATTTTGATGATATTAAAATGCTAGCTGTTGAGCATATTAAAGCAACTAAACGAGGTGGGGATAGATACAGTATGCTTTGCAGACGTGAGGCATACTGGATTTTTAGGATGGACTCTTTAGTACCAGGGGGATTAAATGACACTGTGGAATTAAATGGGGTATAAAACAATAACGATTGAATATTGAATTGAACGGGGCTCATAATGATCTTTATTAAGCTTTGTGCTAATTTCCTTTTGAGAACTATTAATGGGAACTAAGGGGTAATATAGAGAACAATATATTATTCTGACCCCACCTGATAAAGAATAGAATGATTTTTTGGGTACATCCCCCCATCATTTCTTGTCTCTGTCTCTATGTGTATATATATATATTTCTGTGTGGTTTTTTTTTATGTGTTGTTGTTTGTCTGTCAAAATGTGCTTACGAATATTGAAGTGTAGAAAGATGAAAGTATATATATGGTGATCGACTGTAAATGGTTGTAGACACTGGGGTTGGTTTGCTGGGGTGGGGAATCGTTGGAGCTGGGGGTGTCGCCCGTGGCGACTGGCCGGACTATACTTACCATTCACTGGGTCGCTTGTGGCGGGTGGTGGGTGTGGTCTGGCTGGCGGCATCGTCAGGTTCTGGGGATCTCCTACCTCAATAGATTCACCCCATGATAAGTCACATTTTTATGTGTATACATGCATTGACGTCTGTATATAATTCTACAAACATATTTACTAGGTCGGACACATTTGAATGTTATTTTTATGGATACGTGTGCAGCACTGAATGAATATTGTTTCATATCTATATATATCCGTATATGTTTATATATATATATATATATATATATATGTGTGTTTTTAAAAAAATATGGTCTAATGTCATGTGAACAGATTCATTTAAGATTATCGGGTGATATCATCCAGAGAGTTTATTATTGAGTTAATACACAGTTTGATAAATAATTAATCAAATGGAACGCATAGAATCCCAATATGTGAAAATCAAAACGAGGTATGGACCGCAACATTGACGTATGCGCCATTAGGGAGGCGCCTGATTTAAAACCCTGTACCATTGCAGTGCATGTATGGACACTGAGGAAGCCGCTGAGCTGTATATCTAAGCGGGGAAACGCGTTTGTCGGATGCACTGCTAAAGAGCCTTTGGTGAGACACCTTCATTTATTACTGGCCGGCCAGAGACACTAATACCTACGGATAACACCTGAGATTATACCTGCTATCCACCAGGCAGTGGACTCCGGATAAGGCTGTTTATGGAAGCGACAGCCGGGAGAGGTATCTATGTGATATGTGCAAAGCTGTACATCTGTGCACAGTCTATCATCTTCACAAGAAACTATAATTACAAAACAGAATAATTATAGCTCACACTGGTTGAAAATTTAATGGTGTGAGGAAGTTTACCGGGAAGGTATAATTTATTGGCTGTATGCGTTTGCCAAAAGAACTGCAATCTGTGTGAATTAACTGACCGGATAATTGCTCATCATAATAACTGAGGAAATATATTTATCAGCTGGACAATTGTATCGATTGATAACATCTATGCGGTCATGATTTATTGTCAAAAGCACATAAAGAAATAATATCTAGCTTTAAATTCAGCTGTATATAATTATATAAAATCAGTGAGGAACAGTTTTCTCTGGTTCGGTATATAGAGCGGAATTATCCGGTGGGATATATAGCTTAATTAACATATATTATAATTGTTTTTACAGGATATGGATATGAAGGATGTATTTTAATATGCGATATTAAATCAATTAAATATATTTTTTTAGTGTAAAAGTGCCAGCGCTGTTCTTTTTCCTTCTTTGCAGAAAAGCCAGAATTCTGGAAGTCCTGAATCCATAGGCGTCATAATTCTTAATCAGCACACCAGGTGAAGTAAGAATGCCGAACCTTGTAATAAAACCGGGCAGATGCTGGTTTGCAGGCCTTCAGCATAGTCTGTATAACAGCCTCAGAAAACCCTGTTGCCCTTAGGAGTGAAGCTTCAAGAGCCACGCCGTCAAAGCCAGTCTGGCCAGGTCCAGATAGAGAGAAGGGCCCTGCTGTAAAAGGTCTTGACTCTGAGGAAGTAGAAGGGGACGCTCTGTCGATAGACACTGCAGATCTGAGAACCAATGCTGTATGGGCCACGCTGGAGTGACTAGAATTAGCATGCCACGTCTTGTTTGAACTTCCGCAGCATACTGGACAGGAGTGACACTGGAGGGAATATGAAAGTTTCACGGAACTGCCAATGCATCCAAGAACGCTGCCTGAGGATCCCTGGTCCCTGATCTGAAGACCGGAACCTTGTGATTGTGTCGAGACGCCATGAGGTCCACGTCCGGCAGACCCTATCTGTCCATCAGGAGCTGGAAGACTTCTGGATGAAGGCTCCACTCTCCGGAGTGAACGTCTTGGCGTATGAGGAAGTCTGCTTCGCAGTTCAGGACACCTGGAATGAATACTGCCAATATGGCTGGCAGATGGCGTTCGCCCAACAGAGGATTTTGGACACTCCCAACATTGCCATGCGGCTTCGAGTGCCACCTTGATGGTTTATGTATGCCACTGTGGTGGCGTTGTCTGATTGTACCTGAACAGACCTGTTCCATAACAGAGGCAGGGTGAGAGACAGTGCATTGAACACTGCCTTCAGCTCCAAAATTTTGATCGGAAGGAGTGATTCTTCCTTGGTCCAATGACCCTGAAATGAGTGTTGCTCCAACACTGCTCCCCATCCCCGAAGACTGGCGTCCATTGTTAGGAGGACCCAGTCTGGGATCCAGAAGGTACGATCCCTGCTCAACTGCTGGTCCTATAGCCACCAGGACAGCGACAGTTGTACCTCCGGAGTTAAAGAGACCATTTGGTATCTGATCCGATGAGATAGGCCGTCTGATTTGGAAAGGAGCAACCGGAGAGTGAAATTGAGCGTACTCTATCATGTCGAAGGACGACACCATCAGGCCAAGGACTTTCATCGCAGAGTGTATCGACACTCTGGGACGACGAATGAAGTATCTTATCATGTCCTGAAGTTTCAGGACCTTGTCTGGGGCCAAGAACAGTCTCTGACTGTGAGTATCCAGTAGCTCCCCTAGGTGCACCATGCTCTGAGATGGAACCAAGGAGGACTTTTTCCAATTTATCAGCCAACAGTGGGCTTGCATGAAGGTCACAGTTAGTGGAGATGACTGAGGAGGACTTTGTGTGAACTTGCTAGAATCAGGAGATCGTCCAGATATGGGAGGAATTCTGATTCCCTGGCAACGGAGGTGAGCCATCATAAAGGCCTTGACCTTGGTGAAGATCCGAGAAGTGATAGTCAGTCCAAATGGCAGAGCCTGGAATTGGTAATGAAGGTCGCCAATAGCAAACCGAAGGAACTGCTGATGCAAGACGGCAATAGGAATATGCAGATATGCATCTTCTATATCCAGGGATACCATATAGTCTCCAAGTTCCATAGCCAGAGCTATTAGTTCCATAGCCAGAGCTATTGGGAGTCATTCCGAGTTGATCATGTTCCCAGACATGCGGGGTGATGTCCAGCACAGAGCTAGCCCGCCCCGCATGTCTGTCCGGCACTCCCGCACAAGTACAAAAGCATCGCACAGCGGTGATGATTTTTACTTGTTGAGTAACTCCCGGCCAGCGCAGCTCCTGCAGCTGATCGGGAGTTGCTCGTCGCTGCCCCTGGTCGCAGCGGCTGTGTGTGACATTACGCAGCCGCTGCGGCCCGCCCCCACCACGGTCCGGCCACGCCTGCGTTGGCCGGACAGCGCCCCCAAAACGGCAGACAAATGCCGCCATGCCGCCCCCTCCCACCCAGCGACCGCCTCTGCCTGTCAATCAGGTAGAGGTGATCGCTAGGGAACGACTGCCTTCGGCCGTCCAGCATGCGCTGGCGCATTGTGGCGTCGGCGCATGCGCAGTTCCGATCGCTGTGCTGCAAACTGCTGCGAGCGATCGGGTCAGAATGACCCCATTGAGCACAGCGTTTCCATACGAAACTTGGATACTCACACAAACTTGTTCAAAGACTTGAGGTTGAGTATAGGCCGGAATGACCCATTGGGTTTCGGAACCAGGAACAGAGTCGAGTAGTAACCTCTGCCCCTCTGGGACAGAGGAACCGGTACAAACACTCCTACAGATGTAGCCACCTTTATCTTGACCGATTCTCCGCCAAGACGGACGTTTAGTGACGCTAAGGCGATAGCCGAGTTTAATCACAGGCAGGCGCGTTGAGGCGATTCTAGATACTCAGCATGCATTACACGTGGCTAATGCTCCACTAATCCAGTACTTTCGATCGTACAGTATAGTGGCGGATTGATCTACAGCTCTGGCAATTGGTCAGTGATGACTGTAATGTTAATACTGTAGGCGTAACGGTAGGCGGCGGAAAAAGATGGTGACCTACACTGTGCTTTTAAAATACATGTACAGTACATGAGCGTCTGAGTTCCCTAAGGCATAATGGGAATGGTGGGCTAGCGGGAGGCGGTGGAAAATACTGTGCTTTACAAATGCGAGCGTCTGAGTCCCCTAAGGCATAAACCAACACCAATGGGGAGGGGGCTGGGCGCTGTTTGCTGTACTTTTACACATGAAATTGGGAATCTCTTATGATGCGTTGTGGGCTAGCGATGAAGGCTCCCACCTCCCACGCTGGGGGTCTAGGGTTCGAGACCTGATGTGCCTTTTTTTTTTTTTTAATTGTAATAATATACTGTATTATTTTATTTTCATTGTAAGACAGTCAATGGAAAGGTGCACACAACTTACATATAAATCAGAGTACATCTGCAGGAGCGATTCTTTACGCTAAATGCAACTACACAGCGGCAATGAGTAGAAATGAGTGTATTCTGACGCAACGAATTGAGCAAAACAGTACAGTAGATCTTCGGCGTTTGTGTATTGCACAGGACCTGAATTCCCTCCCTGTCTACTGCATGATCTGTGCAAGCTCCCAGGGGGGAAGGGCGATGGGGGTAGGGGGAGACGATGGAAAATACCGTGCCTTTGAAATGCAATTATATTAGCGTCCGAGTCCCCTACGGCATAAACCAACACCAATGGGAAGGAAGTGCCAACCTTTTTTTTTTTAATGTGTTCCCGTGACATTCACTTTAATATTTTTTTTTTCTCTCTAATACATCCAATGGAAGGATGCACACAAGTTTCACATAAATCAGAGTAGATCTGCAGGAGCGATTCTTTACGCTAAATGCATCTACACAGCGGTAATGAGTAGAAATGAGTGTATTCTGAGTGAGCAAAACAGTACTGTAGATCTTCGGCGTTTGTGTATTGCACAGGACCTGAATTCACTCCCTGTCCACTGCATGATCTGTGCAGGCTCCCAGGGGGGAAGGGTGATGGGCTAGCAGGAGGCGGTGGAAAATACCGTGCTTTACAAATGCGAGCGTCTGAGTCCCCTAAGGCATAAACCAACACCAATGGGAAGGAAGTGCCAACCTTTTTTTTTTAATGTGTTCCCGTGAACAAGCACAAACAGCTAATTAGTACCCTAATAGAACATACTGTACAGAGATACTAAGTACGGTTATTTGGCATCTGGTAAAACAGCTGTTCATGCTAATTAGTACACTAGTAGAACATACAGTACAGAGATACTAAGGATGGTGATTTGGCAACTTTCAGAGGAGCTTTTATCTCTCTCCATTATACATAGAAAGATTAAACTTGCAACTGTACGTTACAAGCTGTTCGTGCTAATTAATACACTAGTAGAACATACTGTACAGAGATACTAAGGACGGTGATTTGGCATCTAGGAACTTACTGAGGAGCTTTTATCTCTCTCCATTATACATAGAAAGATTAAACTTGCCACTGTACGTTACAAGCTGTTCGTGCTAATTAGTACACTAGTAGAACATAGAGTACAGAGATACTAAGGACAGTAATTTGGCATCCAGGAATTTAGGGAGGAGCTTTTATCTCTCTCCATTATACTTAGAAAGATTGCAATGGAGAGATTAAAGCTCCTCCCTAAGTTCGTGGATGCCAAATCACTGTACTTAGTATCTCTGTACAGTATGTTCTACTAGTGTACTAATTAGCACGAACAGCTTGTAAAGTACAGTGGCAAGTGTAATTTTTCTAAGTATAATGGAGAGAGATAAAAACTCCTCCCTATGTTCCTGGATGTCAAATTACCATGCTTAGCATTTCAGTACAGTATTTCCTATCTAGCCAGAAACCCTGCATCCTGTGCAAGCTAGGCGGACATCTGGAGGGGACCCGATACATGGTTGCTTCACATTTCCCTTGTCACATAAACTAGTGGTTGGTCTGCCCCGAAAGCCAAGAGTCTCCTCTTTTGTATGGTAGCAGTCCTGAGTCTCTGGGACACCCAGAACCAGAGATATCAGTACGCAAAGTGGACCCATTTTCCCATAGACTATAATGGGACCGTTAATTCAGACCCACCATGGGTTCCGACGCTTGCCATGAGCCTTGTGGGGGTCACAGAAACTTGGGGTTGGTACCCTCCGGTAGCTAATTGTCTCCCCTTCCATACCAACCTAGTGATGAAGGCTCCCACCTCCCATGCTGAGAGTCACAAAGTGCCAACCTTTTTTTTTTTATATGTTCCCGTGACATTCACTTTATTATTATTTTTTCTTTGTTGTACATTCAATGAAAGGGTGCACACAGGTTTCACATAAATCAAAGTAAATCTGCAGCAGCGATTCATTCCACTATATACAAATACACAGCGGTAATGAGTATAAATTAGTGTATTCCGATGCAACTAACTGAGCAACACAGTACTGTAGATCATCAGTATTTGTGTATTGTACCTGACCTGAACTCCCTCCCTGTCCACTGCATGACCTGTGCAGGCTCCCAGGGGGGAAGGGCGATGGGGGTAGGGAGAGGCGGTGGAAAATACCGTGCTCTTGAAATACAAGTATTAGCGTCCGAGTCCCCTAAGGCATAAACCAACACCAATGAGAAGGAAGTGCCAACCTTTTTTTAATGTGTTCCTGTAACATTCACTTTATTATTATTTTTTTTCTTTGTTATACATTCAATGGAAGGGTGCACACAGGTTTCACATAAATCAGAGTGGGCGGGGGATTTTCCTACATACAGTAGTATACTGTTGCAAATGTCTTGTAACCTGATCGGAACTTCCTCCCTGTCTACTGCATGTACTTTGCAGGCTCCCAGGGGGGAAGGGGAAAGTGGGATGGGGGTAGGGTGAGGCAGTGGAAAATACCGTGTTCAAAGAAAAGGCATAATCAAAACCATGGGGAACTTTGCGGTGTATCATTATGTGCAAAGACCTCACTTATCCCTATCACCCCTGTGTATTTTAGCTAGGGGATTCTGACGCTCCTTCAGCATTGCCCCGTGACCTACCAAATCTGTGCTGTTACTTGCTCCATAGCCGAGGGCCTCCATTGGGCGAGGAGTCACAGGCGGTAGCCATTTCAATTGAGTCTGCCCTGCTACAGAATTGTATGTGTACCGTATGGTGCATAGAACCTTAACAGTACAACTGCTCCTGAATCTTTGCCCTGGTTTATGTGAATAACTCCCCCCCTGTCTACTGCATGACCTGTGCAGAATCCCAGGGGGAAGGACGATGGACTAGCGGGAGGCGGTGGAAAATACTGTGCTTTTGAAATGCAAGTACTGTATGAGTCCAAGTCCCCATTATGTTCTTCTAGTGTACTAATTAGCACGAACAGCTTGTAACGTACAGTGGCAAGTTTAATCTTTCTATGTATAATGGAGAGATAAAAGCTCCTCAGTAAGTTCCTGGATGCCAAGTCACCGTCCTTAGTATCTCTGTACAGTATGTTCTACTAGTGCACTAATTAGCACGAACAGCTTTTAACTGGATGCCAAATCACCGTACTTAGTATCTCTGTACAGTATGTTCTATTAGGGTACTAATCAGCAAGAAAAGCTGGTAACGTACAGCGGCAAGTTTAATCTTTCTATGTATAATGGAGAGAGATAAAAGCTCCTCAGTAAGTTCCTGGATGCCAAATCACCGTCCTTAGTATGTCTGTATAGTATTTTCTGTTAGGGTACTAATTAGCACGAACAGCTAATTAGTACCCTAATAGAACATACTGTACAGAGATACTAAGGATGGTGATTTGGCATCTAGGAACTTATAGAGGAGCTTTTATCTCTCTCCATTATACATAGAAAGATTAAACTTGCCACTCTACGTTACAAGCTGTTCGTGCTAATTAGTACACTAGTAGAACATAGAGTACAGAGATACTAAGGACAGTAATTTGGCATCCAGGAATTTAGGGAGAAGCTTTTATCTCTCTCCATTATACTTAGAAAGATTACAATGGAGAGATTAAAGCTCCTCCCTAAGTTCGTGGAAGCCAAATCACTGTACTTCGTATCTCTGTACAGTATGTTCTACTAGTGTACTAATTAGCACAAACAGCTTGTAAAGTACAGTGGCAAGTTTAATCTTTCTATGTATAATGGAGAGATAAAAGCTCCTCTGTAAGTTACTAGATGCCAAATCACCGTCCTTAGTATCTCTGTACAGTATGTTCTACTAGTGTACTAATTAGCACGAACAGCTTGTAACGTACAGTGGCATTTTTAATCTTTCTATGTATAATATAGAGAGATAAAAGCTCCTCCCTAAGTTCCTGGTTGCCAAATCACCATCCTTAATATCTCTGTATAGTATTTTCTATTAGGGTACTAATTAGCACAAACAGCTAATTAGTACCCTAATAGAACATACTGTACAGAGATACTAAGTACGGTGATTTGGCATCCAGGAACTTACTGAGGAGCTTTTATCTCTCTCCATTATACATAGAAAGATTAAACTTGCCGCTGTACGTTACAAGCTGTTCGTGCTAATTAGTACCCTAATAGAACATAGTACCCTAATAGAACAGAGATTCGAAGTATGGTGATTTGGCATCCAGTAAAAAGCTGTTTGTGCTAATTAGTACACTAGTAGAACATACTGTACAGATACTAAGGATGGTGATTTGGCATCTGGGAACTTCCAGAGGAGCTTTTATCTCTCTCCATTTTACATAGAAAGATTAAACTTGCCACTGTACGGAACAAGCTGTCCGTGCTAATTAGTACCCTAATAGAAAATACTATACAGAGATACTAAGGACGGTGATTTGGCAACCAGGAACTTAGGGAGGAGCTTTTATCTCTCTATATTATACATAGAAAGGTTAAACTTGCCACTGTACGTTACAAGCTGTTCGTGCTAATTAGTACACTAGTAGAACATACTGTACAGAGATACTAAGTACAGTAATTTGGCATCCAGGAACTTAGGGAGGAGCTTTTATCTCTCTCCATTGTAATCTTTCTAAGTATAATGGAGAGAGATAAAAGCTCCTCCCTAAGTTCGTGGATGCCAAATCACTGTCCGTAGTATCTCTGTACAGCATGTTCTTCTAGTGTACTAATTAGCACGAGCAGCTTGTAACGTACAGTGGCAGGTTTGATCTTTCTATGTATAATGTAGAGAGATAAAAGCTCCTCCGTAAATTCCTGGCTGCCAAATCACCGTCTTTAGTATCTCTGTATAGTATTTTCTATTAGGGTACTAGTTAGCACGAACAGCTAATTAGTACCCTAATAGAACATACTGTACAGAGATACTAAGTACGGTGATTTGGCATCCAGGAACTTACTGAGGAGCTTTTATCTCTCTCCATTTTACATAGAAAGATTAAACCTGCCATGTACGTTACAAGCTGTTCGTGCTAATTAGTACCCTAATAGGACATAATGTACAGAGATACTAAGTGCGGTGATTTGGCATTCCGTTAATAGCTGTTTGTGCTAATTAGTACACTAGTAGAACATACTCTACAGAGATACTAAGGACGGTGATTTGGCATCTAGGAACTTACAGAGGAGCTTTTATCTCTCTCCATTATACATAGAAATATTAAACTTGCCACTGTACGTTACAAGCTGTTCATGCTAATTAGTACACTAGTAGAACATAGAATACAGAGAAACTAAAGACTGTAATTTGGCACCCAGGAACTTAGGGAGGAGCTTTTATCTCTCTCCATTATACTTAGAACGATTACAATGGAGAGAGATTAAAGCTCCTCCCTAAGTTTGTGGATGCCAAATCACTGTCCTTAGTATCTCTGTACAGTATGTTCTACTAGTGTACTAATTAGCACGAACAGCTTGTAACGTACAGTGGCAAGTGTAATTTTTCTAAGTATAATGGAGAGAGATAAAAACTCCTCCCTATGTTCCTGGATGTCAAATTACCATGCTTAGCATTTCTGTACAGTATTTCCTATCTAGCCAGAAACCCTGCATCCTGTGCAAGCTAGGCGGACAACTGCAAGGGACCCGAAACACGGTTGTTTCCCGTTTCCCTTTCCAGTGTCACATAAACTAGTGGTTGGTCTGCCCCGAAAGCCAAGACTCTCCTCTTTTGTATGGTACCAGTCCTGAGTCTCAGGGACACCCAGAACCAGAGATATCAGTACGCAAAGTGGACCCATTTTCCCATAGACTATAATGGGACCGTTAATTCAGACCCACCATGGGTTCCGACGCTTGCCATGAGCCTTGTGGGGGTCACAGAAACTTGGGGTTGGTACCCTCCAGTAGCTAATTGTCTCCCCTTCCATACCAACCTAGCAATGAAGGCTCCCACCTCCCACGCTGAGAGTCCCAAAGTGCCAACTTTTTTTTTATATGTTCCCGTGACATTCACTTTATTATTTTTTTTTCTTTGTTATGCATTCAATGAAAGGGTGCACACAGGTTTCACATAAATCAGAGTAGGTGGGGGATTTTCCTACATACAGTAGTATACTGTTGCACATGTCTTGTAACCTGATCGAAAATCCCTCCCTCTCTACTGTATGTACTTGCAAAAAAAGAAGGGGTTGGGGAAAGGTCTAGGGAGGGCCGCACAGGATTAATTATTAGACAAATTATAACTACCTCAGAAAAACTGACACTCTTGGGATATTTTTCCCTTTTATTGGTCAATTGTATACCTATAACCCAAATGGTATAATTGGTAACAATAAATTTTGACGGTCAGTGGTGCTCCCAAGGGTATAGAAGCACAAATCATGAAGAAGACTACAAAGAAGACAAGATAACCCTGGTAGGAAGCACTCTTATCTGAGGTAACAAGATAAATTAATGGATAAAAATGAAATAATCTTAAAATTACAAATTTTATTAGATATGCCTTAAAAATGGTTTTACATAGTCCATGTGAATTCACTGATAAGTATGTGATCTTTTGCGAAAATATGTTGAAAAATATGGTCTTATCTATATGACCTCAGTCAGAACAATTAAATATATGTTCAAGTCCGTCTGCGTGATGATTCCCTTACCATTGTTGTGTGGCTAAATCAGAATGTGTCAAAAATTTGATAATGTGACCATCATCTTTATCATTTATATAGCCCATATGTAAATTCTCAGGGCAATAATTTTGAATCATAAGTCACTGATGGATTGTTTTTAGTTGGGTCACTTATACATCAGTATGAGGCCCAGTTAGCAAGGAGAAGTGTCTGTGAAGCCGTTTCTTAAAGATATAGCAGGCATGGGCATGCCATCAATTGGACATGAGATGGTGTCACCTGTGTGCAAAAATGATGATATTCAGTTTGTGTTAGTTTACACGCATACACAAATTGAAAGAATATGAGGCACCCGTACTTGAAAAAATAAGAATTTACTTACCGATAATTCTATTTCTCGTAGTCCGTAGTGGATGCTGGGGACTCCGTCAGGACCATGGGGAATAGCGGCTCCGCAGGAGACAGGGCACAAAAAGTAAGCTTTTAGGATCACATGGTGTGTACTGGCTCCTCCCCCTATGACCCCCCTCCAAGCCTCAGTTAGGTACTGTGCCCGGACGAGCGTACACAATAAGGAAGGATATTGAACCCCGGGTAAGACTCATACCAGCCACACCAATCACACCGTATAACTTGTGATCTGAACCCAGTTAACAGTATGACAAACGTAGGAGCCTCTGAACAGACGGCTCACAACAAATAACAACCCGATTTTTTTGTAACAATAACTATGTACAAGTATTGCAGACAATCCGCACTTGGGATGGGCGCCCAGCATCCACTACGGACTACGAGAAATAGAATTATCGGTAAGTAAATTCTTATTTTCTCTAACGTCCTAAGTGGATGCTGGGGACTCCGTCAGGACCATGGGGATTATACCAAAACTCCCAAACGGGCGGGAGAGTGCGGATGACTCTGCAGCACCGAATGAGAGAACTCAAGGTCCTCCTCAGCCAGGGTATCAAATTTGTAGAATTTTGCAAACGTGTTTGCCCCTGACCAAGTAGCAGCTCGGCAGAGTTGTAATGCCGAGACTCCCCGGGCAGCCGCCCAGGATGAGCCCACTTTCCTTGTGGAATGGGCCTTGACAGATTTAGGTTGTGGCAAGCCTGCCACAGAATGTGCAAGTTGAATTGTGCTACAAATCCAACGAGCAATCGTCTGCTTAGAAGCAGGAGCACCCATCTTGTTGGGTGCATACAATATAAGCAGTGAGTAAGACTTTCTGACTCCAGCCGTTCTTGAAATATATATTTTCAATGCCCGGACCACGTCCAACAACTTGGAATCCTCCAACTCGTTAGTAGCCGCAGGCACCACAATAGGCTGGTTCAGGTGAAACGCTGACACCACCTTAGGCAGAAAATGAGGACGCGTCCGCAGTTCTGCCCTGTCCGTATGGAAAATCAGATATGGGCTCTTATATGATAAAGCCGCCAATTCTGATACTCTCCTGGCTGAAGCCAGGGCCAGTAGCATGGTTACTTTCCATGTAAGATACTTCATCTCCACCGATTTGAGCGGCTCAAACCAATGGGATTTTAGAAAATCCAAGACTACATTAAGATCCCACGGTGCCACTGGGGGCACAACCGGGGGCTGTATATGTAGTACTCCTTTTACAAAAGTCTGGACTTCAGGAACTGAAGCCAATTCTTTCTGGAAGAAAATCGACAGGGCCGAAATTTGAACCTTAATGGACCCCAATTTGAGGCCCATAGACAATCCTGTTTGCAGGAAATGTAGGAATCGACCCAGTTGAAATTCCTCCGTGGGGGCCTTCCTGGCCTCACACCACGCAACATATTTCCTCCAAATGCGGTGATAATGTTGTGCAGTCACCTCCTTCCTGGCCTTTACCAGTGTAGGAATGACCTCTTCCGGAATGCCTTTTTCCTTTAGAATTCGGCGTTCAACCGCCATGCCGTCAAACGCAGCCGCGGTAAGTCTTGGAATAGACACGGTCCCTGCTGAAGCAGGTCCCGTCTTAGAGGTAGAGGCCACGGATCCTCCGTGAGCATCTCTTGAAGTTCCGGGTACCAAGTTCTTCTTGGCCAATCCGGAGCCACTAGTATCGTTCTTACTCCCTTTTGCCGTATAATTCTCAGTACTTTTGGTATGAGAGGCAGAGGAGGGAACACATACACTGACTGGAACACCCACGGTGTTACCAGAGCGTCCACAGCTATTGCCTGAGGATCTCTTGACCTGGCGCAATACCTGTCCAGTTTTTTGTTGAGGCGGGACGCCATCATATCCACCATTGGTTTTTCCCAACGGTTCACAATCATGTGGAAGACTTCTGGATGAAGTCCCCACTCTCCCGGGTGTAGATCATGTCTGCTGAGGAAGTCTGCTTCCCAGTTGTCCACTCCCGGAATGAATACTGCTGACAGTGCTATCACTTGATCTTCCGCCCAGCGAAGAATCCTTGCAGCTTCTGCCATTGCTGTCCTGCTTCTTGTGCCGCCCTGTCTGTTTACGTGGACGACTGCCGTGATGTTGTCCGACTGGATCAACACCGGCTGACCCTGAAGCAGGGGTTTTGCCAGACTTAGAGCATTGTAAATCGCTCTTAGCTCCAGTATATTTATGTGAAGAGACATCTCCAGGCTTGACCATACTCCCTGGAAGTTTCTTCCTTGTGTGACCGCTCCCCAGCCTCTCAGACTGGCATCCGTGGTCACCAGGACCCAGTCCTGTATGCCGAATCTGCGGCCCTCTAACAGATGAGCACTCTGCAACCACCACAGAAGAGACACCCTTGTCCGTGGCGATAAGGTTATCCGCTGATGCATCTGCAGATGCGATCCGGACCATTTGTCCAGCAGATCCCACTGAAAAGTTCGTGCGTGGAATCTGCCGAATGGAATCGCTTCGTAAGAAGCCACCATCTTTCCCAGGACTCTTGTGCATTGATGCACAGACACTGTCCCTGGTTTTAGGAGGTTCCTGACGAGTTCGGATAACTCCCTGGCTTTCTCCTCCGGAAGAAACACCTTTTTCTGAACCGTGTCCAGAATCATTCCCAGGAACAGCAGACGTGTCGTCGGGGTCAACTGAGATTTTGGAAAATTCAGAATCCACCCGTGTTGTTGCAGCACTAGTTGGGTTAGTGCTACTCCGTCTTCCAGCTGTTCTCTGGATCTTGCCCTTATCAGGAGATCGTCCAAGTAAGGGATAATTAATACGCCTCTTCTTCGTAGAAGGATCATCATTTCGGCCATTACCTTGGTAAAGACCCGAGGTGCCGTGGACAATCCAAACGGCAGCGTCTGAAACTGATAATGACAGTTTTGCACCACGAACCTGAGGTACCCTTGATGTGAAGGGCAAATTGGGACATGCAGGTAAGCGTCCTTTATGTCCAGGGACACCATAAAGTCCCCTTCTTCCAGATTCGCTATCACTGCTCTGAGTGACTCCATCTTGAACTTGAATTTTTGTATGTACAGGTTCAAAGATTTGAGATTTAGAATAGGTCTTACCGAGCCGTCCGGCTTCGGTACCACAAATAGCGTGGAGTAATACCCCTTTCCCTGTTGTAGGAGGGGTACCTTGACTATCACCTGCTGAGCAAACAGCTTGTGAATGGCTTCCAATACCGTCGCCCTGTCCGAGGGAGACGTTGGCAAAGCAGACTTTAGGAACCGGCGAGGGGGAGACTTCTCGAATTCCAACCTGTAACCCTGAGATACTACCTGTAGAATCCAGGGGTCCACCTGTGAGCAAGCCCACTGTGCGCTGAAATTCTTGAGTCGACCCCCCACCGTTCCTGAGTCCGCTTGTAAGGCCCCAGCGTCATGCTGAGGGCTTTGCAGAACCCTGGGAGGGCTTCTGTTCCTGGGCAGGGGCTGCTTGCTGCCCTCTCTTACCCCTTCCTCTGCCCCGAGGCAGATATGACTGTCCTTTTGTCCGCTTGTTCTTATAGGAACGAAAGGACTGCGGCTGAAAAGACGGTGTCTTTTTCTGTTGGGAGGGGGTCTGAGGTAAAAAAGTGGATTTTCCGGCAGTTGCCGTAGCCACCAGATCCGATAGACCGACGCCAAATAATTCCTCCCCTTTATACGGCAATACTTCCATATGTCGTTTGGAATCCGCATTACCTGACCACTGTCGCGTCCATAAACTCCTTCTGGCAGATATGGACATCGCATTTACTCTCGATGCCAGAGTGCAAATATCTCTCTGCGCATCTCGCATATAAAGGAAAGCATCCTTTAATTGCTCTATAGTCAATAAAATACTGTCCCTATCCAGGGTATCAATATTTTCAGTCAGGGAATCCAACCAGACGACCCCAGCACTGCACATCCAGGCTGAGGCGATGGCTGGTCGCAGTATAACACCAGTATGAGTGTATATACTTTTCAGGGTAGTTTCCAGCCTCCTATCAGCTGGATCCTTGAGGGCGGCCGTATCAGGAGACGGTAACGCCACTTGTTTCGATAAGCGTGTGAGCGCCTTATCCACCCTAGGGGGTGTTTCCCAGCGCGCCCTAACCTCTGGCGGGAAAGGGTATAATGCTAATAACTTTTTTGAAATTAGCATTTTTCTATCTGGGTTAACCCACGCTTCATCACATACATCATTTAATTCCTCTGATTCAGGAAAAACTACAGGTAGTTTTTTCACCCCCCACATAATACCCCTTTTTGTGGTACTTGTAGTATCAGAGATATGCAAAGCCTCCTTCATTGCCGTGATCATATAACGTGTGGCCCTACTTGAAAATACGTTTGTTTCATCACCGTCGACACTAGATTCAGTGTCTGGGTCTGTGTCGACCGACTGAGGTAAAGGGCGCTTTACAGCCCCTGACGGTGTCTGAGACGCCTGGGCAGGTACTAACTGGTTTGCCGGCCGTCTCATGTCGTCAACTGATTTTTGTAATGTGCTGACATTATCACGTAATTCCATAAACAAAGCCATCCATTCCGGTGTCGACTCCCTGGGGGGTGACATCACCATTATCGGCAATTGCTCTGCCTTCACGCCAACATCGTCCTCATACATGTCGACACACACGTACCGACACACAGCAGACACACAGGGAATGCTCTTATCGAAGACAGGACCCCACTAGCCCTTTGGGGAGACAGAGGGATAGTTTGCCAGCACACACCCAAGCGCTATAATATATATGGGAACAACTCTATATAAGTGTTCCCCGCCCCCTATTCCGGCGGGCTTTTCTCCCGGAGTTTTAGACATTTGGCATGGGTTAAATACATACATATAGCCTTAATGGCTATATGTGATGTATTCTTTTGCCATAAAAGGTATTATATATTGCTGCCCAGGGCGCCCCCAGCAGCGCCCTGCACCCTCCGTGACCGTCTGGTGTGAAGTGTGTGACAACAATGGCGCACAGCTGCAGTGCTGTGCGCTACCTTCATGAAGACTGAAGAGCCTTCTGCCGCCTGTTTCCGGACCTTCAATCTTCAGCATCTGTAAGGGGGGTCGGCGGCGCGGCTCCGGGACGAACCCCAGGGTGAGACCTGTGTTCCGACTCCCTCTGGAGCTAATGGTGTCCAGTAGCCTAAGAATCCAATCCATCCTGCACGCAGGTGAGTTGAAATTCTCTCCCCTAAGTCCCTCGATGCAGTGAGCCTGTTGCCAGCAGGACTCACTGAAAATAAAAAAACCTAAAAAACTTTTTCTAAGCAGCTCTTTAGGAGAGCCACCTAGATTGCACCCTGCTCGGACGGGCACAAAAACCTAACTGAGGCTTGGAGGGGGGTCATAGGGGGAGGAGCCAGTACACACCATGTGATCCTAAAAGCTTACTTTTTGTGCCCTGTCTCCTGCGGAGCCGCTATTCCCCATGGTCCTGACGGAGTCCCCAGCATCCACTTAGGACGTTAGAGAAACCCTTATGTTCTATGCCAAATAATCCTATATTAATCACCCAGAAGGAAATCAATTTACCTTTGATATGGATCACAATCGCTGCTATGTAGAGGTATGAGGTGCATGTGCCTCCATTTTCAGCAGTTGTCAACCCTTACACTTGCTGGGTTAAGGAAGGAGTATGAGGTGTCAGTACTCAAAACAGTTATCTGTATAAAACAGTCATGTAGTAATTGCACCAAAGGGGTTATGCCTCAATTATCAGCAGCTAAATACATCCATGTCTTGAGAGACAATTCTTTTCTGTAGGAAATCCCCGCCGTGTCACTCCAAAACTCTTTGCCATTAATTCTTCCACATATATCCCAGCAGTTTGTACAAAAAAACTGTATTGAATTAGTCAATGCTTGATGACAATTATCTAATGAAATTTAGTTGTTAAGTACACTCATGCTTGACCAGAGGTGTGAGGCACGTATACCTCAATTTGTTCAGTAGTAGCCTAACAATTTCAGAATGCTGAATTCAAAAACAGATATTGATTATAGTCATGTCCCAACAGAGGTATGAGGCACCAATACCTCAGTTTTTATCAGTGGCTCTCAGGCAGTTTAAAATGCTTTACAGAGGTATGTGGCACAAAAAATCTCAGTTCTTTTCAGCGGCTACCAAGCAATTTCACATACTGAATTCCTATACTAATTGCCATCTACTTTAACAGAGGTGTGAGGCATATATATCTCTCAATTTCTTCAACAAATGTCAGCCAGTTTAGAATGCTGAATTATTAACTTAGTATTCGGTTTCTTTAAACACATAGAGGTGTGTGAAGTGGCCAAGATACAGATAGACCTCCCTTCTGCTGTTCTCCCGTCTTGCCAGCAGGTATAGGACGAGGAATGAGAGAGGGTAGGTGCACCCAACTTGGCCAGAAGGAAGAAAGAGGAGGTATCAAGCAAGGAGACTTAGGCGGGTACTCTCTGGTGCCTTAACACTGAGTTAATTTTAAACAATTTGTATCCACATGACTAGTATCCTGGTCTATTGAAATGAAAAAACAGGGTATTTACAGCGTCGTGGAAGAAATCTATGAATAAATTCACCGGCCACCACTGTGTCTGTATAGTTACCACTCTTAAGATAAATTGCAGAGAGAAAGGGGGGATGCTGCCCCAGAGTCCCACTGGTAGGCGTCTTTAGTTAGAAATGATCTCCGCCGCCCATCAGCCACGCGGGGTCTCGTCCGCTTATGGCCGCTCCGATCAGCGGCAACCAAACACTCCCTCCGTTTTCTGCTGCCACACTGCTATTCGGAATGTTTTTTCATTTCAATAGACCAGGATACTAGTCATGTGGATACAAATTGTTTAAAATTAACTCAGTGTTATTCCCAAAGGGTTATCTCAAAAAAACAGCAACATGTCCTGTGACAATGTATCATCTCTCTTGATATAGGATTTATATTCAAACCACAATTTGTTACTAAGATGCGGGCAATAGCTGGAAATACTCAATAGGGAATAACTGATTGCTATACCTAGTGAGCTCTAATAGTGGCTGCAATTATTGGCAGCAGCAGCAAAACTGCATAGGAGGGAACAGCTGATTATGATACTTAATGAGCTCTGCTTGTGATTGTGATTTTCTCTACCATCTTTTTTCTCTGTTGGGGTGCATGTAGGAAGACAAATTTTGTGGTATAAAGAGAGATGAGGTATTATTATATATAATAGAAACCATTCTGTTTCATTACTGGCAATAGTCAATAGTGATCAGTTCTCCTTGGCTGTTAAGTTTCTTTCTCTTTATGTCTCTCACCAATTAAAAACTAACCATTCGGGAGTGTACCGCATTAGAGGCAAATTAGCAGGTTCAAACCTCTGCACTACCTGTTATAAGGCACCAGAGAGTACCCGCCTAAGTCTCCTTGCTTGATACCTCCTCTTTCTTCCTTCTGGCCAAGTTGGGTGCACCTACCCTCTCTCATTCCTCGTCCTATACCTGCTGGCAAGACGGGAGAACAGCAGAAGGGAGGTCTATCTGTATCTTGGCCACTTCACACACCTCTATGTGTTTAAAGAAACCGAATACTAAGTTAATAATTCAGCATTCTAAACTGGCTGACATTTGTTGAAGAAATTGAGAGATATATATGCCTCACACCTCTGTTAAAGTAGATGGCAATTAGTATAGGAATTCAGTATGTGAAATTGCTTGGTAGCCGCTGAAAAGAACTGAGATTTTTTGTGCCACATACCTCTGTAAAGCATTTTAAACTGCCTGAGAGCCACTGATAAAAACTGAGGTATTGGTGCCTCATACCTCTGTTGGGACATGACTATAATCAATATCTGTTTTTGAATTCAGCATTCTGAAATTGTTAGGCTACTACTGAACAAATTGAGGTATACGTGCCTCACACCTCTGGTCAAGCATGAGTGTACTTAACAACTAAATTTCATTAGATAATTGTCATCAAGCATTGACTAATTCAATACAGTTTTTTTGTACAAACTGCTGGGATATATGTGGAAGAATTAATGGCAAAGAGTTTTGGAGTGACACGGCGGGGATTTCCTACAGAAAAGAATTGTCTCTCAAGACATGGATGTATTTAGCTGCTGATAATTGAGGCATAACCCCTTTGGTGCAATTACTACATGACTGTTTTATACAGATAACTGTTTTGAGTACTGACACCTCATACTCCTTCCTTAACCCAGCAAGTGTAAGGGTTGACAACTGCTGAAAATGGAGGCACATGCACCTCATACCTCTACATAGCAGCGATTGTGATCCATATCAAAGGTAAATTGATTTCCTTCTGGGTGATTAATATAGGATTATTTGGCATAGAACATAAGGGTTTTTCAAGTACGGGTGCCTCATATTCTTTCAATTTGTGTATGCGTGTAAACTAACACAAACTGAATATCATCATTTTTGCACACAGGTGACACCATCTCATGTCCAATTGATGGCATGCCCATGCCTGCTATATCTTTAAGAAACGGCTTCACAGACACTTCTCCTTGCTAACTGGGCCTCATACTGATGTATAAGTGACCCAACTAAAAACAATCCATCAGTGACTTATGATTCAAAATTATTGCCCTGAGAATTTACATATGGGCTATATAAATGATTAAGATGATGGTCACATTATCAAATTTTTGACACATTCTGATTTAGCCACACAACAATGGTAAGGGAATCATCACGCAGACGGACTTGAACATATATTTAATTGTTCTGACTGAGGTCATATAGATAAGACCATATTTTTCAACATATTTTCGCAAAAGATCACATACTTATCATCGAATTCACATGGACTATGTAAAACCATTTTTAAGGCATATCTAATAAAATTTGTAATTTTAAGATTATTTCATTTTTATCCATTAATTTATCTTGTTACCTCAGATAAGAGTGCTTCCTACCAGGGTTATCTTGTCTTCTTTATGATTTGTACTGCATGTACTTTGCAGGCTCCCAGGGGGGAAGGGGAAAGTGGGATGGGGGTAGGGCGAGGCAGTGGAAAATACCGTGTTCAAAGAAAAGGCATAATCAAAACCATGGGGAACTTTGCGGTGTATCGTTATGTGCATTGACCTCGCTTATCCCTATCACCCCTGTGTATTTTAGCTAGGGGATTCTGACGCTCCTTCAGCATTGCTTCAAATCTGTGCTGTTACTTGCTCCATAGCTGAGTGCCTCCATGGAGCTAGGAGTCACAGGCGGTAGCCATTTCAATTGAGTTTGCCCTGCTATAGAATTGTATGTGTACCGTACAGTGCATAGAACCTTGACAGTAGAAACTCTCCTGCAGCTTTGCCCTGCTTTATGTAAAACTTGTGTTTTGTTAGTTTGCCATGCGATCGAGCCCGGTGTAACGTAATGTGCATATACCTCACTTATCTCTATCGCCCTGTGTTTTTTGGCTAGGGGATTGTGACGCTCCTTCAGCATTGCACCGTAGCCTGCAAAACTTATACCATCTCTCACTCCATATCCGAGCGCTGCCTGCCACATGGTGGGGGTTCAGGGGCAGTGGCCATTTTGCCAGTGTGCTATGCGATCGAGTCCGGTGTACCGTAATGTGCATAGACCTCACTTATTCCTATCGCCCCTGTGTATTTTAGCTAGGGGATTGTGATGCTCCTTCAGCATTGCCCCATAGCCTGCAAAATCTGCACTGCTACTTGCTCTGTAGCCTAGGGCCTCCATGGGGCAAGGAGTCATAGGTGGTAGCCATTTCTATTGAGTCTACCCTGCTACAGAATTGTATGTGTACTGTACGGAGCATAGAACCTCAACAGTAGAACCGCTCCTGCAGCTCTGCCCTGGTTTATGTGAATAAAAATAATAATAAGGTGTCTGGAAAAAACTAACATGCATTCGTACTTTAGGAATTGAACCCGGGACTATGAGTATAGGAAGCGGAACACTTCACCACTTCGCCGCAGACAGATGAATAAATCCATTGGTCTTTTATTATGCTGTAATGGCTACGGGATTAGGACGCTAACATACTGTACAAAATTCCTAATCTCAAGAGGCAATAGTGAACTTCTAACACGTCAATTTGCGACAGTATACACTACTGGTTTTATGTTGTTTTGTCTGCGGGACTTGGACGCTCACATATTCATAAAGTACTGTAGATGGATCATATACTGTACTATTTGCATCTGTACCGTATATACTGTATTAAATAACGCAGCGTAATGAGTATTTACTGTATTAAATAATGCAGCGTAATAAGTATTTACTGTATGCAGTGTAATGAGACGCCTTACAAAAGTAGTCCTTATTATATATTTCAGTATTGTATTTTATGGGAGACCACACGCATGCGCAGTGGTGATTGTAAAAAGCGACATCTGGTGGATGATCACAGGTATTACATGTAAAGGTAACGCCAAACGCTCTCCGTGCGATTAGGTACGCCTCTCTGTGACTAGGCGCGCCTCCCTACACCTCGGGACGCTGCGTATGCTCGATCGGGACAAACACCTCAGCCAGTCAAGATAAAGGTGGCTACATCTGTATACTCAGGAGGGAACTTACAACTGTTTGTAGAGACTGCGCTTTCAACGGGTCCGACGGGAGAGCCGTTGTGCAGAACTGGTGAGGGTCGACGTCTCCTGAATGAGACAGCATACTCGTGAGAGACAACTTCCAGTACCCAAGCATCTGAAGTGGTCGTGAGCCAGACCTGGGCGAACTGTAGGAGTCGGCCTCGCACCCTGGGGTCACCAGGGGGTGGCCCGCCCCATCATGCAGCAGGCTTGTCATATTTTGCAGCAGGCTGACGGGCTGCCCAAGACTGCTTCGCCTTGGGCTTGGAGGATTTGGAAACGGGAGACTGTCTAGGATATGACTGATCTTTTGCTTTCCCTTGAGGCCAAAAGGAGTGAAAAGTGGTACTTTTTGCCTTCTGAGAAGGGATAGTAGTGGGGAGAAAAGTTGCCAATTCAGACACAATTTTATTCAGGTCATCCCCAAACAAAATGTTCCCAGTGAAGGGGAGGACTTCCAAAGTTTTCTTTGAGTCCAAATCCACTTTCCACGACCTCAACCACAGAATGCGATGAGCCAGGACAGACATAGCTGACGCCTTTGCTGCCAACATTCCCTCCTCAGAGGACGCTTCTTGAATGTAACAAGAAGTGGTGGCAATATGAGACCGGTATTGTCAGAAATATCTTCAGGTAGCTCCTCCTCTAGCGCCTGAATCCATGCCTCGATAACTTTTGCGGCCCAAGAGGCAGCTATAGTGCATCTATGAACAGCCCGTCTGGGAGTAAACAGATTTCAGGCATCATTCAATGCGCTTATCTGACAGTTCCTTCTGCGAGGTGACAGTGCTGGCAGGCAGAGTGGACGACACCACGAGTCAGGTGACATGAGAGTCCACCGGAGATGGAGTCTCATTTGGTACATAACTCTGCAGGGAGAGGATAGCGAGCTAAAGCCCTTTTGGGAACAGGGAATTTCTGCCCTGGGTTAGACCAGGGTTCCCATCTGATGTCCACTAAATGATCAGAATGGGGTATAACAGTTTTAACCGTTTTCTGCTGTTTAAATTTGTCAGTTTTCTTAACCACTGTAGTGGAATCCTCCTGTGATTTGGAGACTATGCTTAAGAGCCATTATCAAGGCAGGGACATCTACCATTAAGGGAGCATCCTCATCTGCAACACAGGAGTCAGTGTCAGATAGGACCGTATGCTCCCCCTCCTCGTCAGAGGAATTATCAGAGAGGTTAGTAGATTGAGAGGAGGAAGCAGCCAGCTTAGAGAAAACAAAGACACGTGAGTGACCCAAGGTAGATTTCTGTCTACCCAGAGACTGATTTAGTTGTTGCAATTGGTTAGACAAATTTTCCGCCAGTGGGACAATTTGTGGAGGTAATGCATTAGGCAAGACGCTCCATCAGAGTACCTAGCAGGGTAGTGAATGCTGCTCAAGGTGGTTCCTGACTAATTGCAGGTGCTGCGGACTGACTGGGAGGTGCATCACAAGCAGTACAGAGAGCTCTGCATGTTGCAGGAGCTTCCGCAGATTTGGTGCCCTTTTTGTTAGACATTGCACAATGTAAACAAGTGGTCTTACACAGTACGATATATAACCAGACAATAACAATAATCTGTGGAGAGAACAGATAATGTATAGCGTGACTGTGACACATATGTAATATACTTATATATGAATAAACACTGTGCACAACAATATTACTTGACCCAAAAACATCTAGCCCAGGGTATAGAATATAGTGATAGGTATAGCTGGGAAACACTGAAAGTAAAACCATACAGCGGCACAGTCACATGCAATGCAGCATTTACAGCACAATAAAGCTGCACTGGACTAGTATATCACAGCACGGTCCAAAGACCGGAAGATATAGCAGACTACTCGTACAATATAATCTGCAGTATGCACTGGGACAGAATCTACTGTCCAAGGTCCATCCTGACAATGTTGTAGTACAGAATTGAAACATCAGCTATTGTTCTTAAACAGGGCCAGGTGTGATGTTTTATTCTGGACCAGTCACTAGACACTAATAACAGGAAGCGGGAGCAGCTGGAGCCGCTCTGAGGTCACAAATGACTATTAGAGGTTAAAACAGGGAGTGACTGGCTATCTTCCCCATCACCAAGGGATTAATTGCATCAAGATCCCATTGTTCTCCCCTAGGACTGAGTCAGACACTGGGGCATGAGAACAGCAGGGAGGATCTCCTCATGACTCATCTCTTTTACAGACCCTCATTTATCTCTACCAATCAGGCAGGACCTTTCCCTAAAGCCACCCTTTGCAGGAGGAACTTTGGTGGTGGAAATTGGAACCTTTTTTTAAAAAAGGGAATGCAAGAGATCTCCAAGGTGTGCGTTAGTTTGGCTTCTAAAAGCTTCTAGTCTTGGAGTCTCAGCTCCTGCTTGTGTGCGGAGGATTTTGCCTGGGAGTATTGTGACTACTGGATTACAAACTTTTCTCCGGATTTGCAGACTTGTTGGCTCTGCTGTATGAACATTCCTTCAAACTCCTGTGATCCTGCACAATTATACTGCATCCAGACAAGAGCATTTGGGAAAGTGTTGGGAAGTCGGTAGACTGGTGTTTATTGGGACCTGTTGTTCTGGAGTTAATTTCAAATGTGTTTATCTTAAAGCTAATTTAGAGAGCATGTACTAAGTAAATCTCTAATAAATATATTGTTATATCTTTATCTGTCTCCTGTCTGCGTGACCTGACCCAGAAGTCCCGGAGTACACTGAGTTTATGCTCTAATACTCCTGGTCCTCACATACACAATTTCTCACCTGACGCTGTCTCAGAGACAGGTAGGAGACTTAAGTGTAATGTAAATGTACAGCGCTGTATAGAGGTGGCTTTACACGGGAGACCTTACCCAGCAATCCCGGAGACCTGCTGCTGCTATGCTGTTAAGATGACGGCCAGCGTCTCTGTGAGGGAATAGAGAGTGAAGCAGCTCCAGGGCGGGAAATCTGCAAGGAGATGGTGCCGTGGGCCGGGGGGAAAGGCTACAGGTCAAGCGCCGCCTCCCCTATGCTAGTCTTCCACCCCAGGTACTATGGAGCCTTATTAAATGAGGTGTTAATACACCTGACCTGCGCTCCTATTGCCTTGGTGGTCTAGTGGGGTCCCTGCCCAGTGACAGTGTCCACGTCAGTGCCACGACCTGTCTCCCTAGGTCGCGCACGGAGCGCGATTTAAGAGCAGGTCCCGCAAGGAGACCCTCTTACCTGCCTCCCAGTAGCAGCCATGCGATCCTGGAAGGTGATCCGGGACTGTGCCTACATCTGCGGATGTCCCCACCGCAGGTACACGGGAACAAGGGCAGCGGGAGTATGCAGCGCCACTTGGAAGGTAATGGAGCTGCAGTACTGAACTCAGACTGACTTACAGTGCTGCCAGCTCTGGAGAAAAACACAATTCGTTCTGTCTGTCAGAAAAAAAGCTTTCAGGGCTGCAAGAGCAGCCCCCTATCTAGTGACCTGCTGCTGCAGGCACCAACTAAAAACTGAGCTCCCAGTGTCTGGAAGCGGGGTTATAGAGACGGCCCCTATGCATCCTGGGACAGCTAAAGCTTTGCCTGTTGTCGCATTTTCTACAAAAAAAAGTGACACGGACATTAGCAGTGTTGCACAGGACCTGGTAGCTCCCCGATGGCAGGCATTTTGTGCAGCATGACATACTGAGGCTAGATGTATGAGGACGTATGTGTACAGATGGGCTCACATTAGGCGGGATGTACTAAAGGGAAAATGTTATAAAATCCCCGTTTTCGGGGGTTTTATCGCATTTTTATATGTTCAAACCCCTATAGAATCCTATTACCTTCTTACCGCAGGCCCCTTCAACCCACCGCAGACTCCTCCCCCTGGCATACCTTCATCCAGGAAGCCCTGGTCCCGGAAGCCAAACTCCTCCTCCCCCTAGCAACACAGCCGGAGGTCCTTCCGGCTGCAGGGAGGAGGAGGCGGCGCCCCGGACAGCCTGCTGCCTGCTTCCCAGCAGGTGGACACCCCTGGGAGGTGACGGAGACCCCCCGCACACCACCTCACCTCACAAGTATCGCGGAGGGCCTCTGTCACCGCACTGCAATGCTAATCGCATATGTTAGTACATATGCGATCAACATCGCTGCGAGGGGCGGCGATGTATGTTAATACATCCCGCCCATCATGCATTTCATTATTATACACTTGCTACATAATACTGCATTCCCAGGACTATGGTATATTCACTATGGTGCATAGCAGTTATCAATCTGGTACATCGTCATATATGCAGTAGTATTTACTATACATGGCTACATATCCTCTGGTGACCGACCACAACCCTTAAGCATGGTTCCCCTAAACTGCATTGCCCCACTGGCCCTTTATGCCCCATCCAGACACTGCCATTTGCCCTAGGTTTGAAGCACTTATTAACCAAGTATTCCAGAATAGTTCATAGGTAGGATCAACAGCCAAATAAAAGTCTTACCCATGGCATCCACCATACAGGCTTCTCTTGTATATGCCTCCACTGGGATGGTGTTTTGAAAACAATGTAGAGAGAGCACACCCTGGCCACTTTTCCAGATATCCAGAATATGCTGTGCTTTAGAACATGGCTGAAAATACAATTTATGACAAAAGAGAAAAAAAAATAAGAATTTACTCACCGGTAATTCTATTTCTCGTAGTCCGTAGTGGATGCTGGGGACTCCGTCAGGACCATGGGGAACAGCGGCTCCGCAGGAGACAGGGCACAAAATTTAAAAGTTTGACCACTAGGTGGTGTGCACTGGCTCCTCCCCCTATGACCCTCCTCCAAGCCTCAGTTAGGATACTGTGCCCGGACGAGCGTACACAATAAGGAAGGATTTTGAATCCCGGGTAAGACTCATACCAGCCACACCAATCACACTGTACAACTTGTGATCTGAACCCAGTTAACAGTATGATAACCGAAAAGAGCCTCTTAAACGAAGGCTCCCAACAATAATAACCCGATTTTTGTAACAATAACTATGTACAAGTATTGCAGACAATCCGCACTTGGGATGGGCGCCCAGCATCCACTACGGACTACGAGAAATAGAATTACCGGTGAGTAAATTCTTATTTTCTCTGACGTCCTAAGTGGATGCTGGGGACTCCGTCAGGACCATGGGGATTATACCAAAGCTCCCAAACGGGCGGGAGAGTGCGGATGACTCTGCAGCACCGAATGAGAGAACTCCAGGTCCTCCTTAGCCAGGGTATCAAATTTGTAGAATTTTACAAACGTGTTCTCCCCTGACCACGTAGCTGCTCGGCAGAGTTGTAATGCCGAGACCCCTCGGGCAGCCGCCCAAGATGAGCCCACCTTCCTTGTGGAGTGGGCATTGACAGATTTAGGCTGTGGCAGGCCTGCCACAGAATGTGCAAGTTGAATTGTGCTACAAATCCAACGAGCAATCGTCTGCTTAGACGCAGGAGCACCCAGCTTGTTGGGTGCATACAGTATAAACAGCGAGTCAGACTTCCTGACTCCAGCCGTCCTTGAAATATATATTTTTAATGCTCTGACAACGTCCAGCAACTTGGAGTCCTCCAAATCGCTAGTAGCCGCAGGCACCACAATAGGTTGGTTCAGGTGAAACGCTGATACCACCTTAGGGAGAAACTGAGGACGCGTCCGCAGTTCTGCCCTGTCCGAATGGAAAATCAGATATGGGCTTTTGTACGATAAAGCCGCCAATTCTGACACTCTCCTGGCCGAAGCCAGGGCCAGTAGCATGGTTACTTTCCATGTAAGATATTTCAAATCCACCGATTTGAGTGGCTCAAACCAATGGGATTTGAGAAAATCCAAAACTACATTGAGATCCCACGGTGCCACTGGAGGCACAATCGGGGGCTGTATATGTAGTACTCCTTTTACAAAAGTCTGGACTTCAGGAACTGAAGCCAATTCTTTCTGGAAGAAATTCGACAGGGCCGAAATTTGAACCTTAATGGACCCCAATTTGAGGCCCATAGACAATCCTGTTTGCAGGAAATGTAGGAATCGACCCAGTTGAAATTCCTCCGTCGGGGCCCTCCTGGCCTCACACCACGCAACATATTTTCTCCAAATGCGGTGATAATGTTGTGCAGTCACCTCCTTCCTGGCCTTCCGCAATGCCTTTTTCCCTTAGGATCCGGCGTTCAACCGCCATGCCGTCAAACGCAGCCGCGGTAAGTCTTGGAATAGACACGGTCCCTGCTGAAGCAGGTCCCTTCTTAGAGGTAGAGGCCACGGATCTTCCGTGAGCATCTCCTGAAGTTCCGGGTACCAAGTCCTTCTTGGCCAGTCCGGAGCCACGAGTATCGTTCTTACTCCCCTTTGCCGTATAATTCTCAGTACCTTGGGTATGAGAGGCAGAGGAGGGAACACATACACTGACTGGTACACCCATGGTGTTACCAGAGCGTCCACAGCTATTGCCTGAGGGTCTCTTGACCTGGCGCAATACCTGTCCAGTTTTTTGTTGAGGCGGGACGCCATCATGTCCACCATTGGTCTTTCCCAATGGATCACAATCATGTGGAAGACTTCTGGATGAAGTCCCCACTCTCCCGGGTGAAGATCGTGTCTGCTGAGGAAGTCTGCTTCCCAGTTGTCCACTCCCGGGATGAACACTGCTGACAGTGCTATCACATGATTTTCTGCCCAGCGAAGAATCCTTGCAGCTTCTGCCATTGCCCTCCTGCTTCTTGTGCCGCCCTGTCTGTTTACGTGGGCGACTGCAGTGATGTTGTCCGACTGGATCAACACCGGCTGACCCTGAAGCAGAGGTTTTGCCAGGCTTAGAGCATTGTAAATTGCTCTTAGTTCCAGTATATTTATGTGAAGAGACGTTTCCAGGCTTGACCACAAGCCCTGGAAGTTTCTTCCCTGTGTGACCGCTCCCCAGCCTCTCAGGCTGGCATCCGTGGTCACTAGGACCCAGTTCTGTATGCCGAATCTGCGGCCCTCTAACAGATGAGCACTCTGCAACCACCATAGCAGAGACACCCTTGTCCTTGTCGACAATTTTATCCGCTGATGCATCTGCAGATGCGATCCGGACCATTTGTCCAGTAGATCCCACTGAAAAATTCGTGCATGGAATCTGCCGAATGGAATCGCTTCGTAAGAAGCCACCATTTTTCCCAGGACTCTTGTGCATTGATGCACAGACACTTTCCCTGGTTTTAGGAGGTTCCTGACGAGTTTGGATAACTCCCTGGCTTTTTCCTCCGGAAGAAATACCTTTTTCTGAACAGTGTCCAGAATCATCCCTAGGAACAGCAGACGTGTCGTCGGGATCAGTTGGGATTTTGGAAAATTCAGAATCCACCCGTGCTGTTGGAGCACTACTTGGGTTAGTGCTACTCCGACCTCCAGCTGTTCTCTGGACCTTGCCCTTATCAGGAGATCGTCCAAGTAAGGGATAATTAATACGCCTTTTCTTCGAAGAAGGATCATCATTTCGGCCATTACCTTGGTAAAGACCCGGGGTGCCGTGGACAATCCAAACGGCAGCGTCTGAAACTGATAATGACAGTTTTGTACCACGAACCTGAGGTACCCTTGGTGTGAAGGGCAAATTGGGACATGAAGGTAAGCATCCTTGATGTCCAAGGACACCATAAAATCCCCTTCTTCCAGATTCGCTATCACTGCTCTGAGTGACTCCATCTTGAACTTGAATTTTTGTATGTACAGGTTCAGAGATTTCAGATTTAGAATAGGTCTTACCGAGCCGTCCGGCTTCGGTACCACAAATAGCGTGGAGTAATACCCCTTTCCCTGTTGTAAAAGGGGTACCTTGACTATCACTTGCTGAGAATACAGCTTGTGAATGGCTTCCAATACCGTCGCCCTGTCGGAGGGAGACGTTGGCAAAGCAGACTTTAGGAACCGGCGAGGGGGAGACTTCTCGAATTCCAACCTGTAACCCTGAGATACTACCTGCAGGATCCAGGGGTCCACCTTCGAGTGAGCCCACTGTGCGCTGAAATTCTTGAGGCGACCCCCCACCGCCCCTGAGTCTGCTTGTAAGGTCCCAGCGTCATGCTGAGGCCTTTGCAGAAGCCGGGGAGGGCTTCTGCTCCTGGGAAGGAGCTGCTTGCTGCAGTCTCTTACCCTTTCCTTTGCCTCGGGGCAAATATGAATGTCCTTTTGCCCGCTTGTTCTTATAGGAACGAAAGGACTGCGGCTGAAAAGACTGTCTTTTTCTGCTGGGAGGTGACCTGAGGTAAAAAGGTGGATTTCCCGGCTGTTGCCGTGGCCACCAAATCCGATAGACCGACCCCAAATAATTCCTCCCCCTTATACGGCAATACTTCCATATGCCGTTTGGAATCCGCATCACCTGACCACTGTCGCGTCCATAAACTTCTTCTGGCAGATATGGACATCGCACTTACTCTTGATGCCAGAGTGCAAATATCTCTCTGTGCATCTCGCATATAAAGAAATGCATCCTTTAAATGCTCTATAGTCAATAAAATACTGTCCCTATCCAGGGTATCAATATTTTCAGTCAGTGACTCCGACCAAGCCACCCCAGCACTGCACATCCAGGCTGAGGCGATTGCTGGTCGCAGTATAACACCCGTATGTGTGTATATACTTTTTAGTGTATTCTCCAGCCTCCTATCAGCTGGATCCTTGAGGGCGGCCGTCTCTGGAGACGGTAACGCCACTTGTTTTGATAAGCGTGTGAGCGCCTTATCTACCCTAGGGGGTGTTTCCCAGCGCGCCCTAACCTCTGGCGGGAAAGGGTATAATGCCAATAACTTCTTTGAAATTAGCAGTTTTCTATCGGGGGTAACCCACGCTTCATCACACACTTCATTCAACTCCTCTGATTCAGGAAAAACTACAGGTAGTTTTTTCACACCCCACATAATACCCCTTTTTGTGGTACTTGCAGTATCAGAGATATGCAAAGCCTCCTTCATTGCCGTGATCATATAACGTGTGGCCCTACTGGAAAATACGTTTGTTTCTTCACCGTCGACACTGGATTCGGTGTCCGTGTCTGTGTCGACCAACTGAGGTAAAGGGCGTTTTACAGCCCCTGACGGTGTTTGAGACGCCTGGACAGGTACTAACTGGTTTGCCGGCCGTCTCATGTCGTCAACCGACTTTTGCAGCGTGCTGACACTATCACGTAATTCCATAAACAAAGCCATCCATTCCGGTGTCGACTCCCTAGGGGGTGACATCACCATTACAGGCAATTGCTCCGCCTCCACGCCAACATCGTCCTCATACATGTCGACACACGCGTACCGACACACAGCAGACACACAGGGAATGCTCTGATAGAAGACAGGACCCCACTAGCCCTTTGGGGAGACAGAGGGAGAGTTTGCCAGCACACACCCAAGCGCTATAAATATATAGGGACAACCTTAAATAAGTGTGTTCCCCTTATAGCAGCTTAAATATTATTAATATCGCCAAATAAGTGCCCCCCCCCCTCTCTGTTTTTACCCTGTTTCTGTAGTGCAGTGCAGGGGAGAGCCTGGGAGCCTTCCTAGCAGCGGAGCTGTGTAGGAAAATGGCGCTGTGTGCTGAGGAGAATAGGCCCCGCCCCCTTTTCGGCGGGCTTCTTCTCCCGGTTTTTCTGAAAACCTGGCAGGGGTTAAATACATCCATATAGCCCCAGGGGCTATATGTGATGTATTTTAGCCAGAATAGGTACTTTTCATTGCTGCCCAGGGCGCCCCCCCAGCGCCCTGCACCCTCAGTGACCGTTGGTGTGAAGTGTGCCGAGAGCAATGGCGCACAGCTGCAGTGCTGTGCGCTACCTCATGAAGACTGAGAAGTCTTCAGCCGCCGGTTTCTGGACCTCTTCTCTTTTCGGCATCTGCAAGGGGGTCGGCGGCGCGGCTCCGGTGACCCATCCAGGCTGTACCTGTGATCGTCCCTCTGGAGCTAGTGTCCAGTAGCCTAAGAAGCCAATCCATCCTGCACGCAGGTGAGTTCACTTCTTCTCCCCTAAGTCCCTCGTTGCAGTGAGCCTGTTGCCAGCAGGACTCACTGAAAATAAAAAACCTAACAAAACTTTTTCTAAGCAGCTCTTTAGGAGAGCCACCTAGATTGCACCCTGCTCGGACGGGCACAAAAACCTAACTGAGGCTTGGAGGAGGGTCATAGGGGGAGGAGCCAGTGCACACCACCTAGTGGTCAAACTTTTAAATTTTGTGCCCTGTCTCCTGCGGAGCCGCTGTTCCCCATGGTCCTGACGGAGTCCCCAGCATCCACTTAGGACGTCAGAGAAAATAATAATGGGTCAATGGCCAAACAAATTCCCCAATTTTTATGAATGGTTTGCTTGGAATACTATTTATCAGGAAATGAGCAAAGTTTTCAGTGTATTAGAGCAATTGGCCTGTCAGCAAATTGGAATAAAGTTTTATTTTATATCTTTGTATATGATGACAAAAAGATAAAATAAAAGCAAATATAGTAATTTATATACATATACAAATGAAATTACTCCCAATCATAGTTCTATGCAGTTAGTGTAACCCTGTATATCCGTTACCACAAGATTTAATTTATGGCCATTACAATGCAAAAAATAAGCTTTTACTTACCAGTAAATCTATTTCTCGTAGTCCGTAGAGGATGCTGGGGACTCCGTAAGGACCATGGGTAGAGACGGGCTCCGCAGGAGACATGGGCACTTTAAGAAAGAATTTAGTTCCTGGTGTGCACTTGCTCCTCCCTCTCTGCCCCTCCTCCAGACCTCAGTTAGAGAACTGTGCCCAGAGGAGATGGACAGTACGAGGAAAGGATTTTTGTTAATCCAAGGGCAAGATTCATACCAGCCACACCAATCACACCGTATAACTTGTGATAACAATCCAGTAAACAGTATGACAATAACATAGCATCAGTTCACGCCCGATGCAACAATAACGTAACCCTTATTGAAGCAATAACGATATACAAGTATTGCAGAAGAAGTCCGCACTTGGGACGGGCGCCCAGCATCCTCTACGGACTACGAGAAATAGATTTACCGGTAAGTAAAATCTTATTTTCTCTAACGTCCTAGAGGATGCTGGGGACTCCGTAAGGACCATGGGGATTATACCAAAGCTCCCAAACGGGCGGGAGAGTGCGGATGACTCTGCAGCACCGATTGAGCAAACATGAGGTCTTCCTCAGCCAGGGTATCAAACTTATAGAATTTTGCAAAGGTGTTTGTACCCGACCAAGTAGCAGCTCGACACAGCTGTAGTGCCGAGACCCCTCGGGCAGCTGCCCAAGAAGAGCCCACTTTCCTAGTGGAATGGGCCTTGATCGATTTAGGTAACGGCAATCCTGCCGTAGAATGCGCCTGCTGAATCGTGATACAGATCCAGCGAGCAAGAGTCTGCTTTGAAGCAGGGCCGCCAAGCTTGTTGGCTGCATACAGAACAAACAGCGCTTCTGTTTTTCGGACTCTAGCCGTCCTGGCTACATAAATTTTCAAAGCCCTGACCACATCAAGGGACTCGGAATCCTCTAAGTCCCGTGTAGCCACAGGCACCACAATAGGTTGGTTCATATGAAAAGGATGAAACCACTTTTGGCAGGAACTGAGGACGTGTCCGCAATTCCGCTCTATCCATATGGAAAACCAGATAGGGGCTTTTATGTGATAAAGCCGCTAATTCCGACACTCGCCTAGCCGAAGCCAGGGCTAATAACATGACCACCTTCCAAGTGAGATATTTCAACTCCACCGTTTTCAGTGGTTCAAACCAGTGTGACTTTAGGAAGTCCAAGACCACATTAAGGTCCCAAGGCGCCACCGGAGGCACAAACGGAGGCTGAATATGCAGTACTCCCTTTACAAAAGTCTGAACTTCTGGGAGAGAAGCCAATTCTTTTTGAAAGAAAATGGATAGGGCCGAAATCTGGATCTTAATGGAGCCTAATTTAAGGCCCAAATCCACTCCAGTTTGTAGGAAGTGAAGGAAACGGCCCAGATGGAATTCTTCCGTAGGAGCATTCCTGGCCTCACACCAAGAAACATATCTTCGCCATATACAGTGATAATGTTTTGCTGTTACTTCCTTCCTAGCCTTTATCAGCGTAGGGATAACCTCAACCGGAATACCTTTTTCCGCTAGGATCCGGCGTTCAACCGCCATGCCGTCAAACGCAGCCGCTGTAAGTCTTGGAACAGACAGGGTCCCTGTTGCAAAAGGTCCTTTCTTAGAGGAAGAGGCCACGGATCTTACGTGAGCATATCCTGCAGATCTGGATACCAGGTCCGTCGTGGCCAATCTGGAACAACGAGGATTGTTCTCACTCCTTTTCTTCTTACTATTCTCAACACCTTGGGTATGAGAGGAAGAGGAGGAAATACATAGACGGACCGTAACACCCACGGTGTCACGAGGGCATCTACCGCTACTGCCTGAGGGTCTCTGGACCTGGCGCAATACCTCTGTAGCTTTTTGTTGAGGCGGGACGCCATCATGTCTATCTGTGGCAGTTCCCACCGACTCACAATCTGTGCGAAGACTTCTGGATGAAGTCCCCACTCTCCCGGGTGTAGGTCGTGTCTGCTGAGGAAGTCTGCTTCCCAGTTGTCCACTCCCGGAATGAACACTGCTGACAGTGCGCTTACATGATTCTCCGCTCAGCAAAGAATCCTGGTAGCTTCCGCCATTGCCGCTCGGCTCCTTGTGCCGCCTTGGCGGTTTACATGAGCCACTGCGGTGATGTTGTCTGACTGGATCAGAACGGGTTGGTCGCGAAGTAAGGCCTCCGCTTGACGTAGGGCGTTGTATATGGCCCTTAGTTCCAGGATGTTGATGTGCAGACAAGTCTCTTGACTTGACCAAAGACCCTGGAAATTTCTTCCCTGTGTGACTGCTCCCCAACCTCGGAGGCTTGCGTCCTTGGTCACCAGGATCCAATCCTGAATGCCGAATCTGCGGCCCTCGAGAAGGTGAGCACTCTGCAGCCACCACAGGAGCGACACCCTGGCCCTGGGGGACAGGGTGATCAACCGATGCATCTGTAGATGTGATCCGGACAACTTGTCCAACAGATCCCATTGGAAAGTCCTCGCATGGAACCTGCCAAAGGGAATGGCCTCGTATGAGGCCACCATCTTTCCCAGGACTCGAGTGCAATGATGCACGGACACCTGTCTTGATTTCAAAAGGTTCCTGACCAGAGTCTAAGTTCCTGGGCTTTTTCTATCGGAAGATAAACCCTTTTCTGGGTCGTGTCCAGAATCATGCCCAAGAAAGGCAGACGAGTCGTAGGAACCAACTGCGACTTTGGGATATTGAGAATCCAGCCGTGTTGTTGTAACACTTTCAGTGAAAGAGATACGCTGTTCAGCAACTGCTCTCTTGATCTCGCTTTTATGAGGAGATCGTCTAAGTACGGGATAATTGTGACACTCTGCTTGCGCAGGAGCACCATCATTTCCGCCATTACCTTGGTGAAAATCCTCGGAGCCGTTGAGAGACCAAACGGCAACGTCTGAAATTGGTAATGACAGTCCTGTACCGCAAATCTTAGGTACGCCTGATGAGGTGGATAAATGGGGACATGAAGGTACGCATCCTTTATGTCCAGTGACACCATAAAATCCCCCCCTTCCAGGCTGGCGATGACCGCTCTTAGCGATTCCATCTTGAACCTCTTCAAGTATAGGTTCAGAGATTTTAAATTCAATATGGGTCTGACCGAACCATCCGGTTTCGTTACCACAAACATGGTCGAATAATAACCCCTTCCCTGTTGAAGGAGGGGAACCTCGACCACCACCTGCTGAAGATACAATTTTTGTATTGCATTTAACACTATCTCCCTCTCTAGGGGGGAAGACGGTAGGGCCGATTTGAAAAACCGGCGAGGAGGCACCTCTTCGAATTCCAACTTGTAACCCTGAGACACAATTTCTACTGCCCAGGGATCCACCTGGGAGTGAACCCACATGTGGCTGAAATTCCGAAGACGCGCCCCCACTGGCCCCGACACCGCCAGTGGAGCCCCAGCGTCATGCGGTGGATTTTGCAGAGGCCGGGGAGGATTTCTGTTCCTGGGAACTAGCTGTATTGTGCAGCTTCTTTCCTCTGCCCCTCCCTCTGGCAAGAAAGGACGCACCTCGAACTTTCTTGTTTCTTTGTGAACGAAAGGACTGCATTTGATAATGCGGTGCTCTCTTAGGCTGTGAGGGAACATAAGGCAAAAAATAAGAATTTACTTACCGATAATTCTATTTCTCATAGTCCGTAGTAAGGACCATGGGGAATAGCGGCTCCGCAGGAGACTGGGCACAAAAAGTAAAAGCTTTAGACTAGCTGGTGTGCACTGGCTCCTCCCCCTATGACCCTCCTCCAAGCCTCAATTAAGATACTGTGCCCGGACGAGCGTACATAATAAGGAAGGATCTTGAATCCCGGGTAAGACTCATACCAGCCACACCAATCACACCGTACAACTCGTGATCTGAACCCAGTTAACAGTATGATAACCGTAGGAGCCTCTGAAAAGATGGCTTCCAACAATAAACAACCCGATTTGTTTGTAACAATAACTATATACAAGTATTGCAGACAATCCGCACTTGGGATGGGCGCCCAGCATCCACTACGGACTATGAGAAATAGAATTATCGGTAAGTAAATTCTTATTTTCTCTGACGTCCTAGTGGATGCTGGGAACTCCGTAAGGACCATGGGGATTATACCAAAGCTCCCAAACGGGCGGGAGAGTGCGGATGACTCTGCAGCACCGAATGAGAGAACTCCAGGTCCTCCTCAGCCAGGGTATCAAATTTGTAGAATTTAGCAAACGTGTTTGCCCCTGACCAAGTAGCTGCTCGGCAAAGTTGTAAAGCCGAGACCCCTCGGGCAGCCGCCCAAGATGAGCCCACCTTCCTTGTGGAATGGGCTTTAACAGATTTTGGTTGTGGCAGGCCTGCCACAGAATGTGCAAGTTGAATTGTACTACAAATCCAACGAGCAATCGTCTGCTTAGAAGCAGGAGCACCCAGCTTGTTGGGTGCATACAGTATAAACCTATTTAAACTTTTACTTCTAAGCAGCTCAGGAGAGCCACCTAGCTTGCACCCTTCTCGTTCGGGCACAAAAATCTAACTGAGGCTTGGAGGAGGGTCATAGGGGGAGGAGCCAGTGCACACCAGCTAGTCTAAAGCTTTTACTTTTTGTGCCCAGTCTCTTGCGGAGCCGCTATTCCCCATGGTCCTTACGGAGTTCCCAGCATCCACTAGGACGTCAGAGAAAATTTGACTTTCCAGCCGTAGCTGTGGAGACCAGGTCCGAGAGACCTTCACCGAACAATTCCCCGCCCCTGTAAGGTAAAACCTCCATATGCCGTTTTGAGTCGGCATCACCTGTCCATTGCAGAGTCCACAGGACCCTTCTGGCAGAAATCGACATAGCGTTTATTCTAGAACCCAGCAGACTAATGTCTCTTTGAGCATCTCTCATATAAAGGACAGCGTCTTTAATATGCCCCAGGGTCAATAAAACAGTATCCCTATCTAGGGTATCAAACTCCTCTGATAAGGTATCAGTCCATGCCGCTACTGCACTACAGACCCAGGCCGACGCGATTGCCGGTCTGAGCAAGGTACCTGAATGTGTATAAATGGACTTCAGGGTACCCTCCTGTTTGCGATCAGCAGCATCCTTGAGGGTAGCCGTATCCTGGGACGGCAGGGCTACCTTTTTGGATAAGCGTGTTAAAGCTTTGTCCACCCTAGGGGAGGATTCCCATCGTAACCTGTCCGTTGGCGGGAAAGGATACGCCATAAGAATCCGTTTGGAAATCTGCAGTTTTTTATCTGGAGATTCCCAAGCTTTTTTACATAACTCATTCAGTTCGTGTGAGGGGGGAAAAGTTACCTCAGGTTTCTTTCCCTTATACATATAAACCCTTGTGTCAGGGACAGGGGTTTCCTCTGTGATGTGCAAAACCTCCTTAATTGCTATAATCATATATCGGAGTGATTTAGCCAACTTTGGCTGTAACTTTGCATCATCGTAATCGACACTGGAGTCAGAATCCATGTCGGTATCTGTGTCAACAATTTGGGATAGTGGGCGCTTATGAGACCCCGACGGTCCCTGCGACATAGGATCAGGCACGGCTTGAGACCCTGACTGTCCTAATGCATCAGCCTTGTCTAATCTTTTATGCAAGGAATTTACATTATCATTTAAAACCTTCCACATATCCATCCAATCAGGTGTCGGCGCCGTCGGCGGAGACACCGCATTAATTTGCTCCCGCTCCTCTCCCACATAGCCTTCCACATCAGACATGTCGACACAAGATTACCGACACACCACACACACAGGGAATGTCCTTTCTGAAGACAGTTCCCCCACGAGGCCCTTTGGAGAGACAGAGAGAGAGTATGCCAGCACACACCCCAGCGCTATATAACCCAGGAATAACACAGTAACTTAATGTTAACCCAGTAGCTGCTGTTTATATACTTTTTTGCGCCTAATTATGTGCCCCCCCCCCTCTCTTTTCAACCCTCTTCTACCGTGTATCAGCAGGGGAGAGCCTGGGGAGCTTCCTCTCAGCGTGCTGTGGAGAAAAAATGGCGCTGGTGAGTGCTGAGGGAGAAGCCCCGCCCCCTCGGCGGCAGGCTTCTGTCCCGCTTAAATTTTATTTCTTTGGCGGGGGCTCCTACATATATACAGTGCCCAGCTGTATATATGTGTACATTTACCAGAATGAGGTCCCAAATGCTGCCCAGAGCGCCCCCCCCCCAGCGCCCTGCACCCTAACAGTGACCGGAGTATGTGTAGGTGTGTGGAGCAATGGCGCACAGCTGCAGTGCTGTGCGTTACCTCCAGTGAAGATCACGAAGTCTTCTGCCGCCTGTGAAGTCTTCTTGCGTCTCATACTCACCCGGCTTCAGTCTTCCGGCACTGCGAGGGGGACGGCGGCGCGGCTCTGGGACGGACGGCGAGGGCGAGATCCTGCGTACAGATCCCTCTGGAGCTAATGGTGTCCAGTAGCCTAAGAAGCAGGACCTAGCTTCAGAGAGTAGGGCTGTTTCTCTCCCCTCAGTCCCACGATGCAGGGAGTCTGTTGCCAGCAGAGCTCCCTGAAAATTAAAAACCTAACAAAAAACTTTCTATCAGCAAACTCAGGAGAGCTCACTGAAAAGCACCCAGCTCCTCTGGGCACAGAATCAAACTAAGGTCTGGAGGAGGGGCAGAGAGGGAGGAGCCAGTACACACCAGGAACTAAATTCTTTCTTAAAGTGCCCATGTCTCCTGCGGAGCCCGTCTCTCCCCATGGTCCTTACAGAGTCCCCAGCATCCTCTAGGACATTAGAGAAAATATATTTTAAGTAAAATAAAGACAGGTAGCTAACCCCTACTCTCCTTCCCCCAGATGATGTATGATGCAGTACCTAGTCTTTCCTTAGGCCTTTGAGTGTCTTTCCAAACGGACTCTGAAAAATATATATCACTGGAAGGTATTCTGACATGTGACATCTACATCCTCAGTTGCAAATATCAGTATAAATTCTGACATTAAAATGTTTTCAATATTTCCAAATGAGGATCCAAAAGTGCCTTCCATTACCAACCTTTGCATAGAAGCTAGGATGAAAGTTTCTCTGTCCTGGGTGCAATTATTGATCCTAACATCTATTGACGCTATACACCCCTTTGTGCTATCTGTAGAATAATCTTTGAAACATGGGAGGGAGATCTGGACTGTATTACAGGTTGAGTATCCCATATCCAAATATTCCGAAATACGGACTTTTTTTTAGTGAGAGTGAGATAGTGAAACCTTTGTTTTTTGATGGCTCAATGTACACAAACTTTGTTTAATACACAAAGTTGTTAAAAATATTGTATTAAATGTCCTTCAGGCTGTGTATATAAGGTGTATATGAAACATAAATGAATTGTGTGAATGTACACACACTTTGTTTAATGCAAAAAGTTATAAAAAAATATTGGCTAAAATGACCTTCAGGCTGTGTGTATATGGTGTATATGAAACATAAATGCATTCTGTGCTTAGATTTAGGTCCCATCACCATGATATCTCATTATGGTATGCAATTATTCCAAAATACGGAAAAATCCCATATCCAAAATACCTCTGGTCCCAAGCATTTTGGATAAGGGAGACTCAACCTGTAGTAGTATTTCTCCTTTAATACTGTATGGCAGACATTACAATGGTATGTACCCAAGCAACAATAGAGGGGGGCTCCAAAGAAAAAGACACATAATACGGTAGCCCAACATGGGGTGCAAGGAAAATTCAGCTTTGTTTGTGGTCTTAAGATGCCAGTTAAATGGTTGATCATTGCTACTAATTGAATTGTACCCCTAAAGTCTTCTGTCCTGGATAAGTATAGTTATTGCTCTTCTGAGTTCAATTGCATTCAAGTTCATATTTTTTACATTGATTGCGTGTTAGTGAAAAATATGCTAGCAGAAATTCTTGGTCAATATGAAATATAGATACAACTTTTGGTTATAAAGTTAGATTCACTAAAACTCTCTCCTTCCTTAGTAATGACTGTAACTCTCCAACTCTTTTAGGCAGAAAAAAAAATGTCTGGCTTCAGACAGTGGCGGAAACCGGACCGAACACAAATGACCCAGGCCATTATCCAATTAGCTGCAGTAATTTACTTAAGCTAATGGATTCGCCAGGGGCTATCCAATTAGCTACGATACCCGGCACTTATCGGGAATTATGCTTCGGGTGCCTCAAGCAGATCCTTTTTTCCCTGCAATAACACATGGGTCTGGATACTTATCCCAGATCCTGTGTGTTATCAGCTGAAAACAGAGCATTTGTCGGCCAATGAAAACAGGCTATAATTGGATAGCCCGATAAAGGCCTGTTTTTATCAGCTAAAAAATGCGTGCATCTAATTAGATACCCCCCTCTAATAGTGAGGTCAATTATCTTCACCATTTAATCAACGGAAAGCAATTCTTCTGGGGTCAATGTGGTCTCCAATAAAATACTCAGCAGAAATACTTATATTTTAAATGTGAATAAGGAAAGACTTTATGAAGTCCATTCCATAAAAAAAAATAATCAAGGATGTGTGCAATAATTGCTTTAAATGTATTGGTTTTAGATTCACACAATGTTATTTCTGTGACCATGTACTGTATTGTGTGTTGCGTTTTCTTTGTGAAGAGGTTAGCTTTCCCAATCTGCAGCACAGAACTGGTCAACAGTATTAACCTATGGGTGCACAAAGAATATTGTTTAGGTCTTTAGCCTTACGTTTTGCCACCACTTCTTGGTTGTTGTTGATAATCTAAAGTTGAGCCCTAGAGTGGCCTATTTGTAGTCCTACAGTGCTAACAGTTCGCAGTAAACAATATTGTGCAAAGGAAACGACCCCTACAGTGAAGAAATACATGAAAAAAAGTTGATGTTCTTTCCTTACTGTTGGATCAGTAATTGATGTGCGAAGTACTATTTTTCTGACAGCATTACCCTGTTCTTCAGGATACAGAAACATAGCCAGATCTGTCGGTAACAAATTGGCCCACACCCATCACCTTTTCATTTCCAACTCTCTGAATCTACTAGCCATGACAGAAAGCTGGGTTTCCCCCTGACACCACGTGGTGGTGTTGGGATCTTTCTATCCTTCAGTTACTCCTACTAACTCATACACCAGAATCTTCCCTTACTTTTTATACATTTGAGGTCCACGCTATATGCCTCGTTCAACCTGTTCACCTTCCAGTAGCTGTCATTTACTGTTCACCTGGCAGTGGAGGAAATTACGCTCTAAATCTGACTAACATCACTTTCAAGTTTATGTTCCCATTCTCTAGCGCTGCACTTTCAGTCTCTAAACAATCGTGCTTCAAGAACATCATCTCCTCCCAATCCTCAAACCCATTATGTATCTTTGCTACGGCCAACCCCCTCCTCTGTCCACCCCCACCTCGACTCCCTTTTACCTTGTGTGTGAATGGGAATTATTATGGCATCTTTTGTCAGGATCCCGGCTGTCACAATGTCGGAATCCCAACAGGCGGTAAAATAGTGCCGCCGGAATACCGACGCCACTGGCTTTTCTCCCTCTGTGGGTGTCCACGACACCCATAGAGGGAAAATAGATCCTGTGGGGAACACAGTGAGCCACCGTGCCCGCAGTGTGGTGAGCACAGCGAGCTCCAAAGGGGCTTTCTATCGCTCACCTTGTTGCCAGCATACTGGTGGCCGGGATCCCGCTGTCGGGATCACGACAGCCGGGATCCTGTCCGCCGGTAATAGGTATGTATTCCCTTTGAAGTGTTCTGGCATACAGAAGTCTTTCCTGGCAATTGCATATATGTCTCTAAGTTGGTTTACTATTACCAATCATGCTTTTAAAGCTTCTGCTGGGAGGTAATCAATGCATTATGCTTTTCCATTCTTCAGCTTTTTAATTGCTTATATTATAATTTTGTCTGTATTTGGAGGGTTATCCAAAATGTCACTACAATATTTAAGCTCATTATTTTCTAGTAACTCAGTTTCTAACTCTTCAGATCTTGGGTAATTTAATAGGTGCTTAAAGCAGAGGTTCTAAAACACAGTCCTCAAGGCACCCCAACGGTCCAGGTTTTAAGTTTATCCATGCTCGACCACAGGACTTAATAAGCATCTCAGTCAATTTGATTTAACCATCTGTGATGAGCCATGGAAATACTTCAAACCTGGACTGCTGGGGTGCCTGGATGACCGCATTTGAGAACCTCTGGCTTAAAGTGTTCTTGCAATCTTTCAAGTTTGCTGCTCATTAATTTAATATGTTGGCCATTGAGATCTTTGATGGTTGTGGTGGAGGTTCTAAATTTTCCATTGCAGCTGCATAATATGATGCGCAGCAGCTGTGAATCATGCTTTCTACTGACCTATTCCATTTCTTGGGCTTTACCTTTCCACCATGCTTTTTTACCTGCTTGGCATAAGTTTATAAACAACATCCAGCAAAATATTAACATCAATTATACACTTAATGCTACTGAGAACACGAGACAGCAACTGCAGAGAACAACAAGCTGGATTTAGACCCAGTAGAGGATGCAGTGACCATATTTTCGCTATCAGGAAAATGCTCGAATGAGGTCTACAATCAAAAGAAAGAACTTTTTGTAGTTTTTGTAAAGTTTAAATATGCCTTTGACAAATCTAAAATTTATCTTGCAAGAATGCAATAGCACAAGCCTCTGTACTACTTACACACTGGGACACGACTCAGGAGGACTGTGTGTGTGTGTGTCTCTCTAGAACCGAAACCTGATACTCCTGTGTCAATGCCTGTACTGCATACTATTCTCACATTCTGGCTACCTGGTTCTGCCGCTGCAGAAGAGGGAGAGCTAGTGATGTCAGTGTGCTTCGGCCTGATAGATGGGGGCCCGGGGTACAGTATATCCTGCCCCCACCTTAATCTGTCTTATGCCTGTCAGGGTCTGCTCCAATTTTACACTGACTACAGGATACACAGTGCTGGAAGCATTACCCCACTCCACCCCCAACTGATGTGTGTGCAGTGCAGTAAATACAAGTCAAGATGCAGGCGGTCTGGACATGCGGCCAAAAGGCAGACACCGGAACTCTTACACCTGTACTGTTAGCATACAGAGGGGAGGTTAGGTTTAGGCACCCCCAGGGATGTTTAGGGTTAGGCTGTGGCTTGAAGTTAGAGTGGATTGGGGGAGGGAAAGTATACTTACCTGTTGGGACTCTATCCATCGGGATGCCACGGTCAGTATTCTGACCACCGTCATCCCGAACACTGGACAAGCAGTTCACACCCTTCTGTACTAGGCACCTAGAGGGTGAAGAACATTTCATTGCTAAACCAACATTGTACAGCTTGGATACATCCAGGCAGCCTCAACATTCTATAATCATCAACCACTATTATTATAAGCTTTGTCTAAGCAGCACTGACCATATCACATTTAAACTAGTAACTTTGGTGATATAAAGATATTTGTATAGTTGGTACCTTTTTACAGCTGCCTTTGTAGAAAGTCAATGCCTCGTACAGATGGCAATATGGACGAGATCTCTTTCCTTTTCCCACGTAAAATACAGCTCTGACAAAAGTGCGGAAGCAGTCATGTTGGGAAATATTATGATAATGTGATGGAAGATTCCGAGTAACCCTTAAGAAAGAACATGGATATAGTTATTATAAAGCACTCACTGAGGAGGTTTGTATTACAGGATTGATTAGCAGCATACATTTACTTTTAATATTTCTGATACTAGAAACACAGATTCACAGATTCTAGGGTACATAATTACATATGTTTAACAGTTGATGTTATGTCTATATCTTAGTGATCAAATATATGTACTGTATGTATTTACAATTTGTGAGGTAAAACCTCCCATAAGAGAGATATATATATATATATATATTTTTTTTTTTTTATTTATTTATATATATATATATATATATATATATATATATATATATATATATATATGTAGGATCTTGATCCAGGCTCAAAGCTTTGACCTTCTTCACAAGATGCATAGCGCCGCCTCCTCTATAACCCCGCCTCCGTGCACAGGAGCTCAGTTTTTGTTAACCAATCCAATGCAGTAGCAGGCAAAAGTGACGACAACTGTTAGTAGCCACAAACACCACACACTCACGACAGGAGAGGGTGTCAGCGGCTAATGCCATACCAACCCAAAGAAGCTAAGTGCGTCAGGGTGGGCGCATTGTGGAGCCCAGTGTACCTCGCAGAAAGAGATTTAACAAAGATAAGTTCTTACCATAAATCTCGTTTTCTGCTGCAGGGTACACTGGGCTCCACAGGGAATGACATTGGGGATGTCCTAAAGCAGTTCCTTATGAGAGGGGACGCACCGTAGCGGCCACAAGAACCCTGCGTCCAAAGGAAGCATCCTGGGAGTCGGAAGTATCGAAGGCATAAAACTTTATGAACGTGTTCACTGAGCACCACGTAGCCGCCTTACACAATTTGTTTAAGGGTCGCACCACGGCAGGCCGCCCAAGAAGGTCCAACTGACCGAGTAGAATGGGCCTTTATAGTAGCAGGAGCTGGAAGACCAGCCTGTACATGAGCATGTGCAATCACCATTCTAATCCATCTGGCCAGGGTCTGCTTGTGAACAGGCCAGCCACGTTTGTGAAAACCAAACAGAACAAGGAGAGAATCCGACTTCCTAATGGAAGCTGTCCTCTTCACGTAGATACGGAGAGCCCGTACCACATCCAAAGACCTTTCTTTGCAAGACAAATTGGGAGAGGCCAAGGCCGGAACCACGATCTCCTAATTAAGGTGGAAAGAAGACACCACCTTAGGCAAATATCCAGGACGTGTTCTAAAAGCCGCACGATCACGGTGAAAAATCAGATAGGGAGACCTACAAGACAAGGCACCCAAATCTGACACCCGTCTAGCGGAAGCAATAGCTAGCAGAAACACTACCTTAAGAGTAAGCCACTTAAGGTCAGCAGATTCAAGAGGCTCAAACGAAGACCCTTGCAATGCCACCAGAATCACCGACAAGTCCCAAAAGGGCCACAGGCGGGACGTAAGGAGGTTGAATCCGCAACACACCATGAGTGAAGGTATACACATTAGGCAATGTCGAAATTTTTCTCTGAAACTAAACCGAAAAGGCAGAAATATGAACCTTGATGGAGGCCAGACGAAGGCCCAAGTCCAGGCCTTGTTGTAGAAAGTCCAAAAGTTTGCCCGTACTAAACGTGTAAGCGTCATGATTGTTAGATGCGCACCAAGCAAAGTAAGAATTCCAGACCCTATGATAAATCTGGGCAGAAGCCGGTTTCTGGGCCTTCAACATGGTCTGAATGACCGCCTCTGAAAATTATTTGGCCCTTAAGACGGAAGCTTCAAGAGCCACACCGTCAAAGCCAATCCTGATATACAGGGGCCCTGAACGAGGAGATCTGGGCGCTGCAGAAGTAAAAGGGGCCGCTCTATCAAGAGACCCTAAAGGTCTGAAAACCAATGCCGTCTGGGCCACGCTGGAGCGAGCAGAAGTAGGATTCCTCCTTCTTGTTTTAACTTCCTTATTACTCTGGGAAGGAGTGACACCGGAGGGAACACGTACGGCAGCCGAAAGTTCCATGGAATTACAAGTGCATCTACGAACGCTGCTTGAGGATCCCTTGTCCTTGCTCCGAAGACCAGAACCTTGTGATTGTGTCGAGACGCCATCAGGTCCACATCTGGAAGGCCCCACTTGTCCACGAGGAGTTGAAAAACTTCTGGATGGAGGATCCACCCTCTGGCGTGTTAATCCTGATGATTGAGAAAGTCTGTTTCCCAGTTTAGGACCCCCGAAATGAACACTGCCGATATGGCTGGTAGATGGCATTCCGCCCACTGAAGAATCCGTGATACTTCCCTCATTGCCATGCGGCTTCGAGTGCCGCCTTGATGATTTATGTCAGACTGTACTTGAGCAGGTCTGTTCTGTATTAGATGCTGGGCCAAGTTCAATGAGTTGAACACCGCCTGCAATTCCAGAATGTTTATCGGGAGGAGAGACTCCTCCTTGGTCCACCAACCCTGAAGGGAGTGTTGCTCCAACACCGCTCCCCAACCCCTCAGACTGGCGTCCGTCGTCAGAAGGACTCAGTTGGAGATCCAGAAGGGACAACCCCTGCTCAAGCATTGGTCCTGAAGCCACCAGCTCAGTGACAGGTGGACCTCCGTAGATAATGAGATTATATGAGATCTGATCCGGTGAGGTAGGCCGTCCCACTTGGCTAGAATCAGCCTCTGGAGAGGGCGGGAATGGAACTGAGCGTACTCCACCATGTCGAAAGCCGACACCATGAGACCTAGCACTTGCATTGCCGAATGTATCGACACTTGCGGACGAGATAGGAAGCATCAAATCCTGTCCTGAAGCTTCAGGACTTTCTCCTGAGACAAGAACCACTGGTTGTGTGTGTCCAACAACGCTCCCAGGTGCACCATGCTCCGAGCAGGGACCAGGGAGGATTTCTTCCAGTTGATGAGCCACCCGTGGGCTTGCAGAAACCGGATAGTCAAAACTAGATGACGTAGGAGAATCTCTGGGGAATTTACCAGGATCAACAAGTCGTCCAAGTACGGTAGGATCCTGACCCCTTGACGGCGGAGTACAGCCGTCATTACCACCATAACTTTGGTGAAGACTCGCGGAGCCATGGTCAAACCAAAAGGTAACGCCCAAAACTGGTAATGGAGGTTGCCAACCGCAAACCTCAGGTACTGCTGATGCGACACTGCAATGGGAATATGCAGGTAAGCATCCTGTATGTCCAGTGAGACCATATAGTCCCCAGGCTCCAAGGCTAGAACAATAGAGCGAACAGTTTCCATACGAAACTTGGAGACCTTCACAAACTTGTTCAGGGACTTGAGATTGAGAATGGGCCGGGAAGACCCATTTGGTATCGGGACTAGGAACAGCAGTGAATAGAACCCCTTGCCTCTCTGAGCCAGAGGCACCTGCACTACCACTTCTGTGTCCAGGAGGGACTGTTCAACCGAATGAAGAGTCTTTGCCTTCACCTTATCCAAAAGGATGTCTGTCAGTCAAAATCAATGAGGGGGACGATTCTTGAAGTATACGGCGTAACCTCGAGTGACGGCTTCCCATTCCCAGGCATCAGAAGTGGTCTTCAACCATTCCTGGGTAAACCCTAGAAGTTGGCCCCCACCCTGGGATCCCCCAAAGGGAGGCCCGCTCCGTCATGCGGCAGGCTTGTCAGTCTTGGAAGCAGGCTGATGGGCAGCCCAGGCCAGTTTGGGTTTGGGCTTATTGGGTTTGGAAGTGCAAACCTGTTTTGGGTATGCCTGACCTTTTGTTTTCCCTGAAGGACGAAAGGAAGTACTTTTAGCCTTCGGCACCGAAGAAGTAGTACTACGAAGACATGCTGTTTTAGCAGACGCTAAGTTAGCCACTATCTTGTCAAGGTTTTCTCTGAAAAGAATGTCTCTTTTGAAGGGGAGTAGCCCCAGGGTTTTCTTAGAGTCCATGTCCACAGACCAGGACCTTAACCAGAGAATTCGGCGAGCCAAAATGGATGTAGTAGAAGCCTTGGCCGCCAGAATACTGGCATCAGAAGCCGCCTCTTTAATGTAAAAAGACGCTGTAACAATATATGATAGGCACTGTCTAGCATGATCAGAAGCATTGGAAAACAACTCCGCCTCCAGCTCCTGAGCCCAGGCTTCCACAGCTTCTGCAGCCCATGTTGCTGCAATAGTGGGCCTATGCACCGCACCGTTCAGGGTGTAGATTGCCTTCAAACAACTCTCCACACACTTGTCCGTCGGCGCTCTCAAGGACGTGGCAGTAGTTACAGGCAGAGCTGAGGAAACTACCAGCCGCGCCACTTGCGAATCCACTGGCAGTGGAGTTTCCCAATTTTTACTAAGCTCTGCAGCGAGGGGGTAGTGAGCCAGCATCTTCTTGTGAGGCGAAAACTTCTTTCCTGGATTTTCCCAGGACTCCTGATAGCCTCTAACAAGTCAGGAACATCCACCTGCAAAACAACTTCCCCATCAGAAGCATCAGGATCAGAATCTGTGGGGTCCGTATAAGCGCCATCCTCATCAGACGAGGTGTCTGGGACATGAGTGGATTGTGAGGAAGTAGTTGCCCGCTTAGAGGACCCCTTGGTCTTAGGCGGGCAAGAGTTAGACTTTTGAGTAGTCAGTGATTGGTTCAATTGCTGTAACTGGTTGGACAGTTGATCTGCCCATGGCGGATTAACCGCGGGGACCATAAGCGGTTGTACCGGTACAGGAGGTTCCATAGGGGGCGTTAGTCTAGTTACCAGCTTATTTAATAGCGTGGAGAAGGTAGCCCAAGGTGGGTCATTATGCACCCCCGTTGCTACAATCCCACTGGGGGGCAAGGAACCCCCAGAACCTGAACCCTCAGCTGCTGTGTTATCCTCAAATGTGTCTGCAGCGTGAACACCACGCAGTGTGGGATCAGCCCCAGCTCCGTTGCCCTTTGTAGCTGACATAATCCAAAGCTCAATGCAAGGCAACACAGTACAATTATCTGCAGCAAAATACCTGACAAGAACCCCCTGTGCTGTGTATCAGCACAAACAGGGGATTCAAGAGGTATATCGTGACAAACTCACAGAGAAAAATACACACTGAGTATATCCTGTGAAATGCCTATATTATGGTAAAACTGACACACTTAGTCCCCTCAGGTAATAGAATATAGGGATAGAAATCTGAGTGAGACACACGAAATGGAGTTCACACAGCAGCTACATGCACACACACAGAGTCACAGTTTGTACAATGCAGAAATTATGACATGCAATAAAACTGCACTGGACTAGCAATACAGAGTAGTACTATGTATAGCTATAAAATGAATTAGATATAACAATGCACAGTAAAGACTGGATGTATATCACAGGGTACTTGTACTAAATAACCCTGACTAAATGCACTTTTTCTTAACTAACACTGTCAGCAGACATGTAGAATACTTAAGTGTCCTGTAACATGCACAGCGCTGACAGGCAGATGGCTTTACAGAGGAGGATTTGCCCAGACAGTCCCAGGAACAGTGTTGCTCTGTGTAATGGCGCCCAAACACTGACTGGGAGTGAGGGAGAGAGAGATATGCAGCTCCAGGGCGGGAACATTTACTCTAAATGGCGCCCTGGGGCTGGGGGAGGGGCTACAGGTCAAAACCTTATCCCCCTGCTGGACTTCACCAACGGGTACTGGGGGTTTAAGAAAACGTTTTTTGAGAGAAAACCGACCTGTGCTCATGACCTGGTGGTCTAGTGGGGTTTCTGTACTGCCACAGTGTCCACCAGCCGCGCGGGATCGCGATTTACAGCGGGTCCCGTTGCGGGGACCCCTTACCTCCTCCCTGTAGTGCGGCCACGCGGTCTGGGAGAGCAGCGGTCGTGTGTGTGACTAACTTCAGAAGAAAACCGGAGCCTCCACTGTAGGTACCCGGCAACCAGGGCGCGGGAGTGTACAGCGCCGCTGGGGGAGGTGATGGAGCTGCAGCAGGAGATGTCTCACTGACATCTAACACTGTCAGTGTCTCTACTGTAACCCTTGAAGTCTTCAAATTTCTTAAAAAGCTTCTTTTAGGGCTGCTGGAGCAGCACCCCTGTTAAGTGCCTGCTTACTGCAAGGCACCAACTATAAAACTGAGCTCCTGTGCACGGTGGCGGGGTTATAGAGGAGGCGGCGCTATGCATCTTGGGAAGAAGGTCAAAGCTTTGAGTCTGTTGGTGCCTCGGATCAAGATCCTACTGTACACCCCAATGTCATTCCCTGTGGAGCCCAGTGTACCCCGCAGCAGAAAACTGGTTATATATATATGATATACTGTAGGTGTTTGCGTTGGTATATATGTAAATTGGTGGCCAGTGCTGTAAAGAAGGTTCTGGAAGCTCCTTGCGCTCTTAGCCATCAATCACCTAGCACGAAAAGAGGCGACTGCCATTGGGTGGGGCATTACCTCAGGAGCTGAGGGTATAAAAGAGCTATCAGTTACAGCTGACAGTCAGACGGGCATTCCCCCTCCAGAGCTAACCTTCTCGATGTCCTGTGCTGGCCAGGAGCTGTATATGGAGATGTAATCTGGGCAGCCAGGCACTGGGGAGAGTGGAGCCAGAGAGGGCATTGTGGAGGTACTGCTAGTGGGTAGGGTAGGGTAGGAAGTGGCTTTTGGTGCCTGCAGAATGGAGACTGTGGAATGCGATGCCGGTGGCTGGAAGTAGCTAGCCGACAAGGAGGATGGAGCTGGCTTAGTATTCAAACTGAGCTCCCACTACCACCAATGGCTAAGAATATGTGACCTAATGGGGGAGTGACTCCAGCCGTCCCTGGGAAGCTACAGCTGGGTTGCAAGACACAGAACCGCACACTGCATGGCACACCACAATATCTAAGGGAAGACAAGTCATAGCTATCCATTACCTTTGCTGCAAAGGATCCCGGGATCTTGGATAGTGCAGTATAAGCTATCCCTATCGGTAACCATATACAACCTGTGCTTAAGCTGGACAGTGGAGCTCAGTCAGAGAAGTTATGCCAGAACTTTAATATTAGAACAGAGATTTTTTTTATTTTTATCTGAGATTTTTTTAATTTTCTTTTATCTGCTGTACACCAGTGGTTCCCAAACGTTTTCCAATCACAGCGCCCTAGAGTTTTCAGCATTGTTTTCACTGCACCCCTAGGCCAAAAGTTTCTTATTGAGATATTTAGAAAGTAATATTAAATTAAGTAAATTGTATTTATAAGTCATTCTTAGGTTCAATTGTGTGGTGAGGGACAAGATTTTCTTGTTTGTCCACATATGTTATGATTGACAGCCACCAGCACTGTTTTTGCATATTACATTGACCATACATAATATGAATTGGTGTTGGACCACCAACCCGAGGCACCCCAGAGTGCCGTGGCGCACAGTTTGAGAACCACTGTTGTACACATTAAGACTGGTCTGCCAGACTGTAAAATCTTTAACTGGTGGTGCACCACCTAGTGACTGAAAGTAGTACAGGTTGAGTATCCCTTATCCAAAATGCTTGGGACCAGAGGTATTTTGGATATCGGATTTTTCCGTATTTTGGAATAATTGCATACCATAATGAGATATCATGGTGATGGGACCCAAGTCTAAGCACAGAATGCATTTATGTTACATATACAGTTTATACACACAGCCTGAAGGTCATTTTAGCTAATATTTTTTATAACTTTGTGCATTAAACAAAGTGTGTCTACATTCACACAATTCATTTATGTTTCATATACACCTTATACACGCAGCCTGAAGGTCATTTAATACAATATTTATAAAAACTTTGTGTGTTAAACCAAGTTTGTGTACATTGAGCCATCAGAAAACAAAGGTTTCACTATCTCACTCAAAAAAGTCCGTATTTCGGAATATTTGGATATGGGATACTCAACCTGTATATCATTTCAAAGGGAGCTAACATGATCTCTGGCAATACATATTTACAGGTAAAGTAGAGATAGCACTTTTGCTATTGCAGCCAGCAGGGACTTGAAGGAAGTGGTACAGTGAAGAGTGGCAGAGGACAAGTTATTAACCCCTTAAATCTGTCACCCTGTATCGCAATAGAAGCAGTACAACTGCCAAAACACTAAAGAAAAAAAGACCCAAATACAGATGGAGCAGCATTCATCCAGTGCGGCTCCACTGCATACGTGCACTACTGGCGTCACTAGGCGATGAGTCTGCCTAGCCCCACCGGGAGTGCACAGAGACGCTCCCATTCTAGTGAATGGGGCGTGTGTGCGCCCCAGACGCGGCAATAGACAGAGCCATGATTAGCGTAGCTCCACCTGTAACGTACATCCTATTGGAGTTATTCTTGTACACCCAACCATCTAAATATATGCATATATAGACAAATCTGCCACGTCTATGTACTTGTGCACAAAGGAAAGGCTATTGTTTCAGGTATATGTACTCATATAGGACAATAGTTTAATGAAATATATGTACAATTCTGTATAAGAAAAACATTGTTGGCATGGGAGTTGTTGGGACTCATGGTGTTTTACAGTATATATGAAGATTACAAGATTCCTGAAGATCAAAGGCCAGAAATAAACTACTTACTGATGAGTAACTTCCTGATTGTGGTGTAAGTGGTGAATTAAACATAACGTACACTTGTTTATGATACTAATGTAAGGGGTATAAAATAGTTACTCATTTATTAGGGTTTTCCCAAGTAGGCCACATAGCGAGATCAGGACATTAATAGTTGGGTGGAAGAACATAGTCTAAATATTAGCCCACTTTTCCAGTGTAGATCAGGGTGGGTTACATAGATAAAAGGTTCCATCCATGTAGAATCGGAGCTTGTCAGTCTTACCTTTGCTATTGATGACTGTCTCTATCTTGGCAGTTCACCTGCTAGCCAGCTGTATTGTGTACTTAGATCTATGGTGCTACTTGTTACTTGTATCCTATTTATGTTTATGTTTTGGCTATTGTGATGTTCTGTTTTACCCTGTTCTGTCTGTTGTCTTTGTATGGCGCTGCGGACCACTTGTGGCACCATATAAAGTATAATTGGTGTAAGCGGGTACACTCTTATGCAGTGCAAGAGCGTACCCACTGACACACTAGTCAAGGTTATGATGAGCATTGCCTCATCTATATGTATGGCATGGAGAAAAATGCCGTCCAGCATGGGGATAGCTCTTAATACTGAAGAACAGGATTTCCACGCTCCTGGTTAACTATAGTCACTCTAGTCATGGCTAGAATAGCATATTACTGATATCGACACTCTATCTTCCCTGCCCCACTGATTTGTGGATTTTGCCCAAGCCAGCTGCAATAGTGCTGGTATTGTTTATTTGAGAGGAAGGATGTTTATATAAATTTAATTAAAAAAATGTCTAGATCATTTGAATGGATGTGATAATCTTGCTCCTGACAGGCATAACGGTGTCTGCTTCCACCCCTACATTCTATGTAAGGTGCATGGGAAGCAATTGTTCTACTTGCGCAGGCTTGCCTCATTCATCCCGTTTCACATCTCTAAGTGTATTGATGTTCAACAGAAAGATACGTATAAGTCTGCATACTGACTTCTATATATGTTTTTTTATAATGCATGCTCCGTAATTAATGTGTATTTAGCGCTTTAGAGTTGTACAGAAGACCAACTCTACACCAGTCCTTGTGCTCAATACCACTGAAGTATTAAAAAAGAAAAAGTCCCTGCATTGGTTTCATTGTTCTTTGCATCCATCACATGTATACTTAGAGCCCCAAGTGAGGTGCACTTATTCTCAAATCAATTCCCGGAGGTGGATGGGCCAACGATATGGCTGCTTTTATCTGAGCTCCTATATAACTACACAAACCAAAATTAATAGGGGCCTTTTTGCTGGGTGTGGGGACCCTGAGGATTATAGCAGGCAAGCGGCAGAACATCGTCTGGCTCTCTGCAGCAGCCAAATCTTGGAAGCCTAAGGACTCATCTGCAGTAGCGACAGTTATCTTAATATCCTTGCCCGTCTACACTGCCAGCATATACCGCTCAGCCAGCAGCCTCTCTACTTGCACCAGGGGACAGAGAACAGACTGCTTCCCCCTCCTGCATAAGTGCCTGCAATTCTCCTGTGCATTGGAGTGCAGTGAATGAAGGCAAAGACGCCTGCAGCTGGTGACCCTTGAGCTGCATAGACGTGGTGGCCACAACTATCTGCTTACCACTCTTGACAACTAAAAAATAAGAATTTACTTACCGATAATTCTATTTCTCATAGTCCGTAGTGGATGCTGGGGACTCCGTAAGGACCATGGGGGATAGCGGCTCCGCAGGAGACTGGGCACAAAAGTAAAAGCTTTAGGACTACCTGGTGTGCACTGGCTCCTCCCCCCATGACCCTCCTCCAAGCCTCAGTTAGGATACTGTGCCCGGACGAGCGTACACAATAAGGAAGGATATTGAATCCCGGGTAAGACTCATACCAGCCACACCAATCACACCGTACAACCTGTGATCTGAACCCAGTTAACAGCATGATAACAGAGGAGCCTCTGAAAAGATGGCTCACAACAATAATAACCCGATTTTTGTAACAATAACTATGTACAAGTATTGCAGACAATCCGCACTTGGGATGGGCGCCCAGCATCCACTACGGACTATGAGAAATAGAATTATCAGTAAGTAAATTCTTATTTTCTCTAACGTCCTAAGTGGATGCTGGGGACTCCGTAAGGACCATGGGGATTATACCAAAGCTCCCAAACGGGCGGGAGAGTGCGGATGACTCTGCAGCACCGAATGAGAGAACTCCAGGTCCTCCTCAGCCAGGGTATCAAATTTGTAGAATTTAGCAAACGTGTTTGCCCCTGACCAAGTAGCTGCTCGGCAAAGTTGTAAAGCCGAGACCCCTCGGGCAGCCGCCCAAGATGAGCCCACCTTCCTTGTGGAATGGGCATTTACAGATTTTGGCTGTGGCAGGCCTGCCACAGAATGTGCAAGCTGAATTGTACTATAAATCCAGCGAGCAATAGTCTGCTTAGAAGCAGGAGCACCCAGCTTGTTGGGTGCATACAGGATAACAGCGAGTCAGATTTTCTGACTCCAGCCGTCCTGGAAACATATATTTTCAGGGCCCTGACAACGTCTAGCAACTTGGAGTCCTCCAAGTCCCTAGTAGCCGCAGGCACCACCATAGGTTGGTTCAGGTGAAACGCTGAAACCACCTTAGGGAGTAACTGAGGACGAGTCCTCAATTCCGCCCTGTCCGAATGGAAAATCAGATAAGGGCTTTTACAGGATAAAGCCACCAATTCTGACGCGCGCCTGGCACAGGCCAGGGCCAACAGCATGACCACTTTCCATGTGAGATATTTTAACTCCACAGATTTAAGTGGTTCAAACCAATGTGACTTTTGGAACCCAAAAAACTACATTGAGATCCCAAGGTGCCACTGGAGGCACAAAAGGAGGCTGTATATGCAGTACCCCTTTTACAAACGTCTGAACTTCAGGGACTGAAGCTAGTTCTTTTTGGAAGAAAATTGACAGGGCCGAAATTTGAACCTTAATGGACCCCAATTTCAGGCCCATAGACACTCCTGTTTGCAGGAAATGTAGGAATCGACCCATTTGAATTTCCTCCGTCGGGCCTTACTGGCCTCGCACCACGCAACATATTTTCGCCAAATGCGGTGATAATGTTTTTCAGTTACATCCTTCCTGGCTTTGATCAGGATAGGGATGACTTCATCCGGAATGCCTTTTTCCTTCAGGATCCGGCGCTCAACCGCCATGCCGTCAAACGCAGTCGCGGTAAGTCTTGGAACAGACAGGGTCCTTGCTGGAGCAGGTCCCTTCTTAGAGGTAGAGGCCACGGATCCTCCGTGAGCATCTCTTGAAGTTCCGGTTACCAAGTCCTTCTTGGCCAATCCGGAGCCACTAATACAGTGCTTACTCCTCTCCATCTTATAATTCTCAGTACCTTGGGTATGAGATGGCAGAGGAGGGAACACATACACTGACTGGTACACCCATGGTGTTACTAGAGCGTCTACAGCTATTGCCTGAGGGTCCCTTGACCTGGCGCAATACCCGTCGAGTTTTTCCCAACGGTTTATAATCATGTGGAAGACTTCTGGGTGAAGTCCCCACTCTCCCGGGTGGAGGTCGTATCTGCTGAGGAAGTCTGCTTCCCAGTTGTCCACTCCCGGAATGAATACTGCTGACAGTGCTATCACATGATTTTCCGCCCAGCGAAGAATCCTTGCAGCTTCTGCCATTGCCCTCCTGCTTCTTGTGCCACCCTGTCTGTTTACGTGGGTGACTGCCGTGATGTTGTCCGACTGGATCAACCCCGGCTGACCTTGAAGCAGAGGTCTTGCTAAGCTTAGAGCATTGTAAATGGCCCTTAGCTTCAGGATATTTATGTGAAGTGATGTCTCCAGGCTTGACCATAAGCCCTGGAAATTCCTTCCCTGTGTGACTGCCCCCCCAGCCTCGCAGGCTGGCATCCGTGGTCACCAGGACCCAGTCCTGAATGCCGAATCTGCGGCCCTCTAGAAGATGAGCACACTGCAACCACCACAGGAGAGACACCCTTGTCCTTGGTGACAGGGTTATCCGCTGATGCATCTGAAGATGCGACCCGGACCATTTGTCCAGCAGGTCCCACTGGAAAGTTCTTGCGTGGAATCTGCCGAATGGGATTGCTTCGTAGGAAGCCACCATTTTTCCCAGAACCCTTTCATTGATGTACTGAGACTTGGCTCGGTTATAGGAGGTTCCCGACTAGCTCGGATAACTCCCTGACTTTCTCCTCCGGGAGAAACACCTTTTTCTGGACTGTGTCCAGGATCATCCCCTAGGAACAGAAGACGAGTCGTCGGAATCAGCTGCGATTTTGGAATATTGAGAATCCAATCGTGCTGCCGCAACACTACCTGAGATAGTGCTACACCGACCTCCAACTGTTCCCTGGATCTTACCCTTATCAGGGAATCGTCCAAGTAAGGGATAACTAAAATTCCCTTCCTTCGAAGGAGTATCATCATTTCGGCCATTACCTTGGTAAAGACCCGGGGTGCCGTGGACCATCCATACGGCAGCGTCTGAACTGATAGTGACAGTTCTGAACCACAAACCTGAGGTACCCTTGGTGAGAAAGGTAAATTGGGACATGAAGGTAAGCATCCTTGATGTCCCGAGACATCATGTAGTCCCCTTCTTCCAGGTTCGCAATCACTGCTCTGAGTGACTGAATCTTGAATTTGAACCTCCGTATGTAAGTGTTCAAGATTTTAGATTTAGAATCGGTCTCACCGAGCCGTCCGGCTTCGGTACCACCACAGTGTGGAATAATACCCCGTTCCCTGTTGCAGGAGGGGTACCTTGATTATCACCTGCTGGGAATACAGCTTGTGAATGGCTTCCAAAACTGCCTCCCTATCAGAGGGAGACATCGGTAAAGCCGACTTTAGGAAACGGCGAGGGGGAGACGTCTCGAATTCCAATTTGTACCCCTGAGATATCCCTTGAAGGATCCAGGGGTCTACTTGCGAGTGAGCCCACTGCGCGCTGAAATTCATTGAGACGGGCCCCCACCGTGCCTGATTCTGCTTGTAAAGCCCCAGCGTCATATTGAGGGCTTGGCAGAGGCGGGAGAGGGCTTCTGTTCCTGGGAACTGGCTGATTTCTGCAGCCTTTTTCCTCTCCCTCTGTCACGGGGCAGAAATGAGGAACCTTTTGCCCGCTTGCCCACGAAAAGACTGCGCCTAATAATACGGCGTCTTCTTATGTTGAGAGGCGACCTGGGGTACAAACGTGGATTTCCCAGCTGTTGCCGTGGCCACCAGGTCTGAAAGACCGACCCCAAATAACTCCTCCCTTTAATAAGGCAATACTTCCAAATGCCGTTTGGAATCCGCATCACCTGACCACTGTCGTGTCCATAACCCTCTACTGGCAGAAATGGACAACGCACTTAGACTTGATGCCAGTCGGCAAATATTCCGCTGTGCATCACGCATATATAGAAATGCATCTTTTAAATGTTCTATAGGCAATAATATACTGTCCCTATCTAGGGTATCAATATTTTCAGTCAGGGAATCCGACCACACCAACCCAGCACTGCACATCCAGGCTGAGGCGATTGCTGGTCGCAGTATAACACCAGTATGTGTGTAAATACATTTTAGGATACCCTCCTGCTTTCTATCAGCAGGATCCTTAAGGGCGGCCATCTCAGGAGAGGGTAGAGCCCTTGTTCTTACAAGCGTGTGAGCGCTTTATCCACCCTAGGGGATGTTTCCCAACACACCCTAACCTCTGGCGGGAAAGGATATAATGCCAATAACATTTTAGAAATTATCAGTTGTTATCGGGGGAAACCCACGCATCATCACACACCTCATTTAATTTCTCAGATTCAGGAAAACTACAGGTAGTTTTTCCTCACCGAAAATAATACCCCTTTTTGGTGGTACTCGTATTATCAGAAATGTGTAAAACATTTTTCATTGCCTCAATCATGTAACGTGTGGCCCTACTGGAAGTCACATTTGTCTCTTCACCGTCGACACTGGAGTCAGTATCCGTGTCGGCGTCTATATCTGCCATCTGAGGTAACGGGCGCTTTAGAGCCCCTGACGGCCTATGAGACGTCTGGACAGACACAAGCTGAGTAGCCGGCTGTCTCATGTCAACCACTGTCTTTTATACAGAGCTGACACTGTCACGTAATTCCTTCCAACAGTTCATCCACTCAGGTGTCGACCCCCTAGGGGGTGACATCACTATTACAGGCAATCTGCTCCGTCTCCACATCATTTTTCTCCTCATACATGTCGACACAAACGTACCGACACACACCACACACACAGGGAATGCTCTGATAGAGGACAGGACCCCAACTAGCCCTTTGGGGAGACAGAGGGAGAGTTTGCCAGCACACACCAGAGCGCTATATATATACAGGGATAACCTTATATAAGTGTTTTTCCCCTTATAGCTGCTGTATCTTTAATACTGCGCCTAATTAGTGCCCCCCTCTCTTTTTTAACCCTTTCTGTAGTGTAGTGACTGCAGGGGAGAGCCAGGGAGCTTCCCTCCAACGGAGCTGTGAGGGAAAATGGCGCCAGTGTGCTGAGGAGATAAGGCCGCCGAGAAGGGGGCGGAGCCTATCTCCCGTTTTTCTGTGAATTCTGGCAGGGGTTAAATGCATCCATATAGCCCAGGAGCTATATGTGATGTATTTTAAGGTGTTTATATTGCGTCTCAGGGCGCCCCCCCCCCAGCGCCCTGCACCCTCAGTGACCAGAGTGTGAAGTGTGCTGAGAGCAATGGCGCACAGCTGCGGTGCTGTGCGCTACCTTATTGAAGACAGGACGTCTTCTGCCGCCGATTTTCCGGACCTCTTCAGTCTTCTGGCTCTGTAAGGGGGCCGGCGGCGCGGCTCTGGGACCCATCCATGGCTGGGCCTGTGATCGTCCCTCTGGAGCTAATGTCCAGTAGCCTAAGAAGCCCAATCCACTCTGCACGCAGGTGAGTTCGCTTCTTCTCCCCTTAGTCCCTCGGTGCAGTGAGCCTGTTGCCAGCAGGTCTCACTGAAAATAAAAAACCTAAAACTAAACTTTTCACTAAACAGCTCAGGAGAGCCACCTAGTGTGCACCCTTCTCGTTCGGGCACAAAAATCTAACTGAGGCTTGGAGGAGGGTCATGGGGGGAGGAGCCAGTGCACACCAGGTAGTCCTAAAGCTTTTACTTTTGTGCCCAGTCTCCTGCGGAGCCGCTATCCCCCATGGTCCTTACGGAGTCCCCAGCATCCACTTAGGACGTTAGAGAAAAAGGTGATCTCAACCGCGCTCACAATAGTTGCTGCCAGTAATGTCACAATAGAGCCTTCACCAAAACCTCCAAGTGCATAAATAAATCAATAAAAGTGATATCAATATTGCACTATTGTATTTTCTTCTGATTTTCAGAGATTGAAGTGTTAAAAGATTCCATATATCTTACTAAAGAATCTCATTGTTGTTGTGTAAGCAGTTCACACACAATTGAGTGATTTATGGTAGCGCTGTGTGATATCACTTTTATTGATTTATTTATGCACTCTTGACAACTGCCGAGTGAGAGGGCTAAGGATACCTCACACACCAGCTACATCTGAGCAGACACTGGCAGCTTCTTAGCACAGTGCTGGGCGTTGAGTAAAGATACGGTGTTTGGCAGCCTAAGCTTTCCTCTTGCAGTGTTAACAGACACCCCTTTGCCCCTTCCTACTTCTTTCGGAGATACTGTCCAAAACATACACCACTAGCTCTGCGACTCTCCCTTCTCATAGAAATACTGTGCAAAAGATACAGCACCAGCTCTGTAAATATTTCCCCTTATAGGGGGTTTTGTGCTGAACACAGCCACTCTGCCTTACTCTTGATAATTACCATGTCAGTATAATTTTTATTTGGAAGAGTGTGCAAACTGCAATATATATATATATATATATATATATATATATATATATATATATATATATATATATATATATATTTTATTAAGGTGCCAATACATGCAGTAATTGTTCTGTCTTACCTTAACCTTTTAACAATCCTACTCTCTGGGGCAAAAGGGTACACTTCTATAGAAGGTTACACCAACTCGCACTGCTATTGCCACTTCCTCATACAGCCCTTGGGAGCCTATAACGCTACCTATTTACTATTATGAAAACATTTGTGTTCAAGCACCAGAGAGGTTCTAAAGGAGGCGCTACAGGTATAACAAAGGAGAAACCCCCTTCACCAAACTGTCCTCCATCCTTAGCATCCTCCCATAGTGGGGAAGTGGATGATACTGCAAAGGATCTCCCTTGCTTCAGCACACACTTGATACAGAGAGCCCAGAACATTTCAGAAAGAAGATCTCCACTTTTAAACCAAAAATTTGCGGGCCACGTAAAGTTGAAAAACTTGCTAGATGCTGCTCTTGCCCAATTGCTAAAACACTCAAAATGCCTTATTAGAGCAGAGAATCTCTTCCTTGGACTATGAATTTTCTAAATCCAAAGCTGTGGTCCAAAAACATGAATCAACCATTGCCGCATTCCATGACAAGCGTAAAGATTTAGAGAATCTTTGCATTATTGGTCTCCCTGAATCAGTGTAAAGTAAAAGATCTAATGCAACTAGTTTCCCAATGGCTTCCGTCTGAGCTAGGCATCAATGAGACTTCACACCCCATTGTCATTGAGTGGATACACAGAATGGGACAGGAGAATCAAGCATACCAGTGCAGACCCACATCCGTCATTTTCAGAGTCCTTAACTATGCTGAGAAAGTTTGGGTTTTTGAGGCCTATCGGAAACATTCCAGTCTCACTTACCAGGTAGAGAAATTACTACTCTTTCAGAACTTTTAACACAATGTACCAATGCGACGACAAACGTTTTTCCAGATTTGCAAAGAACTTTTTGAAGGTGGAATCTGTTTTTCGCCTTGCGCTACACTGCAAAACTATAAATTCTTCACAACAGTAAATCTCGCTTATTTGATTCTCCCAAGGCCATCTCTAATTATCTCTGGGCTTCATTCAGTATGGATTGCAATTGCGACTGAATGCACACTGATTGCGTTTGCAAATCTGCAAAGACCTCTAGCCAAACCCACAATCTCATCTGTGATTATACAACCCCATCGCAAATATAGGCCACTCCCATTGCACGCATAGTTCTAAACGCAATATTGCATACATTCACTCAAAATTACGAGAATAAAATGAAACTCTTCTACATCGATGGGATGGTTTGTTTCGTGTTACTTACAATAGTAATAAAAACACTGCTGAAATGAGCATACACAACATACATACCTAAACAAAAGTGATATTTTGTAAATTTAAAAAAACTAATTTTATTTAATTAGGCATGCAGCAGACTAAACAGCATTCCCTGCATCACTGTTAACATCAACTGCCTGTGATTTTGAAATTAGCTTGACCATTGGAACTTTTGCTGCTGCGAACAGTATTTCCACAGTCCTCATCTTGCGTTGTTGAAGTGTTTGCAATTTCTGCAATCGTTTTGGCATATATTACGATTGCAACACCCACTACACGCCCATGCCTCTACCACTCCTTTTATCATTGCTAAATGCAATTGTTACTGTATTCGTAGATGCCTAGGTACAATCACGAAAAACAGACTTTGTGAGTGCGCACTGTCTACTGTTTGGTTGTGTACGCATGTGTCGATAATCGCTCACTGCATGATAATTCGCATTTGCAACTGATGCTGAATCAGGTACACTGTCCAGTTCAACAAACACCACCATGTCACTTCCTGGTTCATCGCATCCTTGGATTAGACTAAATGTTTTTCTCTAGTTTACGGACTTATTCAACACTACTCCTTACATCTGCAGTCCTTCTAACTGCTGGTGTTGTATGGATGAGAAGATGGTGGAAGGACTCAGGGCGGGATGTGCTAATGCTTACCGCCACGGTTTTTCCCATTTACCGCAGTAGAGGCTATTTAACGCAGAGAGATATGTACTAAACCTCGGGCACTGATATGCCCTTCTCACCGTAATACTGGGCGGGGGGACAGCCAGCAGGAGCAGCATGCTGGAGAACAGCAGTGGATGGTGCGGGCTGTACATACCTGAGGCAGCTGGATATACAGCATAACAGTGCTGAGAGCTTCCGGAGCCCACACCCTCGGAGCTGCAGTACTCGGGCAGAAGAGGACACTCATCCCCCGAACCCTGCCTGCGTCGCGGAAGCTGCAGCCACGCCCACTTGTTGCCAGTCAGCTGCTCCTACTGCTGTTGGCTGTCCACCCGCCCGGCTTGGCCACCCAGCATTACGGTGAGAAGGGCATATCAGTGCCTGAGGTTTAGTACATATCTTTCTGCGTTAAATAGCATCTGCTGCGGTAAATGGGAAAAAACCGTGGCGGTAAGCATTAGTACATCCCGCCCTCAACCTCTACGGCTAGTCCACATGGTGTTCTAGGCTTCATGTTTCTTAGTTGGTATGTACAATATATTTCTCTATATTGGATAAAGATATTCAGGATTATGGTGCACGCATTATAGTTAATATAACTAGTCCTAACATAAAAATAAGTAGTCCTATAATAAGACTGCATAGGAGACCACAAATAGGTTGAACTCAATGGACAATGGTCCTTTTTCAACCTTAGTTACTATGTAAAGGGGTGGGGAAGGGGGGCTAGCTAAATGGAATGATGACTTTCCTAACTTAGATCTGCCATATATGGTAAAGGTTACTAAAGAAATGAATACAGCTTTGATCCCTACATCTTATACTCCAAATTCTTACTTAGAGCATACTACACCCCCAAACTGAACTTCATGATAACCTTTTATAACATGGCTGTAATAGATGGAGGGCCACCATTTTAGTTTATTGGGCTGGTTTTCTTTTTCATACAGATTTTTCTAACCAACCTTCACATATCAAGACAGGTTTGCTGATATTAATGTTGAATCCACGATGCATGCGGTAGATCCTTTTTTCTTACCATGTTGTACTCATGAGATTTTCTAAGGCGTTATGGTTGTACATCACTCTTATATGTATTGTATATATGTCATGTCTACAACATTACTCTGGCACTTTCTATTCTACTGTGTACACTATGTCAAAAATTATTTAAAAAAAATAAATTATTCCTTGGTTTCAGAAGGGAGTACAAAAGGTAATGCAGAGGAATCATCTGTATTTATATATCCTAAACCTTGCATTATTATGAGATCAAGGACGGGATGTTATGAAATCAGAGTTCGGTGTCCGTGCGGGATGCCAGCTTAACGTTTTTTTTAAAGGGTCACTCATATACAATGATTTATTTTTTAGTTGTAATAATTTCTGTCATTTCATTGTGATCATATTGTATATTATGCCGAGCAGCTGATGCTTTTATGCTGATTGTGCAATTGATAGATCTGTGTATTTTTATAATTGTCCTTTTATATAATAAAGGCAAAAAAAAAACCTTTCTGCCACATACTAGCACTTTCCTCACTTTTTTTAATTTATTATTTTTCCTTACGGGTTGAGTATACCCGCTGAAGAGCAGCAGGTATCTGGCTAACCAATAGGCTAAGCCATGCCTTGTACATGATTGTCCCTTTAAAAAAATCATCCGAGTTTGTCAGGTATCCCAAAAGGCCGCCGAACTCAGGCTTCATTACATCCCGGCCCAAGTTTGAGTCAGGAATTTATTACCATTCTGCCTCAATCTGATGTGTAAGTGAAAGAGTTTGTATTCTGTAAAGTACACAAATAATAAAAATCAATGCGGTACGTTTCAACAGTAGATTTAAGGGACAGGGTTAAATTTTATTTTAATCCTAATAAAATTATTTTATTATTTGAATATAGCATGTCACCTTACATTATGTTTTGGTTATGTAGTCATACATGTATCTTAGTGTTATCCCTTATTGTCTACAGTATTCTGGCCTCAATAGAATAGGAAAGATTAAAAAGGTTGAATCGCTGCAAGATTATACTTGATGCCCCATTAGTAGAAATGAGAAAAACCTAAAGGGGTACACACGGAGAGATCTGTGTTAAAATCTAAGCAATCTGACTAGACTGCTTAGATTTAAGCATGGATCTGCCATGTGTATGCCCCCCAGCGATAGCGATGCGCGGCCCCGCGCATCGCTATCACCGGTGATAGATTGAGCCTGCATGCAGGCTCAATCTAGCGGGTCGCTCACTTCACCGCTCTGTGAAGTGAGCTGCCCCCCGTCCGTCCGTGCCCTCGCTCAGCATGCTGTGCTGAGCGGGGGAAGAGATGTGTGCTGAGCGGTCTGTGTTAAGATCGCTCAGCGCACCTCTTTCGTCAGTACCTAATTCAGAGTTGATCGCAGCAGCAAATTTGTTAGCAGTTGGGCAAAACCATGTGCACTGCAGGGAGGGCAGATATAACATGTGCACAGAGTGTTCGATTTGGGTGGGGTGTGTTCAAACTGAAATCTAAATTGCAGTGTAAAAATAAAGCAGCCAGTATTTACCCTGCACAGAAACAAAATAACCCACCCAAATCTAACTCTCTCTGCAAATGTTATATCTGCCACACCTGCAGTGCACATAGTTTTGCCCAACTGCTAACAAATTTGCTGCTGCGATCAACTCTGAATTACCCCCTAGGCTCCCCAGACATAAACGTGTACCACGTTAACAGAGAAACAAGAGATCATTTCAACAGTTATGTTAAAAGGAGAGTGAGAGGGAATCTTGTTTCTTACCTGGGATCCAGCAATAGGTAATTAAAGCTAGACTTCAAAACACCCTCTCGCCACTTGCGTGTCTTATCAGGCTGGTCAAATTCTAGAGAAAGTGCTGCCTCATCACTACTGCACTCTGGAATGTGAAAGGTTCGGAGGGCAAAGGAGAGCTCGGGGCTATATTCAGAGGACACACCTAACAAAGAATAGCACCGGGTAATTTGCAGAGTATACTACAATTCAACAGCAACCAATCAATCAAATACTGGACTTAAATCGGGTATGGTGCTAATCTTCAAAAGGAAAGATTTAAAATAAAGTTACTATTCTTTTCAAAATTTGGAGCAATTAATTCCTGCTTTATGCCATGATCCACAAGCACAACTCACAAAAATGTTCTAATATTCCACAGAATCCATAAAAATTATCAGAAATTAAATATATGGGGAGCATGGAATAATAAAGGGATTGGCATCTGCTAAATACACATTTAAACGCAAATACTAGAGAGAACAGTTATGGGCACAGATTCTCATGTCTACACCCAAATAATGTCACATGTATACTGTTTTAGCAGAGGAAGGATTGTATTAAAAAACTGGCAATTTATAAAAGATTTCCCTGATTTATTAAAAAAAAAAATTTTCAAAATGAAAAATTACAAATAGTAAATACAACAAAAGCTTCATTCTGTATCTTACCTGCTCTACCACATGTCGCTTGTTCCTTCAAATGCTTGTCTAAAAGTAATATGCAAGTCTTCCTATTTTTGGTGGTAACTTGAATAGAGTCCTCGCCTAGCTCCCTCAGTCTTTTTGCAAGTTCAGCATTAGAAAGTCTGTAGAGCTCCACTGCTACCCGATTAGGTGGACGTGCTGATGAGACTTTGCTTATTTTTTGGTTGCTACTATTATAGTTTCTCCAGTCATATAAAACGGTATCATCTACATTTTCTGAGATGTTGGAGGTCGACTGATCTTTGCATGGTATATGCCTTTCAATTAGTGCATGCCCTTTTTCATTGTCCATATACAGATATTCTACAGGTTCATCTTCATTTAGGTTTACTGGGCGACCACCTGGTGATAAAGGCACTTCCTGGTTACCAGACTCACTAAAGCGGTTTTGTTGGTTTAATTGTATTGAGTTGTTACCTATTTTCGGAACACAGGAAAACCTACTAAAGCTGTAACGTGGAAGTTTAGAACAATTCCCAGCAGAGTTTTCTGTTATTGTACTGTGAAGGAAAGATCCATTTACTAAAGATTCAGACCACGGCTTCCCTTCTATGGCAGAACCTATGACTGCATATTTATTATCTGATTCCCCAATACTTTCGGAATCTCCATCCTCTGTTAGCCATTCACTTTCAAAAATCCCACAATCTGCAAAGTTGTTTTTTTTAAATTGCAAACTAGATTTGATTTTAGTTTCTGAAGAAGACAGGTCATCAGTTAGAAAATCACTGATGTTGACTGTGGTTTCTTGCTCAGAAATGTCTCCTCCAACATTCCCTGGCCTTTGGTTTGTGGAGGCCAACTGTAAGAAATTTTGTTCCTCTATGTGTTTCTGTCTTGGAGAAGTATGTCCAAGTTCATATGGTTGCAATGGAAATACTGACATGCTGTCTGGACTCCTGACTCGCCTATCTCTTCTAGGCATTTCCACAGAGTCCTCAAATAGAGAAACATTTTTATGGCGAGACTTGGAAGATAGAATCCTATTTTTGGAGCGTGGTGTAAAGAAACAGGGACTTCTCTCTCCGTTCACAGGTGGGGACTGTATGGCTTTAGTTGCCAACATCATTTTTCTCAATTCTTCACACAGTTCACTGTCAACTTTATCTTTCACATTATGCTCATCAGATTCAGAAATCAACGTGTCTGCAGAGGTGTTAGAGAAGGATGAACTCCCATCTTTGAAATTCTGGTTAATTGCCAGATCATGTTCTACATGTGTTTTTGTTTCACTAAGAACTGAAACTGGAATAGTGTCAAAACAAGATGCTTCTGCTTCAGCCACTGGAATGGTGTGTACAGTCTGCAAGTCCTGCTGAGACATGTTTAATCTGCAGCCCTTAGTCAACAGCAGTAGCTCCCTTAAATTAATTTTTAAATCCTGGCTTTCACTTTCATAGTAACGAGTGCCTTCTACAGAAAGAGTTGGAGATTGTGAAGTGCATGATATTCCTGAGTTTCTAGCAGTTTTATGTTTGTCAACTGTCAATGTTACACTTTGAATGGATGTATCAAAGTGCTCTCTCTCTGTTCCTTCCTTAAATCCTTTGTGGTCTATTGTAATGCCTGGTATCCTTTCTGGCAATGTCTCAATAGCACCTAGTACTGAGGGTTTGCATAAATATTTCTGACAACATGAAAGTGCACCAGCACTATTCTGATTGCAAATCAGATTACTGTGCGAGTCCAAGAAAGATTTGTCTGTCACATCTGAGTCCCATCCTCTTTTGTCACTACAGTAGGAATTTTCCCAAGGGCTGGTATAGAACTCATTCTGGCAACTGTTATACCTACTGCTGTAGCTCTCTCCATGCTCTATAAAATGGCCACCCCCAGCAACTTCACCATAATTACACATATCCAATGTATTTTCCATGTCATTACCACTGTGTCCCTTGTTGTAAGTGTACGCATGATCTGGAGAAGTTACATCCAATCCTTCAACTCCATCTACAATCACAACGTGTGTTAAATTCGTTGTGTGGTTTAAAACCAACTGGTCATTGTTCTCCATAACGCTCTTAAATGCTGAACACTCCTGGTTGGTGGCATTAGTGCTCAAAGGTATTTCTTTTACTCCTTTGTTTTCAGCGCAATTATATTCTGAGGAGCCTGAATCCACTAAAGTACGAGTATTAAAGGGCACGGTTCGCTGTTGAATTTCTGTATTTAAGGGCTGATTATCCAAATCTATTAGGTCAGATTGCAAGCCACTAGAAGGGTCTTTATAACAACAAGCGGGCTGAGTCATCCACTTAACAGAGACTCCTGATTCAGTTGCTTCTAATTCACAGTTGTTATTATTCAGGGCTTTGTTATTAACACTAAAGTGCAATTTAGAATATTCTATATCACTATTTCTTTCATATTTGTTTCTTGAAGGAACCTTTGTATCCAGTCCGGACAGTTCTATCTGACTTGATATTGCTGCATCGTTCATGCCCTTTCCTGTGGTTACATTTCTTGGAGGAGACATGAAAGGAGAGATCTTTGTGCTGTTAAACGGAGATTTTGCGTAAGATGACTCAAGAAGGTGGGTGATGCTGCTCATCTCAGTGATATCATCAGTTGGACAAGAGTCATGTTTGCTATACCCTGTGGAGAAAATTGAAGGGATGTGAATAAAATGTTATATCTCTGGAAATGTTTTTATAGAAAAATCAAAGCTAAACCTACATTTAAACAGACAAAATCAGAAAAACTCAAATCAACAAAAGATCAAATAATAAGCCACAACAATTTTGTAACACAAACTTCTGAGCACACTACAACATTCTAATCTAATGTTTTTCTCAGTGCTACATGTCATCACTTAAAGTCAGATTTTTTTCCTTTAAATAGAAGACTAACAAAGCCGAGCTCAGCGTACAAAATACACCATTTGTATGTGCACCAAACATTTTACCATTCACTGGATATTTGTGTACCGGTTGAGTCTCCCTTATCCAAAATGCTTGGGACCAGAGGTATTTTGGATATGAGATCTTTCCGTATTTTGGAATAATTGCATACCATAATGAGATCTCATGGTGATGGGACCTAAATCTAAGCACAGAATGCATTTATGTTACATATACACCTTATACACACAGCCTGAAGGTAATTTTAGCCAATATTTTTTATAACTTTGTGCATTAAACAAAGTGTGTCTACATTCACACAATTCATTTATGTTTCATATACACCTTATACACACAGCCTGAAGGTCATTTAATACAATATTTTTAATAACTTTGTGTATTAAACAAAGTTTGTGTACATTAAGCCATCAAAAAACAAAGGTTTCACTATCTCACTCTCACTCAAAAAAGTCCGTATTTCGGAATATTTGGATATGGGATACTCAACCTGTAATATGGTCACTGCATACACCAACAATTCAGTGGCTGGAGCCCTTGAATGTTTTCATCAAGGGGAGTCTGAGAGGCTCAGCAGTGGACAAATAGCCATTTAAAAAAACAAATTGGGAATCCAGGAATCTGCCGAGAACATCAGATACGGGTGTAGTACGGTATGCCGGCGCTCGGGCTCCCGGCGACCAGCATACCGACAGCGTGGCGAGCGCAAAGGAGCCCCTTGCGGGCACGGTGGCGCGCTGTGCGCACCACACTATTTTATTCTCCACGAGGGAGAATAGTTGTAGGTATGCCGGGTGTCGGGATTCCGGCGCCGGTATACTGTGCGCCGGGATCCCGACATTCGGCATACAGAAGACCACCCTCAGATACACTAGGCCTTGTTGCAACTGCCAGACTGCTCAGACCAAGGCTTGTGTAGGGTAAGGATTCCTGCTAAGGGGTCTATTCAATGCCTGTTAGATCCTCTCCGACTGAGAGGATCCGACAGTTCAGTATTCAATTTGCGTGTATTTCGGACAGGTTTTGCCCGTTTTCGACAATGCTGATCTGACTTTTTTTAAGTCGAATCAGCTTTGCTGAAAATGGCCCAAACAGCTGTCAGAAAAGGCCGCAAATTCTACAAAATACGTGGATCCGCAGCTAATCCGCCGATCAACGTGTTTTCCGACAAGGAAAAACAGCAACTGAGTTGAATAGGTTGAATCCTGATTTGACCTAAAAAAGTCGGAAAGTGCAGTGTTTCCGACTTGACGGCAATTCCGACTTCAGATGAATATTTCCGTAAGTATGTTTGGTGTTATCGAAGAGATAGCCTCACCAAAACACTGGCATAGTAATTCAGCTATAAAAATAGGTCACCCAGGATTTTGTGCTTCGGTAGCGGTTTAAAACGACATAAAACCCCCACAAAAAAACGCTCAGAAATGGTCTGGTTTTTTCACTTAATAAAGATTAAAAGGTATTTAATGTATTAAAATATTTTATTTAAAAAATACATATATTTCTAGGAAGTGTTGTGCACCCCCCCCCCCCCCCATCATCCACATAGTTCCAAATTATAAAATAACTTCCCACATCCCATTAGCAATGGATCACCCCAGTAGTCATAGATCCTAACAATACCCCCCACACTGCCCAGAGAATTAAAAGAAATCCCTGTTTTATAAACCATTCCCTATGTAAAAAGACCCTGGTTTTTTTGCATCCCCACCTTTCTGACACCGCCCAGACTCATATGGCTCTATGATTCCCTTTCCCAACCACCATTGATACTCTTCCCCATGGGTATATACCCACCCTACCCCACACGCAGAATGCAGGGGATAGTGGGTCATGAGGGACTAATCATCAGACCCCCCTACTGCAGCTGATCTCTGTTCATGCAGAGATCAGCATAATTGTGCTGGAGGGTGAACTATGTCCCCTTCCTAGCCCTTTTAGTACCCATGCGTGCAACTTCTAAGGCATTCTGGGGCACGATTTTGGGAGTGATGTCAGAGGTCATAGACTGCAACCTCATTCCCTGGGGGCAGCAGCAGGATTTCCCCTATACAGACAGGGAACGCAGCAGTGCGGCATGGGCATATGGGATACAACCTAGTCAGGTAACACACTCCTGGCTACGGTCATATTCCATAAGTTACTACTAGTTGAGATGTGTAATATTTTTATCCCTTGGAACACTATGGGGGGAATTCAAATGTTTGAAAAGTCAGTTGGGTGTCTGTTTTTTCCTATCTAATAATTAGGAAAAAACAGACACCCAATCGACTTTTCAAACATTTGAATTCCCCCCTATGAATTGTATACTGTACATATTTCCTTGTTAATGGACTTGCATGTTTGTATGTTAGGTCTTCTATTTATCTCAATGTCAGAGAAATACAAAGAAATACAAAAGTACAATTTTAAAAATTTACCGTGCATTTGATCTGAACTTATCTCATCATATTCTTGAAGTGCTACAACGCACCTTCTATTATTTTCCATCAATGCCAACTCTAGTGCTGTATTTCCCTCCTACGACAGACACACATGATACAAATTCAGGTAAAGTGCTTCAGTATATTTCACATTTATTTTATGGAAGAAAAGGGAAATCAAACCTGATCTTGAAGAGTAGGGTCACCACCTTTCCGCAGCAAAAAGATAAGTGCCTTACAACAGCCCCAAGAAGCAGCTACATGTACTGGGGTCAACGCTTCTATGGACCTAAATGGAACAGCAAAACTGTCAACGAATGTAACATTCAGTTAAGAGATCTCTCTCACGGGACCCTAAAGGTGCCCATATACTAGATGACCTGTAAATGAAGATTTCTCGTTACATATGATATATCTTAAATATATATCTTAAGATCTGGGAGTGTCTACATCCAGGAGCATGCTGTCATTGACAAAAGCTTTAGATCTTTCCTGCAAGAGGGAAGATCAGAAGCTCCGATCAACGGGGCCGCGCATCGTGATCCTTATCGTTCACAGACACTAAACGATCTGCACTATTATGAATGACTTGTAGTTCCGATCCGTCGGAAATGGGAAAATTGCTCATAATATCGTCTAGAGTATGCGCACCTTTAGACTTGGTGCTACACTCTTGGCCCCCAAGATCCCCAGACATTACACCCTGTAACTTTTTCATGTGGGGATATGTCAAAGACAGTAATTTCGTGCCACCATTAGCGGTTAATTTAAATGACCTTAAAAACAAAATCACGGCAACGGTGACTTCATTGGAGAAAGACACTCAGAAGTGTTTGGGACTAATAAAACTATCGTCACGATGTTGTCTGTGCAGTAGGTGATTGTAATAATTGTAACACAAAATATTGTGAAATATATTGCTTTGAAATGGAGTCCATGGTTTTGAAACACCCTGTATTTACAGACATAGCCACTCTCATTCATCCTGTGTCTAGCCTCGCATTCAACTCATGTGGCGTGATGTGCATACGGCCATGCTGAAGGATGGATGAGCGTGGCTATGTATGGATGAAAAAAATAAATAAAAACACTGTTCCTTTCCCAAACACGGGTTGCAGTGTCCCACAAGTGGGAAAAGTTGCAGTGTAGCAATCACCACCGGGTGAATAGATGCCATGGACATGCGCACGGCATCTATTCACAGTCAGAGGAGAGCTTGGGGGAAGGCCAGCACCACAGTAAGTGTTGGGAACGTTTCCAAGAGTGATGCCTATGGGACCACGCCTCCGTTTTTGGGCGCTATCCCTATACCTTAGTGCCCTGCATGCATTCTAGTCAGAACACTACATACATACACACGTATGTAAACACACACAAATATATATATATATATATATATATATATATATATATACACACATATATATATATATATATATATATATATATATACCTACCTTGACAAAGGTCCGATAAGGACCAAAACATCGGTGTGATGATTCTATTTATGCCACATTAAACCTCCACTGACTACCAGTCTGGTGAGTGCACTCTGTACAGGATATATGATATATATATATATATATATATATACATACATATATATACACACACATATACACACACAGTATATTATATATTTACTTATTTTTTTATTATATATTTAAAACACACTTGAAAAGGAGCCCACACCCCTGTACAATGTTAATTGAAGGCGCATAGCACAACTTAAAACAAAGTAAAATGTTTATCAGATACATATTTTGCAAATAACAACCAATTTAATGACCATATAATGACTCAAACTTTCACACATTCGTTTGCTGCAAAGCGCTTCTGACCCATTTGTGAATCCTATTGTAGAGGTTTTGTTGCTTAAAATTGTTCTAGTTCCTGCTATACCATTATGATAAACTTCTACAAGTTCCATTAAAGCTATTTGGATGTAAAAGCTTTCTAGTATATTCAGGTGTTTTCAAAGATACCTATATACTTACATTACCTATTAGTAGATAAGCTTCACCAAAGCTATTGGGATTTAAAAACCTTAATTGGTTTTTATATCCAGGTTGTTGCTTGACCATTTGTATATACCATTTCAATATCGCATTCGGTCCTTCCTTCATTACTTAACTACCCCTGCTGAAGTCGATTAGAAGAAACACGTAGGGTCTGTCAGCTATGAGTTATTAATCCAGTTTGTGAAGATTCTCCCTTTTGAGCTCACACCTTGTTAAGGTGCGGGAGGATCTAATTTACCATCATCATATTCTGGGCATTTCTCAATGATGTACAAGTTTTATTTCTGTACAACTTTTTAATGTGTATGCTTAAAACCTGTGTGAATAAATGAACAACTGGTATTAATTTGCCTTGGGTCTCTTGTTTGGGTGATTCTCTGGTGAGGGGATATCTGTTTCAGGACCACGGGAAACAGTATTTACAAGATTTCTCCAGTTTGCTGTCTATACCCATTGGGTTTATCTTGGAAGAAACTATGAAAAAACAGCTTGTTTGTGCAATCATCTCAGAATGCTCAACAAGCTACAGAACAGGAAGGAAAAGGAGAGAGGATCTTATTAAGAAGGTTAAGAAAATTTAATACCTTCGTTTTTAGGAGGACCATATACTAAAACCCTATCTGTCAAATTTTTAATTGATTGGCTGGGACCGCTAACCGCAGAATTTAGAAAAAAAGGACATCAAGTACATGAGGGCCAATTTATAATCAACCACTCAATCCAATTTTTGGACAGGAGGAAGAGTCTGATTAAGCGCCACTAAAGACACATATTTGTTTGAAAATCCAATTGAAAAGGACCACACTATTAACAAAGAGTCCATCAGTACAGACTCATTTTGTAATACAGCCCTGATGAAGTCAGATGACGAAACGCGCTGAGTGATATAGTGTTTGGATTCAAGACAAAAGACAAAAGCTGTTTCTTCGATCATTTAGAAATACAAGTGTATCTATGTATCAAATTATTCTATTAATTTATTTTAAGTATTTTTAAAAAGTGTTTTAATAAATTATATATATACTTTGAAGATCAAGTACTGTGGTTGTATTTAATGTACAATAGGTTATAACAAATAGACCAATCTTGGTAGCATAGATATATATCTTGTTGCTCTATGAAGGGTGTTAATATATAAAAACTTTCACAATAGGCGCCCTCCAAAGATACAATTTCCATAAATAAAATATAATAAATAAATAAATATATATATATACTTATTTTTTTAATATATATTTAAACACACTTAAGCAGGAGCTCACACCCCTGTACAATGTTAATTGAAGGAGAATAGCACAACTTAAAACAAAGGAAAATGTTTATCAGATACATATTTTGTAAATAATATAACCAATATAACCATGTTTTGCTTGCTCTCTGTATGTCTACCTATCAGATTGTAGTCTAAAAGTAAAACTTATTTTCTCTAACGTCCTAAGTGGATGCTGGGACTCCGTAAGGACCATGGGGAATAGCGGCTCCGCAGGAGACTGGGCACAAAAGTAAAAGCTTGAACTAGCTGGTGTGCACTGGCTCCTCCCCCTATGACCCTCCTCCAAGCCTCAGTTAGATTTTTGTGCCCGAACGAGAAGGGTGCATGCTAGGTGGCTCTCCAGAGCTGCTTAGAGTAAAAGTTTATTTTAGGTTTTTTATTTTCAGTGAGTCCTGCTGGCAACAGGCTCACTGCATCGTGGGACTAAGGGGAGAAGAAACGAACTCACCTGCGTGCAGAGTGGATTGGGTTTCTTAGGCTACTGGACATTAGCTCCAGAGGGACGATCACAGGTTCAGCCTGGATGGGTCCCGGAGCCGCGCCGCCGGCCCCCTTAGAGAGCCAGAAGAACGAAGAGGTCCGGTGAAATCGGCGGCAGAAGACGTTCCTGTCTTCAACTAAGGTAGCGCACAGCACTGCAGCTGTGCGCCATTGCTCTCAGCACACTTCACACTCCGGTCACTGAGGGTGCAGGGCGCTGGGGGGGAGCGCCCTGAGACGCAATAAAAACAGAAATACCTTAGGATGGCAAAATAAATACATCACATATAGCTCCTGGGCTATATGGATGTATTTAACCCCTGCCAGTTTTCCAGAAAAAAGCGGGAGATAAGGCCGTCGTGAAGGGGCGGAGCCTATCTCCTCAGCACACAAGCGCCATTTTCCCTCACAGTTCCGCTGGAAGGACGGCTCCCTGACTCTTCCCTGCAGTCCCTACAGAATCAGGGTAAAAACGAGAGAGGGGGGGCACTATTGGCAGCTAAATTATAAACAGCAGCTATAAAAGGGAGTAACACTTATATAAGGTTATCCCTATATATATATATATATATATATATATATATAGCGCTCTGGTGTGTGCTGGCAAACTCTCCCTCTGTCTCCTCAAAGGGCTAGTGGGGTCCTGTCCTCTATCAGAGCATTCCCTGTGTGTGTGCTGGGTGTCGGTACGATTGTGTCGACATGTATGAGGAGGAAAATGATGTGGAAGCAGAGCAATTGCCTGTATTAGTGATGTCACCCCCTAGGGAGTCGACACCTGACTGGATGGTTGTATTTAAAGAACTACGTGACAATGTCAGCACTTTACAAAAAACTGTTGACGACATGAGACAGCCGACAAATCAATTAGTGCCTGTCCAGGCGTCTCAGACACCGCCAGGGGCGATAAAACGCCCGTTACCTCAGTGGGTCGACACAGACCCAGACATGGATACTGAGTACAGTGTCGACGGTGAGGAGACAAACGTAATGTCCAGTAGGGCCACACGTTACATGATCACGGCAATGAAGGAGGCATTGAACATTTCTGACACTACAAGTACCACAAAGAAGGGTATTATGTGGGGAGTGAAAAAACTACCAGTAGCTTTTCCTGAGTCAGATGAATTAAATGAGGTGTGTGATAAAGCGTGGGTTTCCCCCGATAAAAAAGTGCTAATTTCTAATAAATTATTGGCACTATACCCTTTCCCGCCAGAGGTTAGGGCGCGTTGGGAAACACCCCCTAGAGTAGATAAAGCGCTCACACGTTTATCTAAACAAGTAGCGTTACCGTCTCCTGATACGGCCGCCCTCAAAGAACCAGCGGATAGAAGGCTGGAAAATATCCTGAAGGGTATATACACACATACTGGTGTTATACTGCGACCAGCAATCGCATCAGCCTGGATGTGCAGTGCTGGAGTGGCGTGGTCGGATTCCCTGACTGAAAATATTGATACCCTGGATAGGGACAGTATATTACTAACTATAGAGCATTTGAAGGATGCATTACTATATATGCGTGATGCACAGAGGGATATTTGCACCCTGGCATCAAGAGTGAGTGCTATGTCCATTTCTGCCAGAAGAGCGTTATGGACGCGACAGTGGTCAGGGGATGCGGATTCCAAACGACATATGGAAGTATTGCCGTTTAAAGGGGAGGAGTTATTTGGGGCCGGTCTATCGGACCTGGTGGCCACGGCAACGGCCGGAAAGTCCACCTTTTTACCCCAGGTCACCTCTCAGCAGAAAAAGACACCGTCTTTTCAAACTCAGTCCTTTCGTTCCCATAAGTACAGGCGGGCAAAAGGCCACTCATTTCTGCCCCGGGGCAGAGGAAGAGGAAAAAGACTGCACCAGGCAGCCTCTTCCCAGGAGCAGAAGCCCTCCTCTGCTTCTGCCAAGTCTTCAGCATGACGCTGGGGCTTTACAAGCGGACTCGGACACAGTGGGGGCCCGTCTCAAAAATTTCAACGCGCAGTGGGCTCACTCGCAAGTGGACCCCTGGATTCTGCAGGTAGTATCACAGGGGTACAAACTGGAATTCGAGACGTCTCCCCCTCGCCGGTTCCTGAAGTCTGCTCTACCAAAGTCTCCCTCCGACAGGGAGGCAGTTTTGGAAGCCATTCACAAGCTGTATTCCCAGCAGGTGATAATCAAGGTACCTCTCCTACAACAGGGAAAGGGGTATTATTCCACGCTGTTTGTGGTACCGAAGCCGGACGGCTCGGTGAGACCAATTTTAAATCTAAAATCCTTGAACACTTACATAAAGAGGTTCAAATTCAAGATGGAGTCACTCAGAGCAGTGATAGCAAACCTGGAAGAAGGGGACTATATGGTGTCTCTGGACATCAAGGATGCTTATCTCCACGTCCCAATCTACCCTTCTCACCAAGGGTACCTCAGGTTTGTAGTACAAAACTGTCATTATCAGTTTCAGACGCTGCCGTTTGGATTGTCCACGGCTCCTCGGGTCTTTACCAAGGTAATGGCCGAAATGATGATTCTTCTTCGAAGAAAAGGCGTTTTAATTATCCCTTACTTGGACGATCTCCTGATAAGGGCAAGGTCCAGGGAACAGTTAGAAGTCGGAGTAGCACTATCTCAGTTAGTGTTACGTCAGCACGGGTGGATTCTAAATATTCCAAAATCGCAGCTGATTCCAACGACACGTCTCCTGTTCCTAGGAATGATTCTGGACACAGTCCAGAAAAAGGTGTTTCTCCCAGAGGAGAAGGCCAGGGAGTTATCCGAGCTAGTCAGGAATTTCCTAAAACCAGGCCAGGTGTCAGTGCATCAGTGCACGAGGGTCCTGGGAAAAATGGTGGCTTCTTACGAAGCGATTCCATTCGGAAGATTCCATGCAAGAACGTTTCAGTGGGATCTTCTGGACAAATGGTCCGGATCGCATCTTCAGATGCATCAGCGGATAACCCTGTCGCCAAGGACAAGGGTGTCTCTTCTGTGGTGGCTGCAGAGTGCTCATCTACTAGAGGGCCGCAGATTCGGCATTCAGGATTGGATCCTGGTGACCACAGATGCCAGCCTGAGAGGCTGGGGTGCAGTCACACAGGGACAAAATTTCCAGGGCTTGTGGTCAAGCATGGAAACATCTCTTCATATAAACATTCTGGAACTAAGGGCCATTTACAATGCCCTAAGTCAAGCAAAACCCCTGCTTCAGGGTCAGGCGGTATTGATCCAATCGGACAACATCACGTCAGTCGCCCACGTAAACAGACAGGGCGGCACGAGAAGCAGGAGGGCGATGGCAGAAGCTGCAAGGATTCTTCGCTGGGCGGAGAATCATGTGATAGCACTGTCAGCAGTGTTCATTCCGGGAGTGGACAACTGGGAAGCGGACTTCCTCAGCAGACACGACCTTCACCCGGGGGAGTGGGGACTTCATCCAGAAGTCTTCCAAGAGATGGTAAACCGTTGGGAAAAACCAAAGGTGGACATGATGGCGTCCCGTCTCAACAAAAAACTAGACAGATATTGCGCCAGGTCAAGGGACCCTCAGGCAATAGCGGTGGACGCTCTGGTAACACCATGGGTGTACCAGTCAGTGTATGTGTTCCCTCCTCTGCCTCTCATACCAAAAGTACTGAGAATCATAAAAAGGAGAGGAGTAAGAACTATACTCGTGGTTCCGGATTGGCCAAGAAGGACTTGGTACCCGGAACTTCAAGAGATGCTCACGGAGGACCCGTGGCCTCTACCTCTAAGAAAGGACCTGCTCCAGCAGGGACCTTGTCTGTTCCAAGACTTACCGCGGCTGCGTTAGACGGCATGGCGGTTGAACGCCGGATCCTGAAGGAAAAAGGCATTCCAGAAGAAGTCATCCCTACCCTGATAAAGGCCAGGAAGGATGTAACCGCGAAACATTATCACCGCATTTGGCGAAAATATGTTGCGTGGTGTGAGGCCAAAGAGGCCCCTACAGAGGAATTTCAACTGGGTCGCTTCCTACATTTCCTGCAAACAGGACTGTCTATGGGCCTAAAATTAGGGTCCATTAAGGTTCAAATTTCGGCCCTGTCGATTTTCTTCCAAAAAGAACTGGCTTCAGTGCCTGAAGTCCAGACGTTTGTCAAAGGGGTACTGCATATACAGCCTCCTTTTGTGCCCCCGGTGGCACCTTGGGATCTCAATGTGGTTTTGGGGTTCCTAAAATCACATTGGTTTGAACCACTCACCACTGTGGAATTAAAATATCTCACATAGAAGGTGGTAATGCTGTTAGCCCTGGCTTCAGCCAGGCGTGTCTCAGAATTGGCGGCTTTATCTTATAAAAGCCCTTACCTGATTTTTCACACGGATAGGGCAGAATTGAGGACTCGTCCTCAATTTCTCCCAAAGGTGGTTTCAGCGTTTCACGTGAACCAGCCTATTGTGGTGCCTGCGGCTACTAGGGACTTGGAGGACTCCAAGTTACTGGACGTAGTCAGGGCCCTGAAAATATATATTTCCAGGACGGCTGGAGTCAGGAAATCTGACTCGCTGTTTATTCTGTATGCACCCAACAAGCTGGGTGCTCCTGCTTCTAAGCAGACGATTGCTCGTTGGATTTGTAGTACAATTCAGCTTGCACATTCTGTGGCAGGCCTGCCACAGCCAAAATCTGTAAAAGCCCATTCCACAAGGAAGGTGGGCTCATCTTGGGCGGCTGCCCGAGGGGTCTCGGCTTTACAACTTTGCCGAGCAGCTACTTGGTCAGGGGCAAACACGTTTGCTAAATTCTACAAATTTGATACCCTGGCTGAGGAGGACCTGGAGTTCTCTCATTCGGTGCTGCAGAGTCATCCGCACTCTCCCGCCCGTTTGGGAGCTTTGGTATAATCCCCATGGTCCTTACGGAGTCCCAGCATCCACTTAGGACGTTAGAGAAAATAAGAATTTACTTACCGATAATTCTATTTCTCATAGTCCGTAGTGGATGCTGGGCGCCCATCCCAAGTGCGGATTGTCTGCAATACTTGTATATAGTTATTGTTACAAAATTCGGGTTATTATTGTTGTGAGCCATCTTTTCAGAGGCTCCTTCGTTTATCATACTGTTAACTGGGTTCAGATCACAGGTTGTACGGTGTGATTGGTGTGGCTGGTATGAGTCTTACCCGGGATTCAATATCCTTCCTTATTATGTACGCTCGTCCGGGCACAGTATCCTAACTGAGGCTTGGAGGAGGGTCATAGGGGGAGGAGCCAGTGCACACCAGCTAGTTCAAGCTTTTACTTTTGTGCCCAGTCTCCTGCGGAGCCGCTATTCCCCATGGTCCTTACGGAGTCCCAGCATCCACTACGGACTATGAGAAATAGAATTATCGGTAAGTAAATTCTTATTATAGATGGTACATAATTATCTAATAAGACTTAATAATAAGTGAGTCTGGAGATAAATGAACCTTCTTTAATACTGTAAGTCGTTTTTTTTTACTGCTGTATAACCTAATTTGTTTGTCCATCAACTTAGTAAGTGTATCATATCTACATAAAATGAGCATTAGTGTTTTACACTCCGTGCATAGATATATGTATCTAGATCTAGGAGTTACTGTACAGTACATGTTTTTAATAAATAGTTTTACATCCTGTAATTTTTAAGTGGGAGTGAGTGATGACACTCATCACTCACTCCCACTCAAAATTACAGGATGAGAGACAGATCTTATGCAGATTAGAGGGGTCGGGTAGGGAGATATTTTGAGATGAGTGAAGAAATGTAAATTATGTTGATGCAGTTTGGTTAATAGTCTTGTATGTAAAAGTATTTATTTTGAATAAGGTAAAATACCGGTAACCAATGGAGGGACTGACAGAGTGGATCTGCAGACAATAAACCTCTAACGAGGAAGATCAGCCTCACAGCTGCATTCAAAATGGATTATAATGATGAGACCAGTAAGTGGTGGGAAGACCAGTAAGGAAACTATTGCAATAACACTGCCCAATAAAAAATAAATAAATTTTGTTTGGTACTTGGAACGATAGTATGAATTTGGTTATATTGGGTGTGGTAATTCTAAATACAAAAACTGTTTTTCTGGGCAACCACAAAGCTCAAAACTATGCTGAGTTAGTAAACAACATGCTCTTTAATTTCAGAGACCTTGGATGGAATATGACTGGCCTGGCCAACCTGTGGCTCTCCAGATGTTGTGAGACTACACATCCCAGCATGCCCTGCCACAGTTTTAACATTCCCTAATAGCAAAACAGTGGCATGGCATGATGGGCCTTGTAGTTTTACAACAGCTGGAGAGCCACAGGTTGGCCAGGCCTGGAATATGAGCATAAAAGTTCATTACTTACACAGCCACTTGGACCATTTCCCAGAAAATTTGGGTAATATGAGCGAAGAGCAAGGTGGAATATTTCACCAGGACATTAGATCATGACATTAGATGGGGATGGGGGGAGATGGGATATACATATGATGGCAGATTACAGCTGTAACATACAAAGAGACTGTCCATTCAAGAATGTCCCACAAAAGAAGCTTCCTAAACTAATTGTCTTTTCATTTATGGTTTCATTTTATTAATTTGAAGAAAAAGTTTAGTGTTACTGTAATGTTAGTATGTTTTATTGATGGCACTAAAATATTATAGAAAATATTTTTATACCAAGTTTAACATACAGTAGTAACATAGTAATTGAGGTTGAAAAGAGGCAAAATGCCCATCGTGTTCAACCTGTATTTGTTTTTTTAACATTTTGTGTTTTATAATATGAATCATAGGGATGCGGTCAAGATCCCGCCGGACGGAATCCCGGCGGTCGAAATACCGATGCCGGAATCCCGACATATTCTCCCTCTGTGGGTGTCCACGACACCCATAGAGGGAGAATATAATATAGTGTGCCGAGCGTGGCGAGCGAAGCGAGCCCGCAAGGGTCTGCGTTCCGCTCGCCACCCCTGTCGGGATTGTGTGGTTGGGATTCCGGCGTCGGTATTTCGACCGCCGGGATCCCGTCCAGTGGGATTTAGTACTGATCCCGAATCATAGGCCTAATATGAAACAGGGTAACACAAATCAGACGATGTTTATAACTCAAAAATTAGAGCCGAGAGGCGAAAATTTAGGTTATAGTTGAAATCAGCACACCAAATATACATAAAATCAGCTCAAAAATACTGGGCACCAAAACACGTGTTGGGCTGTGTAACCGAAGTGGGAGACAATGAGAGCATGTATACATTTTTGGCAGTGTCTTGTGTAAGGAACTGTCGTATTTTAGATATGTTTCTTAGATGTATGTAACATGATCTTGAGACAGATTGAATGTGGGGAACAAAGGACAGTTCAGAGTCAAAGATGACACCTAGGCAACGAGCTTGTGGGGTAGGGTTGATTATTGAGTTATCAACAGTGATAGAGATATAAGGTTGGAAATTTTTATAAGTCGGTGGAAATATAATTAATTCTGTTTTGTAAATATTAAGATTGAAGTGACGGGATGAAACGGCAGAAAATAAGATTTTACTCACCGGTAAATCTATTTCTCGTAGTCCGTAGTGGATGTTGGGACTCCGTAAGGACCATGGGGAATAGCGGCTCCGCAGGAGACTGGGCACAACTAAAGAAAGCTTTAGGACTACCTGGTGTGCACTGGCTCCTCCCACTATGACCCTCCTCCAGACCTCAGTTAGGATACTGTGCCCGGAAAAGCTGACACAATAAGGAAGGATTTTGAATCCCGGGTAAGACTCATACCAGCCACACCAATCACACCGTATAACTCGTGATACTATACCCAGTTAACAGTATGAAATATAACCGAGCCTCTCAACGGATGGCTCAACAATAACCCTTTAGTTAGGCAATAACTATAAACAAGTATTGCAGACAATCCGCACTTGGGATGGGCGCCCAGCATCCACTACGGACTACGAGAAATAGATTTACCGTTGAGTAAAATCTTATTTTCTCTGACGTCCTAAGTGGATGCTGGGACTCCGTAAGGACCATGGGGATTATACCAAAGCTCCTAAACGGGCGGGAGAGTGCGGATGACTCTGCAGCACCGAATGAGCAAACTCTAGGTCCTCCTCAGCCAGGGTATCAAACTTGTAGACTCTTGCAAAAATGTTTGAACCCGACCAAGTAACAGCTCGGCAAATTTGTAAAGCCGAGACCCCTCGGGCAGCCGCCCAAGAAGAGCCCACTTTCCTCGTGGAATGGGCTTGTACAGATTTAGGGTGCGGCAGTCCAGCCGCAGAATGTGCAAGTTGAATCGTGCTACAGATCCAGCGAGCAATAGTCTGCTGAGAAGCAGGAGCACCCAGCTTGTTGGGTGCATACAGGATAAATAGCGAGTCAGTTTTCCTGACTCCAGCCGTCCTGGAAACATATACTTTTCAGGGCCCTGACTACGTCCAGTAACTTGGAATCCTCCAAGTCCCAAGTAGCCGCAGGCACCACAATAGGTTGGTTCACATGAAAAACTGATACCACCTTAGGAAGGAATTGGGAACGAGTCCTCAATTCCACCTTATCCATATAAAAAATCAGATAAGGGCTTTTGCATGACAAAGCCGCCAATTCTGATACACGCCTGGCCGACGCCAAGGCCAACAGCATGACCACTTTCCACGTGAGGTATTGTAGCTCCACGGATTTAAGTGGCTCAACCCAATGCGACTTCAGGAAATCCAACACCACGTTGAGATCCCACGGTGCCACTGGAGGCACAAACGGGGGCTGACTATGCAGCACTCCCTTAACAAAAGTCTGAACTTCAGGCAGTGAAGCCAGTTCTATTTTGGAAGAAAATCGATAGAGCCGAAATCTGGACCTTAATGGAACCCAATTTTAGGCCCATAGTCACCCTGACTGTAGGAAGTGCAGAAATCGACATAGCTGAAATTCCTCCTTTGGGGCCTTCCTGGCCTCACAGCACGCAACATATTTCCGCCATATGCGGTGATAATGGTTTGCGTTCACTTCTTTCCTAGCTTTAATTAGCGTAGGGATAACTTCCTCCGGAATGCCCTTTTCCTTCAGGATCCGGCGTTCAACCGCCATGCCGTCAAACGCAGCCGCGGTACGTCTTGGAACAGACAGGCCCCCTGCTGCAGCAGGTCCTGTCTGAGCGGCAGAGGCCATGGGTCCTCTGAGATCATTTCTTGGAGTTCTGGGTACCAAGCTCTTCTTGGCCAATCCGGAACAATGAGTATAGTTCTTACTCCTCTCCTTCTTATTATTCTCATTACCCTGGGTAAGAGAGGCAGAGAAGGGAACACATACACCGACTGGTACACCCACGGTGTTACCAGAGCGTCCACAGCTATCGCCTGAGGGTCCCTTGACCTGGCGCAATATCTTTGTAGCTTTTTGTTGAGGCGGGACGCCATCATGTCCACCTGTGGCCTTTCCCAACGGTGTACAATCATTTGGAAGACTTCTGGATGAAGTCCCCACTCTCCCGGGTGGAGGTCGTGTCTGCTGAGAAAGTCTGCTTCCCAGTTGTCCACTCCGGGAATGAACACTGCTGACAGTGCTAACACATGATTTTCCGCCCATCGGAGAATCCTTGCGGCTTCTGCAATCGCCATCCTGCTTCTTGTGCCGCCCTGTCGGTTTACATGAGCGACCGCCGTGATGTTGTCTGACTAGATCAGCACCGGCCGGTGTTGAAGCAGGGGTTTTGTGTAGGGAAGTCTCCTGACTTTTCCATAGTCCTTGGAAGTTTCTTCCCTGTGTGACTGCCCCCCAGCCTCGAAGGCTGGCATCCGTGGTCACCAGGACCCAGTCCTGTATGCCGAATCTGCGCCCCCTAGAAGATGAGCACTCTGCAGCCACCACAACAGCGACACCCTGGCCCTTGGAGACAGGGTTATCCGCCGATGCATCTGAAGATGCGACCCGGACCACTTGTCCAACAGATCCCACTGGAAGATCCTTGCATGGGACCTGGCGAATGGAATTTCTTCGTAAGAAGCTACCATCTTTCCCAGGGCTCGCGTGCATTGATGCACCGACACCTGTATTTGTATTAGGAGGTCTCTGTCTAGAGACGACAACTCCTAGGACTTCTCCTCCGGGAGAAACCCTTTTTATCCTGTTCTGTGTCCAGAACCATACCCAGGAACAGTAGACGCGTCGTAGGAACCAGCTGCGACTTTGGAATATTCAGAATCCAGCCGTGCTGTTGTAGCACTTCCCGAGATAGTGCTACTCCGATGAACAACTGCTCCCTGGACCTCGCCTTTATAAGGAGATCGTCCAAGCACGGGATAATTATTTCGTTCATTACCTTGGTAAATACCCTCGGTGCCGGGGACAGACCAACGGCAACGTCTGGAATTGGTAATGACCATTCTGTACCACAAGTTTGAGGTACTCCTGGTGAAGAGGGTAAATAGGGACATGCAGGTAAGCATCCTTGATGTCCAGTGATACCATGAAATTCTCCAGGCTTGCAATAATCGCCCTGAGCGATTCCATTTTGAACTTGAACCTTCGTATATAAGTGTTCAAGGATTTCAATTTTAGAATGGGTCTCACCGAACCGTCTGGTTTCGGTATCACAACATTTTGGAATAGTAACCCCGGCCTTGTTGAAGGAGGGGTACCTTGATTTCACCTGCTGGAAGTACAGCTTGTGACTTGCCGCCAGTACTACCTCCCTTTCTCCGAGGGCAGCAGGCAAGGCTGATGTGAGGTAACGGCGAGGGGGAGTCGCCTCGAACTCCAGCCTGTATCCCTGTGATAATACTTGCAGAACCTAGGGATCCACCTGTGGGCAAGCCCACTGGTCCCTGAAGTTCTCGAGACGCGCCCCCACCGCACCTGTCTCCACCTGTGGAGCCCCAGCATCATGCGGTGGACTCAGAGGAAGCGGGGGAAGATTTTTGATCCTGGGAACTGGCTGTCTGGTGCAGCTTTTTCCTTCTTCCCTTGTCTCTGTGCAGAAAGGAAGCGCCTTTGACCCGCTTGCTTTTCTGAAACCGAAAGGACTGTACCTGAAAATACGGTGCTTTCTTAGGCTGTGAGGAAACCTGAGGTAAATATTTTTCTTCCCAGCTGTTGCTGTGGATACGAAGTCCCAGAGACCATCCCCAAACAATTCCTCACCCTTATAAGGCAGAATCTCCATGTGCCTTTTAAAGGCAGCATCACCTGTCCACTGCCGGGTCTCTAATACCCTCCTGGCAGAATGGACATTGCATTCATTCTGGATGCCAGCCGGCATATATCCCTCTGTGCATCCTTCATATATAAGACGACGTCTTTAATATGCTCTATGTTAGCAAAATATTATCCCTGTCTAGGGTATCAATATTATCTGACAGGGTATCAGACCATGCTGCAGCAGCACTATTTATGCTGAGGCAAATGCAGGTCTCAGTATAGTACCTGAGTGTGTATATACAGACTTCAGGATAGTCTCCTGCTTTTTATCAGCAGGCTCCTTCAAAGTGGCCGTATCCCAAGACGGCAGTGCCACCCTTTTTGACAAACGTGTGAGCGCCTTATCCACCCTAGGGGATATCTCCCAACGTGACCTATCCTCTGGCGGGAAAGGGTACGCCAGCAGTAACTTTTCAGAAATAACCATTTTCTTATCGGGGGAACCCACGCTCTTTACACACTTCATTCACTCATCTGATGGGGGAACAAAACACTGGCTGCTTTTTCTCCCCAAACATAAAACCCCTTTTATGTGGTACTTGGGTTCATGTCAGAAATGTGTAACACATTTTTCATTGCCGAGATCATGCAACGGATGTTCCTAGTGGATTGTGTATATGTCTCAACCTCGTCGACACTGGAGTCAGACTCCGTGCCGACATCTGTGTCTGCCATCTGAGGTAACGGGCGTTTTTTTGAGCCCCTGATGGCCTTTGAGACGCCTGGGCAGGCGCGGGCTGAGAAGCCGGCTGTCCCACAGCTGTTACGTCATCCAGCCTTTTATGTAAGAAGTTGACATTGTCGGTTAATACCTTCCACCTATCCATCCACTCTGGTGTCGGCCCCACAGGGGGCGACATCCCATTTATCGGCCTCTGCTCCGCCTCCACGTAACCTCTCTCATCCAACATGTCGACAAAGCCGTACCGACACACCGCACACACACAGGGAATGCTCTGACTGAGGACAGGACCCCACAAAGTCCTTTGGGGAGACAGAGAGAGAGAGTATGCCAGCACACACCAGAGCGCTATATAATGCAGGGATTAACACTATAACTGAGTGATTTTCCCCCCAATAGCTGCTTGTATACACATATTGCGCCTAAATTTAGTGCCCCCCTTTGAGCCTGAAAACTACAGGGGAGAGCCTGGGGAGCTGTCTTCCAGCTGCACTGTGAAGAAAAAATGGCGCCAGTGTGCTGAGGGAGATAGCCCCGCCCCTTTTTCGGCAGACTTTTCTCCCGCTTTTTTCATGGATTCTGGCAGGGGTAATTTATCACATATATAGCCCTGGGACTATATATTGTGATGATTTGCTAGCCAAGGTGTATTATATTGCCCTCAGGGTGCCCCCCCCCAGCGCCCTGTACCCATCAGTGACCGGAGTGTGAGGTGTGCATGAGGAGCAATGGCGTACAGCTGCAGTGCTGTGCGCTACCTTGTTGAAGACAGAAGTCTTCTGCTGCCGATTTTCCGGAACACTTCTTGCTTCTGGCTCTGTAAGGGGGCTGGCGGCGCGGCTCCGGGACCGAACATCGAGGTCGGATCCTGTGGTCGATCCCTCTGGAGCTAATGGTGTCCAGTAGCCTAAGAAGCCCAAGCTACCACCAGTTAGGTAGGTTCGCTTCTTCTCCCCTTAGTCCATCGCTGCAGTGAGTCTGTTGCCAGCAGATCTCACTGTAAAATAAAAAACCTAAAATATACTTTCTTTCTAGGAGCTCAGGAGAGCCCCTAGTGTGCATCCAGCTCAGCCGGGCACAAGATTCTAACTGAGGTCTGGAGGAGGGTCATAGTGGGAGGAGCCAGTGCATACCAGGTAGTCCTAAAGCTTTCTTTAGTTGTGCCCAGTCTCCTGCGGAGCCGCTATTCCCCATGGTCCTTACGGAGTGCCAGCATCCACTTAGGACGTCAGAGAAAGGCATTCAGTGACACGGACCAATACAGATGGTGACAAATCTGAGGAGGATAAGTAGAATTGAGTATCATCTGCATACAGATGATACTGAAATCCAACAGAGCGGATTCGTTTTCCAAGAGATGTGGTATAGATTGAGAAAAGCAGAGTCCCTAAGTATGGGTACACGCCAGGACGACACAGTGTAAAAAGCCCCAATATCGACGCAATCTAATGGAAAAAGTGCTGATTCGTACCTGTTTTGCAGACTAATCCGATGCGCGTGCTCGCTGCTCGTATGTCGAATTGGAGATCTAGACCTGCAGCAGTCAAGATTACTCAATACGATCTCAGAGTGGGTGCTGATCGTGTGTTTTTGCATCGTACGACTGTCGTGTGACCTGCGTCCTTTGAGAGGCATTTCTGGTAAACACCCACCCGCCATCATCTTCTCCAGCCACACTCAGCTAGTCCTGCCCATTATTTAAATTTCAGGCCAATCGGCAAGACGGTCGCCTGGTGTTCTGTGTACCAACATGCATCGGATCGGATCGGAGTCGGGTCGGAATCGTTTGACACAAACGCACCGTTTTTGCCAAATCGTGAGCCTAGGCGCTCCGGGGAAGTTGAAGGGAAATAGTCTCATGATCGAACAATCGTTCTTGGCGTGTCCCCGCCCTTAGACTCCAACTGACAGAGGTAGCAAAGAGGAGGTAGATTCAGAGAAATGGATACTGAAAGAGCTACTGTATTAGATAGGTAGGATGAAAACCAAGAAAGGGCTGTGCCCTGGAGACCTAGGTATTGTAATATGTATTAGAATAGAGTCAACAGTGTCAAAAGCAGCAGAGACATCTAGAAGAAACAAAAAGTGAGTAATGGTCTTTAGAATTAGCATTGACCACAGCATTCACTACCTTAGTCTTATTTGCTATCTCTAAGGAGTGTTGGGCACAAAAGCCTGACTGAAATGGGTCCAACAAGTTGTGTGAGATAAGAAATTGTGTGAGGCGACTGTAAGCAAGTCACTCAAGTAGCTTGGAGAGACTTGGGTGATGAGAAGTGGGATTGTAGTTTGAGAGAATGTTAGGGTCAGAAGTTTTTTTTCAGAATAGGAGTAATCACTGGATGTTTTAACAGGGATAGAAAGATACCAGTAGATAGAGATTACAGATTTTAATTAAGGTTGGGATGAGCACAGGAGACGGAGCTTTACTTATTTGTGAAGGTATAGGATTAAGAGGAGAGGTAGTAGAGTAGGCAGAGGAGAAGAGCGTAGATACTTCATCTTCATTTGTGGGATCAAATGAAGATAAGGGGCTAAATTTACTAAGATGGGAGTTCTATTTAAGATGGGATGTTGCCCATAGCAACCAATCAGATTCTACTTCTCATTTATCTAGCAACTTCTAGAAGAAGCTAGATAAATTAGAAGCAGAATCTGATTGGTTGCTATGAGCAACATCCCATCTTAAATAGAACTCCCATATTAGTAAATATACCCCAAAGTGTTGTGAATTGAGTGTGCCATGGTTGACATCTAAGTCTACGTGGAGTGTGATGGGTAGTCAACATTCTGAACATCAAAATAAATGAGTACATACCGCTATTTGTAAAGAATAGCTAAGTAAAAGATGGCCTGATTCAGAGATTTACATACATTTGATATTTACAGGAATCTCTTATGTTTTCTGAACAGCACATGTGCAGGAGCCTAACTGTGCATGGGCAGACCTGTTTTTTTGCGATGTTACTTGTAGTAGCTTATAAGTCATAGCATGGTTGACATGCTGCTGGCATTTTAGGGCGGCTTCGGGAATGTTTCAGACAACATGAGAACTGCAGCCACATTTCCAGAGCATTATAAAACCAGTGGTTTCATCCTTGGATGCAGCTCCACTGGCCCCGACAGCGTGATTTTACTGGACATCCTGAGTAACCTGGTGGCTACTGAGAGGTCTGATGCTCACACAGATGAACAGGTGCTGCCTTTTCAGATGCCGCAGTGGATCAGAGAAACCAGCAGTGGGTAGTCTTTTTACTAAAGACGTCTCCTATGACTATTGCATAATTTCACACAGCTGCTGCATACAAAGACTATTAGCGCCAGAGCTAAAGCCAACAGACTTTTCTCCCCCAAGATTCTTTCTAACTATATTGTTTGAAATTGGGTAAACTTAGTATTTAGAACCAAAGTAACTGTTTTTAAGTGCAACAAGTGTTTTAGGAATAATATTGTTGAATTTGCTACTAATACACTCACAACAGTTTATGAAAGATTTACTGTCAGACAACTGTTTAAATAATATTTATATATAATTTTCAAATGAAAGATCACAATGAGATTATAACTGTGGATTATGCATAAGGTTTATTAGTTTGCTCAAACCTGCATAGCAAAAGATAATCCCTACAGTCTTTAATATTCACTGTTAGTTTAAAAACCATTCAGTAATGGGTTTTTGCTTTGATGTGAATGTAAGTAGAGTAATAGTATCCAATGAGAATGCTGCACCTGACTTGTTTTTCTAGGCAGCAGCTACCTGTCGCTGCAAGGGTTGACTGCCAGCATCGGGAAGATAGATAAGGGAGATGTGACTGGCTTACTTACTGGGGATGGGAAGCCACATTACAGTCTAGCTGGGTAACCGCTTCTCTTGGCAACCTTTAAAAGGGAAGTACAACTAGTCCTATGAAGTATCATTAACAAGCAGGCAGGTGGGAGATCCAGAGGTTGCAAGAAAGACTGAATAGGCAACATAGAGAAAGAAGAAAGAAAGAAAGAAAGAAAGAAAGAAAGAAAGAAAGAAAGAAAGAAAGAAAGAAAGAAAGAAAGAAAGAAAGAAAGAAAGAAAGAGAGAAAAAAGAAAGAGAAAAAAGAAAGAAAGAAAGAAAGAAAGAAAGAAAGAAAAGAGTGAGAAAGAAAGAGAAAGAAAGAAAGAAAAGAGTGAGAAAGAAAGAGAAAAAAGAAAGAAAGAAAGAAAGAAAGAAAGAAAGAAAGAAAGAAAGAAAAGAGTGAGAAAGAAAGAAAGAAAGAAAGAAAAAGAAAGAAAGAAAAAGAAAGAAAGAAAGGAAAAAGAAAGAGAAAAAAGGGAAAAAGAAAGAAAGAAAGAAAGAAAGAAAGAAAGAAAGAAAGAAAGAAAGAAAGAAAGAAAGAAAGAAAGAAAGGAAAAAAAAAAGAAAAAAAGAAAGAAAGAAAGAAAGAAAAAAAAAAGAAAGAAAGAAAGAAAGAAAGAAAGAAAAAAAAAAAGAAAAAAAGAAAGAAAGAAAGAAAGAAAAAAAGAAAGAAAGAAAGAAAGAAAGAAAGAAAGAAAGAAAGAAAGAAAGAAAGAAAGAAAAAAAGAAAGAAAGAAAAAAAGAAAAAGAAAGAAAGAAAGAAAAAAAGAAAAAGAAAGAAAGAAAAAAAGAAAAAGAAAAAAAGAAAGAAAGAAAGAAAGAAAGAAAGAAAGAAAGAAAGAAAGAAAGAAAGAAAGAAAGACAGGAAAGAAAAAATAAAGAAAGAAAGAAACCGAAAGAAAAAAAATAAAGAAAGAAGCAGAACGAAAGTAAAATACAGAAAATTTTTGTATTTTAATACCTACCGGTAAATAAAACCTTTTCTCGTAGTCCATAAGGAATATTGGGGACACATTAGTACGATGGGGTATAAACGGGTCCAAAGGAGCCAGTGCACTTTACATTTCTTCAACTGGCTGTGCTGGCTCCTCCCCTCTATGTCCCTTCCCACAGGCAGTATAGGTAAACAGTGCCCGAAGGACAAATGACATGCTTGAGAGAAGGAACATAAGAATAAGTGTGGTGAGATTTACACACCAGCACACCATAACGTAAACGGGCCAGCAACGGCTGGCAAAAGAAACAGTAACAGCTGAACAGGAAACACATAACAGAGAACCTGCAGAAAGTTACTGAACAGAGGCGGGCACCCAATGGTGGTCATTCCAAGTTGATCGCTAGCTGCATTAGTTCGCTGTGCAGCGATGAGGCAAAAAAACGGCACCTCTGCGGAATGCGCACTCGCGTCGTACTATTACAACGAACAATGTAGTTTTACGCAAGGTCTAGTGAAGCTTTTCAGTCGCACTGCTGGCCGCAGAGTGATTAACATGAAGTGGGCGTTTCTGGGTGGCAACTGACCGTTTTCAGGGAGTGGTCGGAAAAACGCAGGTGTGCCAGGAAAAACGCAGGCGTGGCTGGGCGAAACGTAGGGCGTGTTTGTGACGTCAAAACAGGAACAGAACAGTCTGAAGTGATCGCAAGCACTGAGTAGGTTTAGAGCTACTCTGAAACTGCACAAAAAAAACAAAACGTTGTAGCCGCTCTGCGAACCTTTCGTTCGTACTTCTGCTAAGCTAAAGCATAGCGTTTGCACGGCTGCTAAAAACGTTTAGCGAGCGATCAACTCTGAATGACCACCAATATCCCTTATGGACTACGAGAAAAGGATTTACCGGTAGGTCTTAAAATCCTGTTTTCTCTAGCATCCATAAGGGATATTGGGGACAGATTAGTACGATCGGGATGTCCCAAAGCTTCCAGAAAGGGCGGGAACATGCGGAGACATCTACAGCACCGCCTGCCCAAATTTGGTATCCTCCTTGGCCAGGGTATCAAACTTGTAGGACTTCACAAAGGTGTTCTTCCCCAACCAAGTAGCAGCTCGGCATAGTTGCAAGGCCGAGACACCCCAGGCAGCTGCCCAGGAGGAGCCTACCCATCTAGTAGAGTGGGCTTTTAGAGACTTAGGAACAAGCAAGGCTGCCGACACATGGGCCTGAGCAATGGACTGCTTTGAAGCAGGGCAACCCTTTTTCTGCCCATCATACAGCATGAACAAGGAATCCGTCTTTCTGATCCGAGCCATCCTCTTAACAAAGATCTTCAAGGCTTGCACTGCATCCAATGCCTCCGGAGGGGCAGAAGAGCCAGAACTGAACGGAATCACAAGAGGTTGATTCAAGCGAAACGTGGAGACCACCTTCTGCAGGAACTGCAGCCTAGTCCTGAGCTCCGCTCTGTCCTCGTAAAAGACTAAAGGCCAAATGTAATAGAGTGAGAGTTTAAAAAAGTAAGAGATTTAGTAAGGTTTTGAAGGTTTTTTTTGAAGTGTCAATCATTTGCACAGCAAGATCAACCTGGTTTTGCAGTGTAAATGATTGCCACTTGAAAAAAACCCTGCAAAACCTTACCAAATCTCTCACTTTCTGAAACTCTCACTCTTTTACATTTGGCCCTAAGTACAGACTTTTACAGGATAAGGCCCCCAATTCTGAGACACGTCTAGCAGAAGCCAGGGCCAATAACATCACAGTCTTCCACGTGAGGTATTTGTCTTCTACCGTCATCAGAAGTTCAAACCAGGAGGACGGTAGAAAGCGTAACACCACATTTAAGTCCCAAGGCGCCATAGGCGGCACAAACGGAGGTTGTATGTGACTCACCCCTTGCAAGAAGTCTGAACTTCTAGCAAGATAGCCAACTTCTTCTGGAAGAAGACGGAAAGCTGAAATCTGGACCTCAATGGACCCAAGACGTAAGCCTTTATCCACTCCAGACTGTAAGAAACAAAGGAATCTTTCCAAGTGGAATTCTGCAGATAGATATGCGTGTTCCTTGCACCAAGAGACATATCGCCGCCAGATATGATGATAGTGTCTTGACGTCACAGGTTTTCTGGCTTGCACCATACTGGCAATGACCTTTTTGGAAAGCCCTTTGTGAGCTAGGATGTTCCGCAAGACTTCCATGCCATCAAACAAAGCCGCCGTAAGTCCGGGTAGATGAACAGCCCTTGCTGAAGAAGGTTCCCTTCTTAGTGGCAGAGGCCAAGGGTCTTCTATGGACATGTCCAGAAGAGCCGCGTACCGTGCTCTCCGGGGCCAATCCGATGCAATCAAGACTGTTTGTACCCCGTGTTGTCTGATCCACTTTAGCACCCTTGGGATCAATGGAATCGGAGGAAATAGGTAGACCAGCTGGTAAGGCCAAGGCGATGTCAGCGCATCCAGTGCGCTCGCCTGAGGGTCTTTGGTTCGCGAGCAGTAGCAGCAAAGCTTCTTGTTGAGGCGAGATGCCATCATGTCGAACTGTGGGCATCCCCACCTGTCGACAATCTCATGAAACACCTGAGGGTGTAATGCCCACTCCCCCGGGTGGAGATCGTGGCGACTCAGGAAGTCCGCTACCCAGCTGTCCACTCCCGGAATTGTGGACAGTGCTCTTACATTTCTTTCCGCCCAGAGAAGTATTTTGGACACTTCTCGCATGCAGGCCTTGCTTTTTGTCCCTCCTTGTCGAATGACATACGCCACTGCCATAGCGTTGCCCGACTGAACATGGATCGCCTGATCCCGGAGTAAAGGGGAGGCCTGAATCAGAGCATTGTAGATAGCCTGAAGTTCCAGTATGTTGATCGGAAGTAGGGAATCTTGGGCAGACCACCTGCCCTGGAACTGCGCCCCCTGGGTGACAGCTCCCTAACCTTTCCAACTTGAATTCGTCATGAGGAGTATCCAATCCTGAATCCCAAAGTGTCGACCCTCCAGTAGGTTGGAAGACTGTAGCCACCACAGGAGTAAAAACCTGGCCTGAGGTGACAGCCGAATCATCTGGTGCATCTGAAGAGGGGAACCGGACCACTTGTTCAGGATGTCCAATTGGAAGGGTCTGGCATGGAACCTTCCGAACTGTATTGCCTTGTATGAGGCCACCGTCCTTCCCAACAATTTTATGCAGAGATGAATGGAAACTCAAGCAGGTCAGAGAACCATGCAACCCATTTCTTGAAGTGTTCTCACTTTGTCCTCTGGGAGTAACACTCTCTGAGCTACAGTATCCAGTATCATGTCCAGAAACAGCCGTTGAGATGTAAATTGAGAATCCACCGTAGGGAGACAGAAGTTGGATAGTGCGATCTATATGGAGCAGTAGAAGGTCCCTGGAACTCGCTTTTATCAGGAGATCGTCCAGATAAGGGACAATGTTGACCCCCTGGGCTCTGAATTGAAACATAATTTCCGCCATCACCTTCGTGAACTCCCTCGGAGCTGTAGACAGGCTGAAGGCTAACACCTGAAACTGGTAGTGATCGCTCAGTAGGGCAAACCGCAGATAGGCCTGATGAGGAGGCCAAATTGGGATATGGAGGTAAGCGTCCTTGAAATCCAGGGACACTAGGAATACTTGGTGTTCCAGACCTGCGATCACCGTTCTCAAAGATTCCATCTTGAATTTGAAAACCTTCAGGTAAGAATTCAAGGACTTCAGATTCAAAATGGGTCTCACAGACCCGTCTGGTTTTGGCACTACGAACAGACTGGAGTAGTAACCTTGTCCTTGCTGTAGCAGGGGTATTGGAACAATAACCTGGGACTGGATCAACTTGTCGATGGCCAGTAGAAGCGTAACACGCATATTTTCAAAAGCTGGTAAGCTTAATTTGAAAAATCGTTGGGGAGGTGCACCGTCAAACTCCAGCTTGTAACCCTGAGAGATAAGGTCCCTTACCCAGGCATCTTGGCAGGAACCGTCCCAGATGTGGCTGTAGTGACGTAACCGTGCTCCCACCATGAGATCCCCTCAGGGTGGGTGGGCACCGTTATGACAAAGTCTTTGTGGAAGCTGAACTGGTGCTCTGTTCTTGAGAACCGGCAATGGCTGGTTTCTTAGGCTTACCTCTGGAGCCCCTAACTGCGTTGGAGGCACCCCTGGCTCTAGATTGAAATCTGCAGGATAAAGGACTGAGTAGACATCCCGGGTAGGCATGCCTAGCAGGTGGAGCCCCAGAGGGAGAAACTTGGATTTCCCAGCAGTAGCTTTGGAGATCCATGCATCCAACTCCCCTCCGAAGAGCCATTCCCCTGTGAAGGGAAGAGATTCCACATTACATTTGGAGTCAGCATCTGCAATCCACTGACGCAACCATATGGCTCTGCGTGCAGACACAGCCATAGACGTGATCCTACCATTAATATTGCCAATCTCTTTAAGGGAGTCACAGAGGACTCTTGCCGTGTCCTGAATGTGTTTCAGGAAAGTTACAGTAATAACTAAGGTCATATCACCTGAAAGACCCTCCTGAATTTGAGTAGCCCACGTATGAATTGCATGTGTCATCCAGCAACCAGCAATGACCGGTTATTGAGCTACACCTGCAGCAGTGTAGACAGATTTCAGAGTGGTCTCAATTTTCCTATCTCCTGTGTCCTTTACCGTAAAGGAGCCCGGAGCTGGGAGCACCGCCTACTTAGAGAGGCGAGAGACTGAGAGGTCTACTGCTGGAGATTCTACCCAGAATTTCCTGCCTTCAGGGGCAAAGGGGAAGGTATGCAAAAACCTTTAGGACACCTGATTTTTTTTTCAGTTATTCCAGGATAACTGAAATAAATCATCCAATTCCTTGGAATTAGGAGATGTGACGGTCAGTTTGTATTGTGGGAGGAAAAACAACTGCTGATTAGTAGCGTCCTCTAGGGGAAGCTGTAACACATCCCGTATAGCCAATATGAGGGGGTTCAACACCCTGTGTAGGGGTGGAAACCCCACTAATGGGATCCACATCATCCCTATCATCCTGTACATCATCATCGGTATCTGATAGGATTGCAGGTAAAGCACATTTTTGTGCACCTGCAGTAGACATGGGGGGAATGTAGCTACTGTTTGTTGCAGTTCTTGTGTTTTACTGGCATTGGCAGTGAGTTGAGAGGACATATCAGACATCATAGTTTTGATAGCCCCCAGTCAGGAAGGCTCTTGACTCTCCCCCACATTGTTATCGGCATTTTGTGATGACTGACTAAACTGCTCACATGATATGGAGCTAGATGAAATAAGGGAGAATCTGGCATTACATACACTGCATAACTTCTGTTTCACCATTATGAAATACAGATACAATACACATACAACACAGACTGATTACAATACAAGCCCGCCCTAATGCATGTGAGAGGAGACACAGAAGAGAGGACCCCAGCGCACCCAACGCTGTACAGCCCCAGTGAGGCTGTCAGCGTTTTATATATATATATATATATATATATATATATATATAAAATAAGAATTTACTTACCGATAATTCTATTTCTCGTAGTCCGTAGTGGATGCTGGGAACTCCGTAAGGACCATGGGGAATAGCGGCTCCGCAGGAGACTGGGCACAAAAAGAAAGCTTTAGGACTACCTGGTGTGCACTGGCTCCTCCCCCTATGACCCTCCTCCAAGCCTCAGTTAGGATACTGTGCCCGGACGAGCGTACACAATAAGGAAGGATTTTGAATCCCGGGTAAGACTCATACCAGCCACACCAATCACACCGTACAACTTGTGATATGAAACCCAGTTAACAGCATGATAACAGAGGAGCCTCTGAATAGATGGCTCACAACAAGAACCCGATTAGTTAACAATAACTATGTACAAGTATTGCAGACAATCCGCACTTGGGATGGGCGCCCAGCATCCACTACGGACTACGAGAAATAGAATTATCGGTAAGTAAATTCTTATTTTCTCTGACGTCCTAGTGGATGCTGGGAACTCCGTAAGGACCATGGGGATTATACCAAAGCTCCCAAACGGGCGGGAGAGTGCGGATTACTCTGCAGCACCGAATGAGAGAACTCCAGGTCCTCCTCAGCCAGGGTATCAAATTCATAGAATTTTGCAAACGTGTTTGCCCCTGACCAAGTAGCTGCTCGGCAAAGTTGTAAAGCCGAGACCCCTCGGGCAGCCACCCAAGATGAGCCCACCGTCCTTGTGGAATGGGCTTTTATTGATTTAGGCATCCTACCGCAGAATGCGCCAGCTAAATAGTGCTACAAATCCAGCGCGCAATAGACTGCTTAGAAGCAGGAGCACCCAGCTTGTTGGGTGCCATCAGGATAAACAGCGAGTCAGTTTTCCTGACTCCAGCCGTCCTGGAAAAATAAAATTTTCAGGGCCCTGACTACGTCCAGCTACTTGGAATCCTCCAAGTCCCCAGTAGCAGCAGGCACCACAATAGGTTGGTTCAAGTGAAAACCTGAGACCACCTTCGGGAGAAACTGAGGACGAGTCCTCAACTCTGCCCTATCCATATAGAAAATCAGATAAGGCCTTTTACATGACAAAGCCGCCAAATCTGACACACGCCTGGCCAAGGCCAAGGCCAACAGCATGACCACTTTCCACGCGAGATACTTTAGCTCCATGGTTTTAAGTGGCTCTACCCATGCGACTTTAGGAAATCCAACACCACGTTGAGATCCAAAAAGTGCCACAGGAGGCACAAAAAGGAGGCTGAATATGTAGTACTCCTTTAACCAAAGTCTGAACTTCAGGCAGTGAAGCCAGTTCTTACTGGAAGAAATTCGACAGAGCCGAAATCTGGACCTTGATGGACCCCAATTTGAGGCCCAAACGTCACCCCTGCTTGCAGGAAGTGCAGGAATCGACATAGTTGAAATTCCTCTGTCGGGGCCTTCATGGCCTCCCACCAAGCAACAAATTTTCGCCAAACGCGGCGATAATGTCTTGCGGTGACATCCTTCCTGGCTATGATCAGGGTAGGGATGACTTCCTTCGGAATACCCTTTTCCTTTAGGATCCGGTGTTCTACCGCCATGCCGTCAAACGCAGCCGCGGTAAGTCTTGGAACAGACAGGGTCCCTGCTGCAGCAGGTCTTGTCTGAGCGGCAGAGCCCAAGGGTCCTCTGCCAGCATCTCTTGAAGTTCCGGGTACCAAGCTCTTCATGGCCAATCCGGAACCCCGAGTATGGTTTTCACTCCTCGCCTTCTTATTATTCTCAGTACCTTGGGTATGAGAGGTAGAGGAGGAGACACATAAACCGACTGGTACACCCATGGTGTCACTAGAACGTCCCCAGCGATCGCCTGAGGGTCCCTTGACCTGGCGCCATATCTTTTCAACTTCTTGTTGAGGCGGGACGCCATCATGTCCACCCGTGGTCATTCCCAACGGTTTACCCGCATTTGGAAAACCTCTGGATGAAGTCCCCATTCTCCTGGGTGTAGGTCGCCCATCGGAGAATCCTTGTGGCTTCTGCCATCGCCATCCTGCTTCTTGTGCCGCCCTGTCTGTTTACATGGGCGACCGCCGTGATGTCGTCTGATTGGATCAGTACCGGCTGGTTCTGAAGCAGGGGCTTGGCTTAGGGTATTGTAAATGGCCCTTAGCTGCAGAATATTTATGTGAAGCGAAATCTCCTTGGAAATTTCTTCCCTGTGTGACTGCACCCCAGCCCCGAAGGCTGGCATCCGTGGTCACCAGGACCCAGTCCTGTATTCCGAATCTGCGGCCCTCTAGTAGATGAGCCCTCTGCAGCCACCACAGCAGCGACACCCTGTTTCTTGCTGACAGGGTTATCCGCTGTTGTATCTGTAGATGGGACCCGGACCATTAGTCCCACAGGTCCCACTGGAACGTCCTTGCGTGGAGTCTTCCGAATGGAATTATGCTTCGTACGAAGCTACCATTTTTCCCAGGACTCGTGTGCATTGATGTACCGACACCTGTCCTGGTTTTAGGATGTCTCTGACTAGAGATGACAACTCCTCGGCTTTTTCCACTGGAAGAAACACTCTTTTCTGGTCTGCGTTCAGAAACATTCCCAGGAACAGAAGACGTGTCGTCGGGACCAGCTGTCACTTTGGAATATTGAGAATCCAGTCGTGCTGTTGTAGCACTTCTGCTACCCCCACTACCAACTGTTCTTTGGACCTCGCCTTTATCAGGAGATCGTCCAAGTACGGGATAATAAAAACTTCCTTCTTGCGAAGGAGTATCGTCACTTCGGCCATTACCTAGGTAAAGACCTTCGGTGCCGTGGACAACTCCAGCGGCCGCGTCTGGAACTGATAGTGACAGTCCTGTACCACATATCTGAGGTACTCCTGGTGAGGGGGGTAAATGGGGACATGCAGGTACGCATCCTTGATGTCCAGGGAGACCCTGTAATCCCCCTCGTCCAGGCTCGTAATAACCGCCCTGAGCGATTCCATCTTGAACTTGAATCTTCTGATATAAAAGTTCAAGTATTTTAATTTCAAGATGGGTCTCACCGAACCGTTTCGGTACCACAACCACTGTGGAATAGTAACCCCTTCCTTGCTGAAGGAGGGGTACCTTGACAATCACTTGTTGTGATTATAGTGTTGAATATCCACCAACACCGTCTCCCTGGCAGAGGGAGGTGCCGGTAAGGCAGATTTTAGGAAACGGCGGGGGGAAGAACGTCTCGAACTCCAGCCTGTACCCCTGAGATCCTGCTTGAAGGACCCAGGGATCCATGTGAGAGAGCCCACTGTCCGCTGAAATATCTGAGACGGGCCCCCACCGTACCCGGGTCCGCCTGAGCAGCCCCAGCACCATGCTGTGGACCTACCGGACGCAGGGAGGACTTCTGCTCTTGGGAACTAGCTGTGTGTTGCAGCTTTTTCCTCTACCTTTGCCTCTCGGCAGAAAGGATGAGCCTCTAGCCCTCTTGCTTTTCTGGGGCCGAAAGGACTGTACTTGATGATACGGTGCTTTCTTTTGTTGTGGGGTAGCCTGTGGCAAAAAAATCGATTTCCAAGCAGTAGCTGTGGAAACGAAGTCTGAAAAACTATCCCCAAACAGTTTTACCCCCTTATAGGGCAACTTCCATGTGCCGATTCGAGTCTGCATCGCCTGACCATTGTCAAGTCCATAACCCCCGTCTGGCGGCAATGGACCTAGCGCTTATTTTTGATGCCAGCCGGCAAATATCCCTCTGTGCATCACGCATGTATAAGACCACGTCTTTTATATGCTCTATTTTCAGCAAAATATTGTCCCTATCCATAGTTATTTTCCGACAGGGAATCTGACCACGCAGCGGGAGCACTGCACATCCATGCCGAAGCAACGGCTGGTCGCAATATAATGCCCTAGTGTGTGACCATATCTTATAGGGTAACCTCCTGCTTTCTATCAGCAGGTTCCTTCAGGGCGGCCGTATCCGGAGACGGTAGTGCCACCTTTTCTGATAAGCGTGTAAGCGCTGTATCTACCCTATGGGGTGTTTCCCCGCGTGACCTATCCTCTGGCGGGAAAGGGTACGCTGCCAATAACCGTTGTAGAAATTATCAATTTCTTACCGGGGGAAGACCACTCTTCCTCACACACCTCATTTAATTTCTCAGATGCAGGAAAAACTACTAATAGTTTTCTCTCACCAAACACAATACCCTTTTATGTGGTACCTGGGGTATAATCATAAATGTGTAATACATTTTTCATTGCCTCAATCCTGTAACGGGTGGACCTATTTGGAGGGTACACCAGTCTCATCGATGTCGACACTGGAGTCAGTATCCGTGTCGACATCTGTGTCTGTTATCTGAGGTAGCGGGCGATTTTAAAGCCCCCCATGACATTTGAGACGCTGGAACAGGCACAAGCTGAGTAGCCGGCTGTTCCGTGTCGTCGACCTTTTATGTAAGGAGTTGACACTTTCACGTAATCCTTCCATAAGTTCAACCACCCCGGTGTCGACCCCGCAGGGGGTGACAACATATTTACAGGCATTCGCTCCGCCTCAACCTCATTATCCTCCACATACCTGTCGACACAGCCGTACCGACACACAGCACACACACAGGGAATGCTCTGATAGAGGACAGGACCCCACAAAGCCCTTTGGGGAGACAGAGGGAGAGTATGCCAGCACACACCAGGGCGCTATATATCACAGGGATAGCACCTATAAAAAAAAGTGTTTTCCCTTATAGCTGCATATATTTGTATACTGCGCCTAAATTGTGCCCCCCCTCTCTTTTTAACCCTTTCTGTAGTGTATTAACTGCAGAGGAGAGCCAGGGAGCTTCCCTCCAACGGAGCTGTGAGGGAAAATGGCGCCAGTGTGCTGAGGAGATAGGCTCCGCCCCCTTCTCGGCTGACTTTTCTCCCGCTTTTTTCTGGAATCTGGCAGGGGTTAATATACATCCATATAGCCCTTGGGGTTATATGTGATGTATTGCCAGCCAAGGTGTTTATATTGCTGCTCAGGGCGCCCCCCCCCCCAGCGCCCTGCACCCCTCAGTGATCGGAGTGTGTGGTGTGCATGAGGAGCAATGGCGCACAGCTGCAGTGCTGTGCGCTACCTTGGTGAAGACTGATGTCTTCTGCCGCCGATTTTCCGGACCTCTTCTTGCTTCTGGCTCTGTAAGGGGGCCGGCGGCGCGGCTCTGGGACCAGACTCCGAGGCTGGGCCTGTGTTCGGTCCCTCTGGAGCTAATGGTGTCCAGTAGCCTAAGAAGCCCAAGCTGGCTGCAAGCAGGCAGGTTCGCTTCTTCTCCCCTTAGTCCCTCGATGCAGTGAGCCTGTTGCCAGCAGGTCTCACTGAAAATAAAAAACCTAAAACTAACTTTTTCTAAGAAGCTCAGGAGAGCCCCCTAGATTGCACCAAGCTCGGTCGGGCACAAAAATCTAACTGAGGCTTGGAGGAGGGTCATAGGGGGAGGAGCCAGTGCACACCAGGTAGTCCTAAAGCTTTCTTTTTGTGCCCAGTCTCCTGCGGAGCCGCTGTTCCCAGCATCCACTAGGACGTCAGAGAAATATATATATATATATATATATATATATATATATATATATATATATATATAAATAGGAGACGGTCCGGCACTCCAATAACTAATGCACTGGTCCCTGGTGCCCTCACTTTCCGAGGGGTAAATGCATTCTGAACAGTGTGCGGCACTCAGGTTTGCAGAAGAAAATCACCTACCACGGACTATCAACGTTTCAATTTTAATGAAAAAATTGTCATCAGGATAAACACAATGATTAAAAACTCACCTTATATCCCAGACACCAAAGTGAAGTGAAGTGTGCATCGCTCGCCCGGCGGGGACCCGCTCGGCCGTGGAGGCGCTGAATGATGACGTCATCGCGTATTACGCGATGCACGTCAGTGACCCGTCACCATGGAAACCCGGTGTATACTAACTGGGAAAGACAAAATAACATGGATATACAGTTGCTGTGTGTAAATACACACAAAGCTGGGTCAACAAGTGTAAAAATGTCAAGGAGGATACATGCCTATAAGGATTATGAGAAATTGAATAAATGTTAAAATGTCCATCTGTAATATGGGTGTAAATGTGTTGACACGGAAGGAGCCATAGAGCTCACCGCTAGTGTACATGCTAGGTAGTGAATGTCTGAAAGCACTGGGGCCAAGCCCTGGTCGTAAGATGTGCTGATCATAAAATGTTATCAGGTTAATGCAAATACAGATCTAGATAAAAGATCTGTTGCTGTGGCAAGAGAGCTTGCATATTGCTAAAGTATTAAATGAAAATTAGATGTATGCTCAGACAACATGAGCTGTGGTAAAGGAGAGGGAGCTATATAATGGTGGGAACAGAACATTAAGAACAGAATAAGGGTAACAGTGGAAATTAGAGACCACAATTAAAAGAAACAAGACAATGGTAGTGCATTTTCTAGATCTGTATTTGCATTAACCTGATAACATTTTATGATCAGCACATCTTACGACCAGGGCTTGGCCCCAGTGCTTTCAGACATTCACTACCTAGCATGTACACTAGCGGTGAGCTCTATGGCTCCTTCCGTGTCAACACATTTACACCCATATTACAGATGGACATTTTAACATTTATTCAATTTCTCATAATCCTTATAGGCATGTATCCTCCTTGACATTTTTACACTTGTTGACCCAGCTTTGTGTGTATTTACACACAGCAACTGTATATCCATGTTATTTTGTCTTTCCCAGTTAGTATACACCGGGTTTCCATGGTGACGGGTCACTGACGTGCATCGCGTAATACGCGATGACGTCATCATTCAGCGCCTCCACGGCCGAGCGGGTCCCCGCCGGGCGAGCGATGCACACTTCACTTCACTTTGGTGTCTGGGATATAAGGTGAGTTTTTAATCATTGTGTTTATCCTGATGACAATTTTTTCATTAAAATTGAAACGTTGATAGTCCGTGGTAGGTGATTTTCTTCTGCAAACCTGAGTGCCGCACACTGTTCAGAATGCATTTACCCCTCGGAAAGTGAGGGCACCAGGGACCAGTGCATTAGTTATTGGAGTGCCGGACCGTCTCCTATTTATATCAGCAGTGTTCCCAGACCACAGGGAACCCAGCAGGTCAAGGCAACCAACGGAGTTACTACCAAACAGTTCATCTACTTGCATCTGGAAATCAATTTGGATTATTGTGTGCATACAATAATCATATTCACTTTTGTTCACGGAACCCGGCACAGCACTCCTGGGAAACATTACCATGGAGCATTCATCACAAGGAGACGAGAACCTTTTCAATCCAGCTTTGATTCCCTTACAGGAACACTTCAGCTACTCTGAATCAGACACTGAAGCTATATTGCACAAAGAACAACTGTGGACTCAGGCTGAAGCACTGGCTCCAGAAGCAATATACAGAGATTTACTTCGCATGAAAAAGAAAGAAATTGACTTCACTTATCATGCGATCACACTGAGTGATTATTACCGGGCTAAAAAAATCCCTAGGGGATTTAGGGTGAGGAATTGTCCCACCATTGGTAGATTCAATCCGGCATTTTGCCGCAAATTAGTCTCCATTTTGAATAAGTGCTCAGCAGATCTCATGCTGTTAGTAATTGAGCAAGCTAATTTGGAGGTAGACAACTCCAAACAAAAATTAATAATTACGAAGCAAAACATCTTCCCATACTGACTGCTGACTCAGAGAATGACTGGCTGGCTAAACTGGAGAATCAATTAGCCATCTATAAGCGGGATCTAATCAAATTCAAAAAAGCAAAATTCGATAAGGTAGATCAGGATTATGAGAACCATCAAGTGTATAGATGGCTCTCTGGGAATGATCCTGATGCAAAAAGAAAACCATTCTTCAGACGACGACGTTATCCACGAACTGACATGGATACTGACACATCAGCGGAAGGCCAGAGTACGAATAGTGACCAGGACTTACCCTCTAAGGGAGTTGCCCCTTTAGGAGTTGGTACTCGCGAAGCAAGACCACGCAGAGCAAAGCAACACGCAGAGGGGGCCAATACAAACGTAGCCGCGGCTGGAAAGAAACCACCCGCGCCAAACAAGCGGAGGTAATAGTCAACTTATCCCATCACGAACTCTCTTCTAGTGAACGTAGTTTACTATCCAAAGGTCTATCATTTATCCCAGCAACCCCAATTGATGAATTAGATTGGCAAGTGGCTAAAAATCAGCTCCATCGTAAGCTGAAATTGAAGGAGCACTTTGCTGAGACAACCATGCAAAGTTCCAGCAATATACCTTCCAAACTGATTCAATTCAAACCACCATCTACCTTCGATCCACTATCAAACAACGCCAGCATCAAAACGTATATGCGTCTAGTGGATCTTGAATCGCAACATCTCACAGCAACCAATAAGGTTTTTAAGCACAATCTATCTAAGTCTGAATCAGAAGCTCTCCATAATCTATCACAGAATAAGCAAATAATTATTCGCCCGGCAGACAAGGGCGGAGCCATCGTCCTGCAAGATGTCTGTGATTACCGGGCAGAAATTTATCATCAATTGGAGGAACCGGGTGTGTACACAAGATTGAATGGCAACCCTACGTCAACATTCCTGAAAGAACTCAAAGAAGCACTACTGAGGGCCTGTGATGCAGGGATCATCACAGAGGAAATTATGAAATTACTACTCCCAGAACACCCAGTGGTCCCTATCCTATATACAGTCCCTAAGATCCACAAGGGCATCAACCCTCCTCCAGGGCGACCAATCATCGCGGCCAGGGGCTCACTATTCCAACCTGCCTCAGTATTGCTGGATTCCATACTGCAGCCGTATGTCCAACAACATCCCCATACTCTGATGGACACTACAGCTTTACTCAATCAATTAAGTGAAATTGGACCCATTCCTCCTGATGCATGGCTGGTAACAGCCGATGTTACCAGTTTATACACAATTATACCACACTCTGAGGGCCTCCATGCAGTTAACAAAGTTCTGCTGAATGAGCTGAAAATTGATCCAGCACATAGTGAGATTCTGGTTCATTTGCTGGAACTTGTATTAACAAAAAATTTCTTTTTGTTCGACAACAAGTTTTATTTACAACAGAGGGGGTGTGCCATGGGATCGGCCGTGGCCCCCACCTATGCCAACATATACATGGTACAAGTGGAACAGGACATCTTTTCAGATCTCAACGTCTCATCCAATATCATCCTATACAAGAGGTATATAGACGATCTGTTCATTATATGGAAAGGTCCACAAGCGACATTGCAGAGCATTCTGGATGCTCACAATATCTCCTCCAGTCCTGTAAAATTGGTCTACAAAATGGACCAACATACCATAGACTTCCTTGATGTTAGGATATCCATTGTGAACACAAACATCCACACCACTGTATTCACCAAACCGACAGACAGGAACACCTTCTTGCATAATGCAAGCTGTCACCCCAAAGGACTAAAGCTTGGTCTTCCATACTCACAAATGATAAGGATCCACAGAATCAATTCAGATATAAAGCAAGCAGCTGCTCAAATCGATGAGCTCATTAATCGCTTTATTTTACGTGGATATAACTCTAAGCATCTATATGAGACCAAACTTAAGGTGCTAACCATGAATAGAAATACTCTACTACAGAAGAAGCCAAAAGCTACCACAGCACCCAAGTTCATCTGGAAGAGTACCTTCAATGTGGCCTCAGAGGAAACTAATAAAATAACCAAAAAACACTGGCACCTTATCCAATCTGACAATAAATTGAACCTACAGGATACGAACATCATGCCATGTTACCGTCGGTCTAGAAACCTCAGAGATATACTGGTCAAAACAGATATCTCCACGAGAACCACTATTGACAGACCAACCATTTTCTCAAGCTGTAAAAGGGGCTGCTTTAGATGCACGTGCACAACGTGCCAATATCTCATTGCTGGAGACACCTTTCATCATCCACATTTGGGCTATAAAATACCCATCAAATACCATCTAACCTGTGAATCCTCTTTTGTGGTCTATCAAATAATATGCCCTTGTGGTTTGACTTACATTGGTAAGACGAAGAGGAAGTTTAAAGAAAGAATGACTGTCCACAGATCGGCCATCAGACTGGCCTTGACTAAAGGGAAGAGTGATCAGCCAGTGGCACGCCACTTTATGACCTTTAAGCATTCCTTGGCGAGTTTACGATACCGCATGATTGACCATATACCTGCGAACATTAGAGGTGGAGACAGACACAAAGCCCTGCTGCAATGCGAATCACGGTGGATATTTAAACTGGATGTAATTACACCGAAGGGACTCAATGAAGCACTACCATTGTCTTGTTTCTTTTAATTGTGGTCTCTAATTTCCACTGTTACCCTTATTCTGTTCTTAATGTTCTGTTCCCACCATTATATAGCTCCCTCTCCTTTACCATAGCTCATGTTGTCTGAGCATACATCTAATTTTCATTTAATACTTTAGCAATAATGCAAGCTCTCTTGCCACAGCAACAGATCTTTTATCTAGATCTGTATTTGCATTAACCTGATAACATTTTATGATCAGCACATCTTACGACCAGGGCTTGGCCCCAGTGCTTTCAGACATTCACTACCTAGCATGTACACTAGCGGTGAGCTCTATGGCTCCTTCCGTGTCAACACATTTACACCCATATTACAGATGGACATTTTAACATTTATTCAATTTCTCATAATCCTTATAGGCATGTATCCTCCTTGACATTTTTACACTTGTTGACCCAGCTTTGTGTGTATTTACACACAGCAACTGTATATCCATGTTATTTTGTCTTTCCCAGTTAGTATACACCGGGTTTCCATGGTGACGGGTCACTGATGTGCATCGCGTAATACGCGATGACGTCATCATTCAGCGCCTCCACGGCCGAGCGGGTCCCCGCCGGGCGAGCGATGCACACTTCACTTCACTTTGGTGTCTGGGATATAAGGTGAGTTTTTAATCATTGTGTTTATCCTGATGACAATTTTTTCATTAAAATTGAAACGTTGATAGTCCGTGGTAGGTGATTTTCTTCTGCAAACCTGAGTGCCGCACACTGTTCAGAATGAATATATATATATATATATATATATATATATATATACACATACATATACAAAAACAGTGATACTGTCTGTAAACTGTGCACCAGTAGCGGCTCTCCCCCTCTACACCCGGTACCAGTGATCCTGTGAACGTGCGGAGGAGCTGTATGAGGCTGCTGCTGCTTATGCAGGGGAACGCGCCAAAATGCCGCTGAGCCCGCTCTGATGTAGCTCCGCCCCCCATAATGGCGCCGGAGCTACTAATAATGTTTATACTGGCCATGTCTCCCACACCATTTGTAGCCTCACATAAATGTTTGGTACATCCTCCCCCAGGAGGAACTCATGCGCCTACCCGCGCTTCTGCTGCACAATGAACCGGGTGACCCCCCTAGCGGGCACCCAGTTTGTACTCACCACCGACGATCACCTTCAGGTTTTGTTAGGGGTGTGCGGCATGCTGCGGCAGCTAAAGCGCAGTGCCCCGCTGAACAAACAGCCCCTCAGGACGGTGGTCCTGCAGCGGGGAAGTGGCTCTGCACCTCACGAGACCGGTGACCATACCCCCTACCTCCCACAGCACAGGTATGCTGTTACCCAAAGAAATAAAAGTTTAAAAGAAATTGAAGAAAAAATTCTGGAGCTTGCAGAGTGTGCATCCTCTCCTGAGGGAACTTTTTTTCTAAACTGCCTGTGGGAGGGGACATAGAGGGGAGGAGCCAGCACACCCAGTTGAAGAAATTTAAAGTGCACTGGCTCCTTTGGATCCATCTATACACCATCGTACTAATCTGTCCCCAATATCCCTTATGGATGAGAGAGAGAGAGAGAGAGAGAGAGAGAGAGAAAAGAAAGAAAGACAGAAAGACAGAAAGAAAGACAGACCAATATGCAACAACATGAATAAACATACGTTTAAAACACTTATATTGATACTAGGTGATTCATCGCGCCCTATGAGCACTCTTCACACCGTCATAAGGGGCTACACCCCCTTAACCCTTGCACACCCTTGTGGCGTGCAATATTTTTATTATATGGAGTATTACCTCCAATCATAATTGTGTGAGTGGTTAAATATTGCACGGACAAAGGCCATGCGATGGTTATTTATTTTACAGGTTGAGTATCCCATATCCAAATATTCCGAAATACGGAATATTCCGAAATACGGACTTTTTTGAGTGACAGTGAGATTGTGAAACCTTTGTTTTTTGATGGCTCAATGTACACAAACTTTGTTTAATACACAAAGTTATTAAAAATATTGTATTAAATGACCTTCAGGCTGTGTGTATAAGGAGTATATGAAACATAAATGAATTGTGTGAATGTAGACACACTTTGTTTCATGCACAAAGTTATAAAAAATATTGGCTAAAATGACCTTCAGGCTGTGTGTATAAGGTGTATATGTAACATAAATGCATTCTGTGCTTAGATTTAGGTCCCATCACCATGATATCTCATTATGGTATGCAATTATTCCAAAATACGGAAAAATCCCATATCCAAAATACCTCTGGTCCCAAGCATTTTGGATAAGGGAGACTCAACCTGTATTTATTTATTAAGTTTCTTATATAGCGCAGCATATTCCACTGTGCTTTACATTTAGAACAACAGTAATAGAACAAAACTGGGTAAAAACAGACAGACATGGAGGTAGGAAAGCCCTGCTCACAAGCTTACAATCTATAGGGAAATAGGCATAGATACACAAGGATAGATGCTACATATTGCATAATGGTCCACCAGATTGCTAGGTTCTAAATGGGTTGTATAATATGATCACCCCACAATGTTGGCCAAGTGTCAGGAGGGTGTGAGAGTAAAGAAAGACAAAATATGTGATGTTATGTGTACTGTACAGAGAGGATGTAATTAGATAGGGAAGCACTGAAGGTTATGTGGGTGGGTCTGGAATTTGATAGGCTTGTCTGAAGAGGTGAGTTTTCAGGAAACGTTTAAAGATTTGGAGACTAGAGGAGAGTCTTATTGTGCATGGGAGGGCATTCCACAGAGTGGGTGAAGCCCGGATAAAGTCCTGTAATTTTGAGTGTGAACAAGTAATGCGTGTGGATGAGAGAAGCAGATCTTGTGCAGAACGGAGAGGTCAGGTAGGGAGATATTTTGAAATGAGTGAAGAGATGTATGTTGGTGCAGTTTGGTTAATAGCCTTGTATGTCAGTAAAAGTATTTTATATTTAATACGGTAGAATACCGGTAACCAATGGAGGGACTGACAGAGCGGATCTGCAGATGATGAACGTCTAGCAAGGAAGATTAGCTTCGCAGCTGCATTCAAAATGGATTGTACTGGTGAGAGCCTATGTTTGGGAAGACCGGTCAGGAGACTATTACAATAATCAATGCGGGAGATAGTGAGAGCATGGATTAGAGTTTTTGTTGTGTCTTGTGTAAGATATGGTCGTATTTTGGATATGTTTCTTAGATGTATGTAACATGATCTTGAGACAGATTGAATGTGGGGAACAAAGGACAGTTCAGAGTCAAGGATGACACCAAGGCAGTGAGCTTGTGGGGTGGGATGATTGCCGAGTTCTCAACAGTGACAGAGATATCAGGTTGGTAACTACTATTGGTCGGTGGAAATATAATTAATTCTGTTTTGGAAATATTAAGTTTGAGGTGGCGAGATGTCATCCAAGATGACATGGCAGAAAGACATGACACGGCCCAATACAGAGGGTGACAAATCTGGGGAGGATAGGTAGATTTGAGTATCATCCGCATACAGATGATACTGAAATCCAAAAGAGTTGATTAGTTTGCCAAGAGATGTGGTATAGATTGAGAAAAGCAGAGGACCTAGGACTGAGCTTTGTGGTACTCCAACTGAGAGAGGTAGCGAAGAGGAGGTGGAATCAGAGAAGTGAACACTGAAGAAGCGATTAGATAGGTAGGATGAGAACCAAGAAAGGGCAGTGTCCTGAATACCTAGGGATTGTAGTGTTTGTATGAGAAGAGAGTGGTCAACAGTGTCAAAAGCAGCAAAGAGATCAAGGAGAATAAGTAGTGAGTAATGGCCTTTAGATTTATTAGTGACCAAATCATTCTCTGCCTTAGTCGGTGCTGTCTCTGTGGAGTGTTGGGCACAAAATCCTGACTGGAGTGGGTCCAGTAGGCTGTGTGAGGCGAGTGTAGGCAAGTCTCTCCAGTAGCTTGGAGGGGCATGGGAGCTGAGAGATGGGACAGTAGTTTGAGAGAGAGTTAGAGTCAGAGTTTTGTTTTTCAGAATGGGAGTAATCACTGCATGCTTGTACAGAGATACCAGTAGACAGAGAGAGATTACAGATTTTAGTTAAGGTTGGGATGAGCAGAGCAGACAGAGCTTTACTAATTTGTGAGGGTATAGAGTCAAGGGGAGAGGTAGTAGAGTAGGCAGATGAAAAGAGTGCAGATACTTCATCTTCATTTGTAGGATCAAATGAAGAGAAGGTGTTAGAGGGTTCAGGCAGGGAATTGAGCAGGTCACTGGCTGTGGAAGAGCATACCATTTCATTTCAGATCTTTTCAATCTTGTCCTTGAAATAGGAAGCAAGATCTTGCGCACTGACAGTGGCTGGTGGGTTGTGTGAGGGAGGGACAAGAATTGATTTAAATGTAATAAAAAGTTGCTTCAGGTTAGAGGCTTGAGCAGAGATGAGAGATTGGAAATATGTTTGTTTGCCAGTGTCCAGAGCATTATGATAAGAGTGGCACACGGTCTTATATGTGAGAAAGTCACTTGAACTACGAGATTTAAGCCACTGGCGTTCTACTTTACGTGAGAGTTTTTGGTTGGTTGGTGCTTTGAGGTCTATTCATGTAAAAAAATAGGATTTTAATACCTACCGGTAAATCCTTTTCTCCTAGTCCGTAGAGGATGCTGGGGACTCCAAAAGGACCATGGGGTATAGACGGGATCCGCAGGAGCTTGGGCACACTAAAAAAAGACTTTGACTGGGTGTGAACTGGCTCCTCCCTCTATGCCCCTCCTCCAGACCTCAGTTATAGGAACTGTGCCCAGGAGAGACGGACATTTCGAGGAAAGGATTTTTGTTTAAACTAAGGGCGAGAAACTTACCAGCCCACACCACAAACATACCGTACAACCGGAGTAGCAGCAAACCAGATAACAGTATGAACCAACAGCAACAAGCTGTACATAACTAATACACAACCCACGTGTAATCAAATATAACCGGTAATAATAAAACTGCAAGTAACAGTCCGTACTGGGATGGGCGCCCAGCATCCTCTACGGACTAGGAGAAAAGGATTTACCGGTAGGTATTAAAATCCTATTTTCTCTTATGTCCTAGAGGATGCTGGGGACTCCAAAAGGACCATGGGGTCTATACCAAAGCTCCAGAGCGGGCGGGAGAGTGCGGACGACTCTGCAGCACCGACTGAGCAAACATGAGGTCCTCATCAGCCAGGGTATCAAACTTATAGAACTTAACAAAAGTGTTTGAACCCGACCACGTAGCTGCTCGGCAAAGCTGAAGTGCCGAGACCCCTCGGGCAGCCGCCCAAGAGGAGCCCACCTTCCTGGTAGAATGGGCCTTTACTGACTTCGGCAACGGCAGCCCAGCCGAAGAATGAGCTTGCCGAATCGTATTACAAATCCAGCGTGCAATAGTTTGCTTAGAAGCAGGATTTCCAATCTTGTTGGAAGCATACAGGACAAACAGAGCCTCTGTCTTCCTAGTAAGAGCCGGTCTAGCGACATAAATTTTCAAAGCTCTTACAACGTCAAGAGATTTTGGGACCGCTACAGCATCCGTAGCCACAGGCACCACAATAGGTTGGTTTATGTGAAACGAAGAAACCACCTTCGGCAAAAATTGTTGACGAGTCCTCAATTCCGCTCTATCCGAATGAAAGATCAAATATGGGCTCTTGTGAGACAAAGCCACCAACTCGGACACTCGTCTGGCAGACGCCAGAGCCAAAAGCATGACCACTTTCCAAGTGAGAAACTTTAACTCAACCTTACGCAAAAGGTTCAAACCAGTGAGACATAAGAAACTTTAACACATCAAGATCCCACGGCGCCACGGGTGGCACAAATGGAGGATGGATATGCAGCACTCCCTTCACGAAAATCTGAACCTCAGGAAGTATGGCCAATTCTTTTTGAAAGAAAATAGATAAAGCCGAAATCTGCACTTTGATGGAACCCAATTTCAGGCCTGCATCGACGCCTGCCTGCAAAAAATGGAGAAAACGACCCAAGTGAAACTCCTCTGCAGGAGCTGCCTTGGTTTCACACCATGACACATACTTTCTCCAAATACGGTGATAATGTTTCGCCGTCACCTCTTTCCTAGCTTTAAGGAGAGTGGGGATGACCTCCCTGGGAATACCTTTCCGAGCTAAGATTTGGCGCTCAACTTCCACGCTGTCAAACGCAGCCGCGATAAGTCCGGAAACACGCAGGGCCCTTGTAGTAACAGGTCCTCTCTTAGAGGAAGCGGCCAAGGATTTCCCGAAGATCCGGATACCAGGCCCTGCGTGGCCAATCTGGAACGACGAGAATCGCCTGAACCCTTGTTCGACGTATGATCCTCAGCACCTTTGGAATGAGAGGAAGCGGAGGGAACACATACACTGACTGAAACACCCACGGAGTCACCAGGGCGTCCACTACACTGGCTTGGGGGTCCCGTGACCTGGAACAATATCTCGGAAGCTTCTTGTTGAGGCGAGACGCAATCATGTCTATCAGAGGAATTCCCCAACGCCTTGTCACTTCTGCAAAGACCTCTTGATGAAGGGCCCACTCTCCCGGATGGAGATCGTGTCTGCTGAGGAAGTCTGCTTCCCAGTTGTCAACGCCCGGGAGGAAGACTGCTGACAGAGCGCTCACGTGCTGTTCCGCCCAGCGTAGGATTCTTGTGGCCTCCGCCATAGCCGCCCGGCTCCTTGTTCCGCCTTGGCGGTTTACGTACGCCACCGCTGTTATGTTGTCCGACTGGATCAGGACAGGAAGACCCTGAAGAAGGTTCTTCGCTTGCAGCAGGCCGTTGTAAATGGCTCTTAACTTGAGAACATTTATGCGGAGACAAGATTCCTGGTTTGACCATTTTCCCTGGAAATTTCGTTCTTGCGTGACTGCACCCCAGCCTCGGAGACTTGCACCTGTTGTCAGCAGGACCCAGTCCTGAATTCCGAATCGGCGTCCCTCTAGAAGGTGAGACCTTTGCAGCCACCACAGGAGAGAAATCCTGGCCCTGGAAGATAGACTTATTTTCCGGTGAATGTGCAGGTGAGACCCGAACCATTTGTTCAGCAGATCCCACTGAAACACCCGGGCATGAAACCTGCCAAACGGAATGGCTTCGTAAGCCGCAACCATCTTCCCTAGAACCCGAGTGCATTGATAAATCGACACACTTGTCGGCCTCAGAAGCTCCCTGACCATTGTCTGGATTTCCAGAGCTTTGTCTTCCGGAAGAAACACTCTCTGTAGCACCGTGTCTAGAATCATGCCCAGAAGGGGCAGCCGAGTGGCCGGGATCAACTGAGACTTTGGCAAATTTAGAACCCAACCGCGTTGTCGCAGAACCGACAGGGAAATATCCACATTTCTTAACAACTGTTCCTTGGACCTCGCCTTTATCAGGAGATCGTCCATGTACGGGATAATGGTAACCCCTTGCTTGCGAAGGATAACCATAATTTCTGCCATGACCTTGGTGAAAACCCTCGGGGACGTGGAAAGCCCAAGCGGCAACGTCTGAAATTGGTAATGACAATCCTGCACCGCAAATCTTAGGAAAGCCTGATGCGGAGGATATATCGGGATGTGTAAGTAGGCATCTTTTATGTCGACTGACGCCATAAAATCCCCCCCTTCTAGGCTGGCGATCACAGCTCGAAGAGATTCCATCTTGAACTTGAAAGTTTTCAAGTATGGATTGAGGGATTTTAGGTTCAGAATCGGTCTGACCGAACCGTCCGGCTTCGGTACAACAAAGAGGCTCGAATAGAACCCTTCCCCCCGTTGAGACTGGGGAACGGGAACAATGACCCTCTGTTGACACAACTTTTGTATCGCAGCAATTACCACGTCTTTTTCCGGAAGAGACACTGGCAAGGCCGAAACGAAAAAACGGTGAGGGGGCATCTCCTGAAACTCCAGCTTGTACCCCTGAGACACTATGTCTAAGACCCAGGGATCCAGAGCTGAATGAACCCAGACCTGACTGAAGATCCGGAGACGGCCCCCCCACCTGCCCGGACTCCCTTAGGGGAGCCCCAGCGTCATGCGGTGGACTTGGTAGAGACGGGGGAGGACTTTTGGTCCTGGGTGCCTGATCCTGCAGGCGACTTCTTTCCCCTTCCTCTACCCTTTGAAGTGAGGAAGGACGAGCCTTTACCTCGTTTGTATTTATTAGGTCGAAAGGACTGCATTTGTTGATGGGGTGCCTTTTTCTGTTGTGTGGGAACAAAAGATGACTTACCCGCAGTCGCGGTAGACACCAGGTCAGACAGGCCGTCACCAAACAAGACACTACCTTTGAAGGGGAGAGCTTCCATAGCTTTCATGGAGTCGGCATCAGCATTCCATTGATGGATCCACAGCGCCCTCCTGGCCGAGACCGCCATGGCATTGGCTCTTGATCCCAAGAGGCCAACATCCCTCGCCGCATCCTTTAGGTAATCTGCAGCGTCCTTGATATAACCAAGAGTCAAAAGAATATTATCTTTATCAAGGGTATCCATATCAGAAGCTAAATTATCAGCCCATTTAGCAATAGCACTACTCACCCATACCGACGCCACAGCAGGTCTGAGCAATGAACCCGTATTAACAAAAATGGCCTTCAAAGACGTTTCCAGCTTGCGATCCGCCGGATCCTTGAGAGCAGCCGTGTCAGGGGACGGAAGCGCCACCTTCTTGGACAAACGGGATAGAGCCTTGTCGACATTCGGAGACGACTCCCATTTTTCCCTGTCATCAGAGGGGAAAGAATACGCCATAAAAATTATCTTGGGAATCTGCCACCTCTTGTCCGGAGACTCCCAAGCTTTTTCACAGAGAGCATTCATTTCATGAGAGGGGGGAAACTTCACCTCAGGTTTTTTCCCTTTAAACAGGCAAATCCTTGTTTCCTGAACCGTAGGTTCGTCAGAAATATGTAAAACATCTCTAATAGCCACAATCATGTACTGAATACTCTTAACTACCCTTGGGTGTAAAATAGCCTCATTAAACTCGACCTCGGAATCTGAGTCCGTGTCGGCATCTGTATCTACCATCTGAGGAAATTAACGTTTTTGAGACCCTGAGGGGGTCTGCACCTGAGCCAAAGCATCCTCCATGGATTTTCTCCATGTCTGTGTCTGAGAATCAGATTTATCCAACCTCTTAGACAACAAAGCAACATCAGCATTCAGTGTACTCAATATTGCAACCCAATCAGTAGTCGACTGATTTTCTGCGCCCCCAGCAACTTCCTCCGGGGAGGAACACTCAGTCTCAGACATGTCGACACTAAGTACCGACACCCAACACACACACTGGCCAAATAAAGGGGACAGCCTACAGGGAAGCCTGGAGAGAGAAACACAGAGAAAGTATGCCAGCTCACACCCCAGCGCCCATATACTACACCAAAATAATATATGTCAGTAGCGTTGTTAAATACAATAAAAGCACCAAAATATTTGTCCCACCACTCCCCCGTTTTTGGTCCCTGTTACTTGCGAGGAGCTTGGAGGTCTGGGCCAGCGTTCTCTGCAGCGGCTGTGGAGAGAGGAAAATGGCGCTGGTGAGCTGTGCGGCTAAGCCTCACCCCTTCCCGGCGCGCTTCAGTCCCGCTGAAATTCAAATCTTTATACTGGCGGGGGTTTAATATACGGTGCCCGGGCACCGAATATAGCTTTCACCAGTCTGAAAAACCTGCTGCCCAGGGTGCCCCCCCCAAGCGCCCTGCACCCTGTGAGTGCCGTCGGTGGATGTGTGTGGGAGCATGGAGCGCAGCGCTACCGCTGCGCTGTACCTCGTTGCTGAAGTCTTCTGCCGTCACTGAAGTCTTCGGATCTTCTAATACCCGGCTTCTGTCTCCTGGCATCTGTGAGGGGGTTGACGGCGCGGATCCGGGAACAAGCAGCTAGGCGAACCAAGTGATCGAACCCTCTGGAGCTAATGGTGTCCAGTAGCCGAGAAGCAGAGCCTTGAAACTCACAGAAGTAGGTCCTGCTTCACTCCCCTCAGTCCCTCGATGCAGGGAGCCTGTAGCCAGCAGGTCTCCCTGAAAATAAAAAACCTAACAAAAGTCTTTTTCCAGAGAAACTCAGGAGAGCTCCCCTAGTGTGTGTCCAGTCACTCCTGGGCACAAAGTCTAACTGAGGTCTGGAGGAGGGGCATAGAGGGAGGAGCCAGTTCACACCCAGTCAAAGTCTTTTTAGTGTGCCCAATCTCCTGCGGATCCCGTCTATACCCCATGGTCCTTTTGGAGTCCCCAGCATCCTCTAGGACGTAAGAGAAACTAAAAATGAATTGTTACTAATACATCGCATCGGTTCAATTGATAAATAGCTGTAATAATAAGAATTTACTTACCGATAATTCTATTTCTCGTAGTCCGTAGTGGATGCTGGGGACTCCGTCAGGACCATGGGGATAGCGGGCTCCGCAGGAGACAGGGCACATCTAAAAAAGCTTTTAGGTCACATGGTGTGTACTGGCTCCTCCCCCTATGACCCTCCTCCAAGCCTCAGTTAGGTACTGTGCCCGGACGAGCGTACACAATAAGGAAGGATCTTGAATCCCGGGTAAGACTCATACCAGCCACACCAATCACACCGTACCACTTGTGATCTGAACCCAGTTAACAGTATGATAACAAAACGAAGTAGCCTCTGAAAAGATGGCTCACAACAAGAATAACCCGATTTTTGTAACAATAACTATGTACAAGCATTGCAGACAAACCGCACTTGGGATGGGCGCCCAGCATCCACTACGGACTACGAGAAATAGAATTATCGGTAAGTAAATTCTTATTTTCTCTAACGTCCTAGTGGATGCTGGGGACTCCGTCAGGACCATGGGGATTATACCAAAGCTCCCAAACGGGCGGGAGAGTGCGGATGACTCTGCAGCACCGAATGAGAGAACTCCAGGTCCTCCTTAGCCAGAGTATCAAATTTGTAAAATTTTACAAACGTGTTCTCCCCTGACCACGTAGCTGCTCGGCAAAGTTGTAATGCCGAGACCCCTCGGGCAGCCGCCCAAGATGCGCCCACTTTCCTAGTGGAGTGGGCCTTTACAGATTTAGGCTGTGGCACGCCTGCCACAGAATGTGCAAGTTGGATTGTGCTACAGATCCAACGTGCAATCGTCTGTTTAGACGCAGGAGCACCCATCTTGTTGGGTGCATACAATATAAACAGCAAGTCAGACTTTCTGACTCCAGCCGTCCTAACTATATATATATATATATATATATATATATATATATATATATATATATATATTCTTAGGGTCCTGACAACGTCTAGTAACTTGGAGTCCTCCAAGTCCCTAGAAGCCGCAGGCACCATAATAGGTTGTTTCAGGTGAAAAACCTGACACCCCCTTAGGAAGAAAACTGGAGACGAGTCCCAGTTCTGCCCTGTCCGAATGGAAAATTAAATATGGGCTTTTGTAAGACAAAGCCGCCCATTCTGACAATCGCCTGGCCGAGGCCAGGACCAACAGCATGGTCACTGTCCATGTGAGATATTGGTCAACAGCATGTTCACTTTCCATGTGATATATTTCAAATCCACAGATTTGAGCGGTTCAAACCAATATGATTTTAAGGAATCCCAACACTATGTTGAGATCCCACGGTGCCACTAGAGGCACAAAAAGGGGTGTATATGCAATACTCCCTTGACAATCTGGACTTCAGGAACTGAAGTCAATTCTTTTCGGAAGAAATTCTACAGGGCCGAAACTTAAAACCTTAAAGAACCCCAATTTTAGGCTCAAAACACTCCTGTTTTCAGGAAGTGTAGAAATCGACCTAGTTGAATTTTCTTCGTGGGGCCTTCCTGGCCTCACCCACGCAACATATTTTCACCACATGTGGTGATGACGTTGTGCGGTCACCTCCTTCCTGGCTTTGACCAGGGTAGGTATGACCTCTTATGGAATGCCTTTTTCCTTCAGGATCCGGCATTCAACCGCCATGCCGTCAAACGCAGCCGCGGTAAGTCTTGGAATAGACATGGTACCTGCTGAAGCAAGTCCCTTCTTAGCTCCCCAGGCCCTTAGTCCTCTGTGAGCATCTCTTGAAGTTCCGGGTACCAAGTCCCTCTTGGCCAATCCGGAGTCACGAGTATAGTTCATACTCCTCTATGTCTTATAATTCTCAATACCTTGGTTATGAGAAGCAGAGGAGGGAACACATACACCGACTGTTACACCCACGGTGTTACCAGGACATCCACAGCTATCGCCTGAAGGTCTCATGACCTGGCGCAATACCTGTCCCGTTTTTTGTTCGGGCGGGACGCCATCATTTCCACCTTTGGTCTTTGCCAATGGCTCACAATCATGTGGAAAAACTTCCCTATGAAGTTCCCACTCTCCCAGGTGGAGGTCATGCCTGCTGAGGAAGTCTGCTTCCCAGTCGTCCACTCCCGGAGAGAACACTGCTGACAGTGCTATCACATGATTTTCCGCCTAGCGAAAAATCCTTGCAGTTTTTTCACTGCCCTCCAGCTTCTTGTGTCGCCCTTTCTGTTTACGTGGGCGACTGCCGTGATGTTATCCCACTGGATCAATACCGGCTGACCTTGAAGCAGAGGTCTTGCTAAGTTTAGAGCCTTATAATTTTGCTCTTAGCTCCATCTATGTGGAGAGAATTCTCCAGACTTGATCACACTTTCCTGGAAATTTTTTCCCTGTGTGACTGCTCCCCAGCCTCTCAGGCTGGCCTCCGTGGTCACCAGCATCCAATCCTGAATGCTGAATCTGTGGCCCTCTAGAAGATGAGCACTCTGTAATCACCACAGGAGAGACACCCTTGTCCTTGGATATAGGGTTATCCGCTGATGCATCTGAAGATGCGATCCGGACCATTTGTCCAGCAGATCCCACTGAAGAGTTCTTGCGTGAAATCTGCCGAATGGAATTGCTTCGTAATAAGCCACCATTTTTACCAGGACTCTTGTGCAATGATGCACTGACACTTTTCCTGGTTTTAGGAGGATCCCGATTAGCTCGGATAACTCCCTGGCTTTCTCCTCTGGGAGAAACACCTTTTTTCTGGACTGTGTCCAGAATCATCCCTAGGAACAGTAGACGTGTCCTCGGAAAAGCTACGATTTTGGAATATTTAGAATCCACTCGTGCTGTCGTAGAACTATTAAAGATAGTGCTACTCCGACCTCCAACTGTTCTCTGGACCTTGCCCTTATCAGGAAAGCGTCCAAGTTTCTTTTAAGAAGAATCATCATTTCGGCCATTACCTTGGTAAAGACCCGGGGCGCCGTGGACAATCCAAACGGCAGCGTCTGAACTGATAGTGACAGTTCTGTACCACGAACCTGAAGTACCCTTGGTGAGAAGGGCAAATTTGGACATGTAGGTAAATGTCCCTGATATCCAGTGACACCATCTCGTCCCCTTCTTCCTGGTTCGCTATCACTGCTCTGAGTGACTCCATCTTGATTTGAACGCTTGTATGTAAGTGTTCAAATATTCCAGATCTCACCGAGCCGTTTGGCTTCAGTACCACAATATAGTGTGGAATAATACCCCCTCCCTTGTTGTAGGAGGGGTACTTTGATTATCACCTGCTGGGAATACAGCCTGTGAATTGTTTCCAATACTGCCTCCCTGTCGGAGGTAGACGTTGGTAAAACAGACTTCCGGAACTTGTGAGGAGGAGACGTCTCGAATTTCCAATGTACACCTGGGATACTACATGTAGGATCCAGGAGTCCCCTTGCGAGTGAGCCCACTGCGTGCTGAAACTCTTGAGATGACCCCCTACCGCACCTGAGTCCACTTGTACTGTCCCAGCGTCATGCTGCGGACTTGGCAGAAGCTGTGAAGGGCTTCTGTTCCTGGGAATGGGCTGCTTGCTGCAGTTTTCTTCCCTTTCCTCTACCCCTGGGCAGATATGACTGGCCTTTGCCCGCCTGCCCGTATGGGGACGAAAGGACTGAGACTGAAAAGACTGTGTCCTTTTCTGCTGAGATGTGACTCGGGGAACAAAAGGTGGATTTTTCAGCTGTTGCCATGGCCACCAGGTCCGATGGACCGCCCCTTTATACGGCAATACTTCCATGTGCCGTCTGGAATCTGCCTCACCTGACCACTGTCGTGTCTTCGTCTGGCAGATATGGACATCACATTTACTCTTGATGCCAGAATGCAAATATCCCTCTGCGCATCACGCATATATAGAAATGCATCCTTAAAATGCTCTATAGACAATAAAATCTTGTCCCTGTCAAGGGTATCAAAATTTTCAGTCAGGAAATCCGACCAAGCCCCCTCAGCGCTGCACATCCAGTCTGAGGCGATTGCTGGTCGTAGTATAACACCAGTATGTGTGTATATACTTCTTAGGCTATTTTTCAGCTTCCTATCAGCTGGCTCCTTGAGGGCGGCCGTATCTGGAGACGGTAACGCCACTTGTTTTTATAAGCGTGTGAGCGCCTTATCCACCCTAAGGTGTGTTTCCCAACTCGCCCTTACTTCTGGCGGGAAAGGGTATACCGCCCATAACTTTCTATCGGAGGAACCCCACGTATCATCACACACTTCATTTAATTTATCTGATTCAGGCAAAACTACAAGTAGTTTATTCACACCCTACAAAATACCCTTATTTGTGGTACTTGTAGTATCAGAAATATGTAACACCTCCTTCATGCCCTTAACATGTAACGTGTGGCCCTAAAGGAAAATACGTTTGTTTCTTCACCGTCGACACTGGAGTCAGTGTCCCTGAGGTAAATGGGCGTTTTTACAAGCCCCTGACGGTGTCTGAGACGCCTAGACAGGTACTAATTTGTTTGCCGGTCGTCTCATGTCGTCAACCGGCTCGCAGCGTGTTGACATGATCACGTACTTCCACAAGTAAGCCATCCATTCCGGTGTCGACTCCCTAGAGAGTGACATCACCATTACAGGCAATTTGCTCCGCCTCCTCACCAACATTTTCCTCATACATGTCGACACACACGTACCGACATACAGCACACACACAGGGAATGCTCTGATAGAGGACAGGACCCACTAGCCCTTTGGGGAGACAGAGGGAGAGTTTGCCAGCACACACCAAAATGCTATAATTATACAGGGACAACCTTTATAAAAGTGTTCCTCCCTTATAGCATTTAATATATATTTATATCGCCAAATCAGTGCCCCCCCTCTCTGTTTTAACCCTGTTTCTGTAGTGCAGTGCAGGGGAGAGCATGGGAGCCTTCCCCTCAGCCTTTCTGTGAGGGAAAATGGCGCTGTGTGCTGAGGAGAATAAGCTCCGCCCCTTTTTCGGCGGGCTTTTTCTCCCGGTTTTTAAGAACTGGCCTGGGTTAAAATACATACATATAGCCTTAATGGCTATATGTGATGTATTTATTTTGCCAATAAGGTACTTATATTGCTGCCCAGGGCGCCCCCAGCAGCGCCCTGCACCCTCCGTGACTAGGTCAGTGAGCCGTGTGACAACAATGGCGCACAGCTGCAGTGCTGTGCGCTACCTTCATGAAGACTGTGAAGTCTTCTGCCGCCTGTTTCCGGACCTCCGTTCTGCCGTCTTCTTCAGCGTCTGTAAGGGGGATCGGCGGCGCGGCTCCGGGACGAACCCCAGGCTGACCTGTGTTCCGACTCCCTCTGGAGCTCAGTGTCCAGTAGCCTAAGATCCCAATCCATCCTGCACGCAGGTGAGTTGGAGATCTCTCCCCTAAGTCCCTCGTTGCAGTGATCCTGTTGCCACCAGGAATCACTGAATGAAACCTAAAAAAAAAAACTTTTCTAAACAGCTCTTTAAGAGAGCCACCTAGATTGCACCCTTCTCGGACGGGCACAAAAACCTAACTGGGGCTTGGAGGAGGGTCATAGGGGGAGGAGCCAGTACACACCATGTGACCTAAAAGCTTTTTTAGATGTGCCCTGTCTCCTGCGGAGCCCGCTATCCCCATGGTCCTGACGGAGTCCCCAGCATCCACTAGGACGTTAGAGAAAAGTAACAATTCATGTATACTCACCTCTCAGCGATATGATCCATTATCCTAGGGTCCAGCGGTGAGGTCTTCCCCTGACGGTCCCCTTTGCAATGCACAGAGTCAGCCGGCAGGTCCTTCTACGCATGCGCTGCTGGCTGATCTCCCTGGAGGCCGCAGGGGCTGCTGGGAGGTCAGGGGGCCGAGCCAGCAAAGGTGACAGACAGCGAGCAGGGAAACATTGAGCTACCCTGCAGTCCCCGCACCACAGCTCAGGTTGCATCATCTCCGTTTTCCTTTCCTTCATGAATCGTAATCACCATACTAAAATATGGTGATGCGATTCAGCCGCAGAGCGGGAACTTCCCCACGGTAACCTGCTCTTTGAATAGCACGAAACAGAGAAAAGTCATGTTTTCCACAAAGCAGGGCTTTTCTCTGCTTTATGAATAGACCACTTTATCTCTCTCCACGGCATAGTAAATAGCCCTTAAAGTGCTGTCTGGCCTCAACTGTCTATTTCACAAAATATAGAACAGTTGCAAAGTTTGCAATAAAATGCCATTTATTAGTATATTAGTTCTTGAGTGGCAGGACTGCTGTGCTTGTGCTTTGACTCACAGGTCCCCAATAATACATACCATACCACCACACAAGTAAGCAAGAATCTTCACATTTTTTTATAGCCAATTTATATGCAAATGGATGATATTATTATTAGTAATACAGCATACCACACGTCTTCCATATTAGCCTATTATTACACCTGCAAAATTAGACAATACCAATTTCCAATCAGCATAATGGATCTCAGGCTCTCTCCTGATTAATTACAGTGTTCTACTTAAATATATCAATTTAGTGTATACAAAAGGTCTTTAACTGACGCATACCTGACATTGGGATCTCCACCATGCTGCAAAATCACTGTCAAACATCTGAGGGCACTCTCGCTCTCCTTCCCTGAGGCCAGGTGAATAGCTGCAATCCCTTCGGGGAGTATCAGGTTTGGATCAGCTTTGCATACCAGGAGATTTTCTACCTCCCTGAAGATAGGGGGGGGGAAAAAAACACAAAAAAACTCTGTGTATAATAAATAAATTATTATATATATATATATATATATATATATATATATATTTATTTATTTATTTTTATTTATTTATTTTGTTAAAAATTACGAAGGAGAATATGACATATACAAATATGCCACAGTATATTGTGACAATTATTGTTGAGCATATAAAAATAAGATTTTACTTACCGGTAAATCTATTTCTCGTAGTCCGTAGAGGATGCTGGGACTCCGTAAGGACCATGGGGAATAGACGGGCTCCGCAGGAGATAGGGCACTTTAAGAAAGCTTTGGACTCTGGGTGTGCACTGGCTCCTCCCTCTATGCCCCTCCTCCAGACCTCAGTTAGGGAAACTGTGCCCAGAGGAGATGGACAGTACGAGGAAGGATTTCTGTAAATCTGAGGGCGAGATCCATACCAGCCACACCAATCACACCGTATACTTGTGATAAACTACCCAGTTAACAGTATGAACAACAACATAGCCACGGTTGAACCGATAAACTGTAACATAACCCTTATGTAAGCAATAACTATATACAAGTTTTGCAGAAGAAGTCCGCACTTGGGACGGGCGCCCAGCATCCTCTACGGACTACGAGAAATAGATTTACCGGTAAGTAAAATCTTATTTTCTCTAACGTCCTTGAGGATGCTGGGACTCCGTAAGGACCATGGGGATTATACCAAAGCTCCCAAACGGGCGGGAGAGTGCGGATGACTCTGCAGCACCGATTGAGCAAACAGGAGGTCCTCCTCAGCCAGGGTATCAAACTTATAGAACTTTGCAAAGGTGTTAGACCCCGACCAAGTAGCTGCTCGGCACAACTGTAATGCCGAGACCCCTCGGGCAGCCGCCCAAGAAGAGCCCACTTTCCTAGTGGAATGGGCCTTACCCGATGCGCCTGCTGAATCATGTTACAGATCCAGCGAGCAATAGTCTGCTTTGAAGCAGGAGCGCCAACCTTGTTGGCCGCATACAGAACAAACAGAGCTTCAGTCTTCCTGATTCTAGCCGTTCTGGTCACATAAATCTTCAAAGCCCTGACCACATCCAGGGACTCGGAATCCTCCAAGTCCCGTGTAGCCACAGGCACGACAATAGGTTGGTTCATATGAAAAGAGGAGACCACCTTTGGCAGAAATTGGAGGACGAGTCCTCAACTCTACCCTATCCACGTGAAAAACCAAGTATGGGCTTTTATGTGATAAAGCCGCCAATTCTGAAACACGTCTAGCTGAAGCTAATGTTTGCAACATGACCACTTTCCACGTGAGGTATTTCAACTCCACAGTTTTGAGTGGTTCAAACCAAGGTGACTTGAGGAAACGTAACACCACGTTAAGATCCCAAGGCGCCACCGGAGGCACAAAGGGGGGCTGAATATGCAGCACCCCCTTCACACAAGTCTGTACTTCAGGAAGAGAGGCAAATTCTCTTTGAAAGAAAATGGATAAGGCCGAAATTTGGACCTTTATGGACCCTAATTTTGGGCCCAAAGTCACTCCTGTTTAAAGGAAGTGAAGCAGACGGCACAAATGGAACTCATCCGTAGGAGCAGCTCTGGCCTCACACCAAGAAACATATTTCCGCCATATACGGTAATAATGTTTTAACGTCACGTCTTTCCTAGCCTTGATCAGGGTAGGAATGGCTTCCTCCGGAATTCCTTTTTCCGCTAGGATCCAGCGTTCAACCGACATGCCGTCAAACACAGCCGCGATAAGTCTTGGAACAGACAGGGCCCCTGCCGTAGCAGGTCCTGCCTTAGAGGAAGAGGCCACGGATCTTCTGTGAGCAACTCTTGCAGCTCCGGATACCAAGTCCTCCGTGGCCAATCTGGAACAATGAGGATTGTTCTGACCCTGCTCATTCTTATTATTCTCAATACTTTGGGTATGAGAGGAAGAGGAGGAAACACATAGACCGATCTGAACACCCAAGGTGTCACCAGAGCGTCTACCGCTACCGCCTGAGGGTCCCTTCCTTGTTCCGCCTTGCCGGTTTATATGAGCCACTGCCGTGACGTTGTCCGACTGAATCAGAACCGGTTTTCTCCGAAGCAATTCCTCCGCTTGACACAGGGCGTTGTATATGGCCCTCAACTCCAGGACGTTGATGTGGAGACAAGTCTCTAGGTTTGACCAGAGACCTTGGAAATTTCATCCCAGTGTTACTGCTCCCCAGCCTCGGAGGCTTGCGTCCGTGGTCACCAGGACCCAGTCCTGAATGCCGAACCTGCGACCCTCTAGCAGGTGAGCACTGTTCAGCCACCACAGGAGAGATACCCTGGTCCTGGGAGACAGGGTGATCCTTTGATGCATTCGTAAATGGGATCCGGACCACCCATTGAAAGGTCCTCGCATGGAACCTGCCGAAAGGGATGGCCTCGTATGAAGCCACCATCTTCCCCAGGACCCGCGTGCAATGATGCACTGAAACCTTTTTTGGTTTTAAGAGGTTCCTGACCATGGCTATGAGCTCCTGAACCGTTTCGATCGGAAGAAAAACCTTTTTCTGGTCTGTGTCTAGAATCAGGCCCAAAGAAGTCAGACGCGTTGTAGGGACTAGCTGGGACTTCGGTATATTGAGAATCCAGCCGTGTATCTGCAACGTCTTCATGGACAGAGACACACTGTCCAGCAACTTCTCCCGAGATCTCGCCTCTATGAGGAGATCGTCCAAGTATGGGATAATTGTGACCCCCTGCCTGCGCAGGAGCACCATCATTTCCGCCATTTCCTTGGTGAAAATCCTCGGGGCCGTGGAAAGCCCAAACGGCAACGTCTGAAATTGGTAGTGACAGTCCTGCACTGCAAATCTCAGGAACGCCTGATGAGGGGGGAATATCGGAACATGAAGGTATGCATCCTTTATGTACAGGGACACCATCCAATCCCCCCCCCTCCAGGCTGGCGATGACCGCCCTGCGTGATTCCATCTTGAACTTGAACCTCTTCAAGTACAGGTTCAGAGATTTTAGGTTTAAAAGGGGTCTGACCGAACCGTCCGGTTTCGGAACCACAAACAGGGTAGAGTAATATCCCTCTCCTTGCTGGAGATGAGGAACTGTGACAAACACCTGTTGAATATACAATTTTTGGATTGCCGCCAACACTAGCTCCCTCTCTGACGGGGAAGCCGGCAGAGCCGATTTGAAAAACCGGCGAGGAGGCAAGTCTTCGAATTCCAGCCTGTATCCCTGAGAAACAATCTCTAATGCCCAGGGATCCACCTGCGAGTGAACCCAGACGCGGTTGAAAAACCGAAGACAAGCCCCCACTAGATCTGCCTCCCCCCGGGAAGCCCCAGCGTCATGCGGTGGACTTTGCAGAGGCAGGGGAGGACTTTTGTTCTTGGGAACTAGCTGTGTGCAGCTTCTTTCCCCTACCTTTCCCTCTGGCAACAAAGGACGATCCCCGTACCTTTTTGTTTTTATTGGAATGAAAGGACTGCATTTGATAATGAGGTGCCTTTTTTGTATGCTGCGGGGGGACATAAGGTAAGAAATTCGACTTACCAGCCGTAGCCGTACAGACAAGGTCCGAGAGGCCGTCTCCAAACAACTCCTCCCCTTTGTAAGGCAAGGGCTCCATATGCCGCTTTGAATCGGCATCTCCCGTCCACTGTCGGGTCCACAAGAGCCGCCTAGCAGAAATAGACATAGCATTTATTCTGGAGCTTAATAAACAAATGTCTCTCTGAGCATCTCTCATATACAAGGCAGCATCTCTGATATGCTCTATGGTCATTTGAATAGCATCCCTATCTAAGGTGTCAATCTCCGTAGATAAGGAATCTGCCCATGCCACAACCGCACTACAAACCCAGGCCGACACCATAGTCGGTCTAGCAATAGTACCTGAATGAGTGTAAATGTGCTTCAAGGTAATTTCCTGCCTGCGGTCAGCAGGTTCCTTGAGGGAAGCCGTATCCTGAGAAGGCAGTGCCACCTTTTTGGACAAGCGTGTCAGCGCCTTGTCTACTTTAGGCGAAGATTCCCTGCGTATCCTATCAGTTTGTGGAAAAGGATACGCCATAAGAATCCTTTTGGGAACTTGTGGTCTCCTATCCGGAGATTCCCAAGCCTTTTCGCACAATTCACTTAGTTCAAATGAGGATGGAAAGGTGACTTCAGGCTTTTTCCCTTTATACATGTGTACCCTCGTGTCAGGGACCGGGGATTCTTCAGTAATATGCAAAACCTCTTTAATGGCAATAATCATGTACCGAATACCTTTTGCCACCTTCGGCTGTAATTTTGCATCTTCATAGTCGACACTAGAGTCAGTATCTGTGTCGGTATCTGTGTCATCGATCTGGGATATGGTGCGCTTCTGAGACCCCGAAGGGCCTGGCGCCACAGGGACAGGCATGGACTGGCTACCTGACTGATCCCTAGCTTCTGCCTTGTCTAACCTTTTATGCAATAGATTAACATTTGCATTCAAGACATTCAGCATATCCACCCATTCCGGTGTCGGCGTTGCCAACGGCGACATGACATTCAAGCACTCCCCCTCCACATTAAGCGAGCCTTCCTCGTCAAACATGTCGACACACGCGTACCGACACACTTCACACACACAGGGAACCCCTTTCCTGAAGACAGTATCCCTGTCATGGCCCTTTGGAGAGACAGAGAGAGAGTATGCCAGCACACACACCAGCGCAATGATCCTGTTTTTCCCCAGCAGCGCTGTATAATATGTTATCCGCCAATTATGTGACCCCCCCCCTCTCTTTTAAACACCCCTTCACCGCGTGTAGGCAGGGGAGAGTCCGGGGAGCTTCCTCTCAGCGGTGCTGTGAAGAGAAAATGGCGCTGGTGAGTGCTGAGGGAGAAGCCCCGCCCCCTCGGCGGCAGGCTTCTGTCCCTCTCAAACTTACAAAAATATGACGGGGGCTCTTTTATATACATGTACAGTGCCCACCAGTACATGTATATTGTCTTTTGCCATAAGAGGTGTTTATATTGCTGCCCAGGGCGCCCCCCCCCCTGCACCCTTACAGTGACCGGAGTGTGTTAGGTGTATGGGAGCAATGACGCACAGCTGCAGTGCTGTGCGTTACCTCCGTGAAGCTGAAGGCTTCTGCCGCCTGACGACTTCTGTCTTCTGTTCTTCTAGCTCTGTGAGGAGAACGGCGGCGCGGCTCCGGGGGTGGACGCCCAGTAAGAACCTGCGTTCACCCCCTCTGGAGCTAATGGTGTCCAGTAGCCGAGGAAGCAGAGCCTATCTTAGACAAGAAGGTTTGCTCCTCTCTCCTCAGTCCCTCGATGCAGGGAGCCTGTTGCCAGCAGCGCTCCCTGTGAAAAAGTAGAAAAAGTAAAGAAAAAATCCAAACAAAAATGCTTTTAGGCAGAGAACTCAGGGGAGCTCTCTGCAGTGCACCCATCCTGCTCTGGGCACAGTGTAAAACTGAGGTCTGGAGGAGGGGCATAGAGGGAGGAGCCAGTGCACACCCAGAGTCCAAAGCTTTCTTAAAGTGCCCTATCTCCTGCGGAGCCTGTCTATTCCCCATGGTCCTTACGGAGTCCCAGCATCCTCAAGGACGTTAGAGAAATGGGAATATAAACCCTTTTGGTTTAAAATATACTGCACTAGAATATATTAGACGCCAATAATGTCTGTATTAACATAGGTGGACACGTATGTTCATGTTGGTGGTCCACTTTTAAGCCTGACTATGGCCTCCAATGTGAATGATGAAGCATCTGTGCACACACTTTAAACACACACACTGGGGTATATTTACTAAAGTCCCGATTTTGACCGAGATGGTGTTTTTTCTTCAAAGTGTCATCTCGGGAATTTACTAAACTCAAATCTCGGCAGTGATGAGGGCATTCGTATTTTTTTGGAAGTCAAAGAAAAAAAATACGAATGAATACACCATCGGTCAAATACGACTGTTTTTTGATACAACTCGGTAATTTACTAAAAAGTGTATTTCACGAACACTGCCGGCAATAGCCAAACACTGCCGTGAAAAAAATAAGAATTTACTTACCGATAATTCTATTTCTCGTAGTCCGTAGTGGATGCTGGGAACTCCGTAAGGACCATGGGGAATAGTGGCTCCGCAGGAGACTGGGCACAAAAAGAAAGCTTTAGGACTACCTGGTGTGCACTGGCTCCTCCCCCTATGACCCTCCTCCAAGCCTCAGTTAGGATACTGTGCCCGGACGAGCGTACACAATAAGGAAGGATTTTGAATCCCGGGTAAGACTCATACCAGCCACACCAATCACACCGTACAACTTGTGATATGAAACCCAGTTAACAGCATGATAACAGAGGAGCCTCTGAATAGATGGCTCACAACAAGAACCCGATTAGTTAACAATAACTATGTACAAGTATTGCAGACAATCCGCACTTGGGATGGGCGCCCAGCATCCACTACGGACTACGAGAAATAGAATTATCGGTAAGTAAATTCTTATTTTCTCTGACGTCCTAGTGGATGCTGGGAACTCCGTAAGGACCATGGGGATTATACCAAAGCTCCCAAACGGGCGGGAGAGTGCGGATGACTCTGCAGCACCGAATGAGAGAACTCCAGGTCCTCCTCAGCCAGGGTATCAAATTCATAGAATTTTGCAAACGTGTTTGCCCCTGACCAAGTAGCTGCTCGGCAAAGTTGTAAAGCCGAGACCCCTCGGGCAGCCGCCCAAGATGAGCCCACCGTCCCTGTGGAATGGGCTTTTATTGATTTAGGCTGCGGTAATCCTACCGCAGAATGCGCCAGCTGAATAGTGCTACAAATCCAGCGCGCAATAGACTGCTTAGAAGCAGGAGCACCCAGCTTGTTGGGTGCCATCAGGATAAACAGCGAGTCAGTTTTCGTGACTCCAGCCGTCCTGGAAAAATAAAATTTTCAGGGCCCCGACTACGTCCAGCAACTTGGAATCCTCCAAGTCCCCAGTAGCCGCAGGCACCACAATAGGTTGGTTCAAGTGAAAACCTGAGACCACCTTCGGGAGAAACTGAGGACGAGTCCTCAACTCTGCCCTATCCATATAGAAAATCAGATAAGGCCTTTTACATGACAAAGCCGCCAATTCTGACACACGCCTGGCCAAGGCCAAGGCCAACAGCATGACCACTTTCCACGCGAGATACTTTAGCTCCATGGTTTTAAGTGGCTCTACCCATGCGACTTTAGGAAATCCAACACCACGTTGAGATCCAAAAAGTGCCACAGGAGGCACAAAAAGGAGGCTGAATATGTAGTACTCCTTTAACCAAAGTCTGAACTTCAGGCAGTGAAGCCAGTTCTTTCTGGAAGAAATTCGACAGAGCCGAAATCTGGACCTTGATGGACCCCAATTTGAGGCCCAAACGTCACCCCTGCTTGCAGGAAGTGCAGGAATCGACATAGTTGAAATTCCTCCGTCGGGGCCTTCATGGCCTCCCACCAAGCAACAAATTTTCGCCAAACGCGGCGATAATGTCTTGCGGTGACATCCTTCCTGGCTATGATCAGGGTAGGGATGACTTCCTTCGGAATACCCTTTTCCTTTAGGATCCGGTGTTCTACCGCCATGCCGTCAAACGCAGCCGCGGTAAGTCTTGGAACAGACAGGGTCCCTGCTGCAGCAGGTCTTGTCTGAGCGGCAGAGGCCAAGGGTCCTCTGCCAGCATCTCTTGAAGTTCCGGGTACCAAGCTCTTCATGGCCAATCCGGAACCCCGAGTATGGTTTTCACTCCTCGCCTTCTTATTATTCTCAGTACCTTGGGTATGAGAGGTAGAGGAGGAGACACATAAACCGACTGGTACACCCATGGTGTCACTAGAGCGTCCCCAGCGATCGCCTGAGGGTCCCTTGACCTGGCGCCATATCTTTTCAACTTCTTGTTGAGGCGGGACGCCATCATGTCCACCCGTGGTCATTCCCAACGGTTTACCCGCATTTGGAAAACTTCTGGATGAAGTCCCCATTCTCCTGGGTGTAGGTCGCCCATCGGAGAATCCTTGTGGCTTCTGCCATCGCCATCCTGCTTCTTGTGCCGCCCTGTCTGTTTACATGGGTGACCGCCGTGATGTCGTCTGATTGGATCAGTACCGGCTGGTTCTGAAGCAGGGGCCTTGCTTGGCTTAGGGTATTGTAAATGGCCCTTAGCTGCAGAATATTTATGTGAAGCGAAATCTCCTTGGAAATTTCTTCCCTGTGTAACTGCACCCCAGCCCCGAAGGCTGGCATCCGTGGTCACCAGGACCCAGTCCTGTATTCCGAATCTGCGGCCCTCTAGTAGATGAGCCCTCTGCAGCCACCACAGCTGCGACACCCTGTTTCTTGCTGACAGGGTTATCCGCTGTTGTATCTGTAGATGGGACCCGGACCATTAGTCCCACTGGAACGTCCTTGCGTGGAGTCTTCCGAATGGAATTATGCTTCGTACGAAGCTACCATTTTTCCCAGGACTCGTGTGCTTTGATGTACCGACACCTGTCCTGGTTTTAGGATGTCTCTGACTAGAGATGACAACTCCTCGGCTTTTTCCACTGGAAGAAACACTCTTTTCTGGTCTGCGTTCAGAAACATTCCCAGGAACAGAAGACGTGTCGTCGGGACCAGCTGTGACTTTGGAATATTGAGAATCCAGTCGTGCTGTTGTAGCACTTCTGCTACCCCCACTACCAACTGTTCTTTGGACCTCGCCTTTATCAGGAGATCGTCCAAGTACGGAATAATAAAAACTTCCTTCTTGCGAAGGAGTATCGTCACTTCGGCCATTACCTAGGTAAAGACCTTCGGTGCCGTGGACAACTCCAACGGCCGCGTCTGGAACTGATAGTGACAGTCCTGTAACCACATATCTGAGGTACTCCTGGTGAGGGGGGGAAATGGGGACATGCAGGTACGCATCCTTGATGTCCAGGGAGACCCTGTAATCCCCCTCGTCCAGGCTCGTAATAACCGCCCTGAGCGATTCCATCTTGAACTTGAATCTTCTGATATAAAAGTTCAAGTATTTTAATTTCAAGATAGGTCTCACCGAACCGTTTCGGTACCACACCCACTGTGGAATAGTAACCCCTTCCTTGCTGAAGGAGGGGTACCTTGACAATCACTTGTTGTGATTATAGTGTTGAATATACACCAACACAGTCTCCCTGGCAGAGGGAGGTGCCGGTAAGGCAGATTTTAGGAAACGGCGGGGGGAAGAACGTCTCGAACTCCAGCCTGTACCCCTGAGATCCTGCTTGAAGGACCCAGGGATCCATGTGAGAGAGCCCACTGTCCGCTGAAATATCTGAGACGGGCCCCCACCGTACCCGGGTCCGCCTGAGCAGCCCCAGCACCATGCTGTGGACCTACCGGAAGCAGGGAGGACTTCTGCTCTTGGGAACTAGCTGTGTGTTGCAGCTTTTTCCTCTACCTTTGCCTCTCTGCAGAAAGGATGAGCCTCTAGCCCTCTTGCTTTTCTGGGGCCGAAAGGACTGTACTTGATGATACGGTGCTTTCTTTTGTTGTGGGGTAGCCTGTGGCAAAAAAATCGATTTCCCAGCAGTAGCTGTGGAAACGAGGTCTGAAAAACTATCCCCAAACAGTTTTACCCCCTTATAGGGCAACTTCCATGTGCCGATTCGAGTCGGCATCGCCTGACCATTGTCAAGTCCATAACCCCCGTCTGGCGGCAATGGACCTAGCGCTTATTTTTGATGCCAGCCGGCAAATATCCCTCTGTGCATCACGCATGTATAAAAGACCACGTCTTTTATATGCTCTATTTTCAGCAAAATATTGTCCCTATCCATAGTTATTTTCCGACAGGGAATCTGACCACGCAGCGGGAGCACTGCACATCCATGCCGAAGCAACGGCTGGTCGCAATATAATGCCCTAGTGTGTGACCATATCTTATAGGGTAACCTCCTGCTTTCTATCAGCAGGTTCCTTCAGGGCGGCCGTATCCGGAGACGGTAGTGCCACCTTTTCTGATAAGCGTGTAAGCGCTGTATCTACCCTATGGGGTGTTTCCCCGCGTGACCTATCCTCTGGCGGGAAAGGGTACGCTGCCAATAACCGTTGTAGAAATTATACATTTCTTACCGGGGGAAGACCACTCTTCCTCACACACCTCATTTAATTTCTCAGATGCAGGAAAAACTACTAATAGTTTTCTCTCACCAAACACAATACCCTTTTATGTGGTACCTGGGGTATAATCATAAATGTGTAATACATTTTTCATTGCCTCAATCCTGTAACGGGTGGACCTATTTGGAGGGTACACCAGTCTCATCGATGTCGACACTGGAGTCAGTATCCGTGTCGACATCTGTGTCTGTTATCTAAGGTAGCGGGCGATTTTAAAGCCCCCCATGACACTTGAGACGCTGGAACAGGCACAAGCTGAGTAGCCGGCTGTTCCGTGTCGTCGACCTTTTATGTAAGGAGTTGACACTTTCACGTAATCCTTCCATAAGTTCAACCACCCCGGTGTCGACCCCGCAGGGGGTGACAACATATTTACAGGCATTCGCTCCGCCTCCACCTCATTATCCTCCACATACCTGTCGACACAGCCGTACCGACACACAGCACACACACAGGGAATGCTCTGATAGAGGACAGGACCCCACAAAGCCCTTTGGGGAGACAGAGGGAGAGTATGCCAGCACACACCAGGGCGCTATATATCACAGGGATAGCACCTATAAAAAAGTGTTTTCCCTTATAGCTGCATATATTTGTATACTGCGCCTAAATTGTGCCCCCCCTCTCTTTTTAACCCTTTCTGTAGTGTATTAACTGCAGGGGAGAGCCAGGGAGCTTCCCTCCAACGGAGCTGTGAGGGAAAATGGCGCCAGTGTGCTGAGGAGATAGGCTCCGCCCCCTTCTCGGCAGACTTTTCTCCCGCTTTTTTCTGGAATCTGGCAGGGGTTAATATACATCCATATAGCCCTTGGGGTTATATGTGATGTATTTTTGCCAGCCAAGGTGTTTATATTGCTGCTCAGGGCGCCCCCCCCAGCGCCCTGCACCCATCAGTGACCGGAGTGTGTGGTGAGCATGAGGAGCAATGGCGCACAGCTGCAGTGTTGTGCGCTACCTTGGTGAAGACTGATGTCTTCTGCCGCCGATTTTCCGGACCTCTTCTTGCTTCTGGCTCTGTAAGGGGGCCGGCGGCGCGGCTCTGGGACCGGACTCCGAGGCTGGGCCTGTGTTCGGTCCCTCTGGAGCTAATGGTGTCCAGTAGCCTAAGAAGCCCAAGCTGGCTGCAAGCAGGCAGGTTCGCTTCTTCTCCCCTTAGTCCCTCGATGCAGTGAGCCTGTTGCCAGCAGGTCTCACTGAAAATAAAAAACCTAAAACTAACTTTTTCTAAGAAGCTCAGGAGAGCTCCGAGATTGCACCCTGCTCGGTCGGGCACAAAAATCTAACTGAGGCTTGGAGGAGGGTCATAGGGGGAGGAGCCAGTGCACACCAGGTAGTCCTAAAGCTTTCTTTTTGTGCCCAGTCTCCTGCGGAGCCGCTATTCCCCATGGTCCTTACAGAGTTCCCAGCATCCACTAGGACGTCAGAGAAAATACAAATCGTAAAAAAAAGCAAATTTAAAACAGACCTGCTTTTTTTTACCGTGTTCTGATAGGCATGCACGGATCCATGAGATCCGTGCATGTTTATTAGTGGGAAGGGGTGGGAAAGTGTTACATTTTCTGGAAAAAAATGCGTGGGGTCCCCCCTCCTAAGCAAAACCAGCCTCGGGCTCTTTGAGCCGGACCTGGTTGAAAAAATATGGGGGGGAAAATGGCAGGGGTTCCCCCATATTTAATCAACCAGCACCGGGCTCTGCGCCTGGTCCTGGTTCCAAAAATACGGGGGACAAAAAGCGTAGGGGTCCCCCGTATTTTTTAAACCAGCACCGGGCTCCACTAGCCAGGTACATAATGCCACAGCCGGGGGAAGCTTTTATCTAGGTCCCCGCGGCCCTGGCATTACATACCCAACTAGTCACCCCTGGCTGGGGTACCCTGGAGGAGTGGGAACCCCTTAAATCAAGGGGTCCCCCCCTCCAGCCACCCAAGGGCCAGGGGTGAAGCCCGAGGCTGTCCCCCCCATCCAAGGGCGGCGGATGGGGGGCTGATAGTCTTTTGAAAAAAATGTGAATATTGTTTTTATTAGCAGTACTACAAGTCCCAGCAAGCCTCCCCCGCAAGCTGGTACTTGGAGAACCACAAGTACCAGCATGCGGTGGAAAACCGGGCCCGCTGGTACCTGTAGTACTACTACTAAAAAAATATCCAACAAAAAACAGGAGACACACACCGTGACAGTATAAGTTTTTCTCTAACGTCCTAAGTGGATGCTGGGGACTCCGTAAGGACCATGGGGAATAGCGGCTCCGCAGGAGACTGGGCACAAAAGTAAAGCTTTAGAACTACCTGGTGTGCACTGGCTCCTCCCCCTATGACCCTCCTCCAAGCCTCAGTTAGATTTTTGTGCCCGAACGAGAAGGGTGCACACTAGGTGGCTCTCCTGAGCTGCTTAGTGAAAAGTTTAGTTTTAGGTTTTTTATTTTCAGTGAGACCTGCTGGCAACAGGCTCACTGCATCGAGGGACTAAGGGGAGAAGAAGCGAACTCACCTGCGTGCAGAGTGGATTGGGCTTCTTAGGCTACTGGACATTAGCTCCAGAGGGACGATCACAGGCCCAGCCATGGATGGGTCCCAGAGCCGCGCCGCCGGCCCCCTTACAGAGCCAGAAGACAGAAGAGGTCCGGAAAATCGGCGGCAGAAGACGTCCTGTCTTCATCAAGGTAGCGCACAGCACTGCAGCTGTGCGCCATTGCTCTCAGCACACTTCACACTCCGGTCACTGAGGGTGCAGGGCGCTGGGGGGGGGCGCCCTGAGACGCAATAAAAACACCTTGGATGGCAAAAAATGCATCACATATAGCTCCTGGGCTATATGGATGCATTTAACCCCTGCCTGAATACATAGAAAAATGGGAGATAAGGCCGCCGATAAGGGGGCGGAGCCTATCTCCTCAGCACACTGGCGCCATTTTCCCTCACAGCTCCGTTGGAGGGAAGCTCCCTGGCTCTCCCCTGCAGTCACTACACTACAGAAAGGGTTAAAAAAGAGAGGGTGGGCACTAATTACGCGCAGTATTAAAGATACAGCAGCTATAAGGGGAAAAACACTTATATAAGGTTATCCCTGTATATATATAGCGCTCTGGTGTGTGCTGGCAAACTCTCCCTCTGTCTCCCCAAAGGGCTAGTGGGGTCCTGTCCTCTATCAGAGCATTCCCTGTGTGTGTGCTGTATGTCGGTACGTTTGTGTCGACATGTATGAGGAGAAAAAGGATGTGGAGACGGAGCAGATTGCCTGTAATAGTGATGTCACCCCCTAGGGGGTCGACACCTGAGTGGATGAACTGTTGGAAGGAATTACGTAACAGTGTCAGCTCTGTATAAAAGACAGTGGTTGACATGAGACAGCCGGCTACTCAGTTTGTGCCTGTCCAGACGTCTCATAGGCCGTCAGGGGCTCTAAAGCGCCCGTTACCTCAGATGGCAGATATAGACGCCGACACGGATACTGACTCCAGTGTCGACGGTGAAGAGACAAATGTGACTTCCAGTAGGGCCACACGTTACATGATTGAGGCAATGAAAAATGTTTTACACATTTCTGATAATACGAGTACCACCAAAAAGGGGTATTATGTTAGGTGAGGAAAAACTACCTGTAGTTTTCCTGAATCTGAGAAATTAAATGAGGTGTGTGATGATGCGTGGTTTTCCCCCGATAACAACTGATAATTTCTAAAATGTTATTGGCATTATATCCTTTCCCGCCAGAGGTTAGGGTGCGTTGGGAAACACCCCCTAGGGTGGATAAAGCGCTCACACGCTTGTAAGAACAAGGGCTCTACCCTCTCCTGAGATGGCCGCCTTTAAGGATCCTGCTGATAGAAAGCAGGAGGGCATCCTAAAAGGTATTTACACACATACTGGTGTTATACTGCGACCAGCAATCGCCTCAGCCTGGATGTGCAGTGCTGGGTTGGCGTGGTCGGATTCCCTGACTGAAAATATTGATACCCTAGATAGGGACAGTATATTATTGCCTATAGAGCATTTAAAAGATGCATTTCTATATATGCGTGATGCACAGCGGAATATTTGCCGACTGGCATCAAGTCTAAGTGCGTTGTCCATTTCTACCAGTAGAGGGTTATGGACACGACAGTGGTCAGGTGATGCGGATTCCAAACGGCATTTGGAAGTATTGCCTTATTAAGGGGAGGAGTTATTTGGGGTCGGTCTTTCAGACCTGGTGGCCACGGCAACAGCTGGGAAATCCACGTTTGTACCCCAGGTCGCCTCTCAACATGAGAAGACGACGTATTATCAGGCGCAGTCTTTTCGTGGGCAAGCGGGCGAAAGGTTCCTCATTTCTGCCCCGTGACAGAGGGAGAGGAAAAAGGCTGCAGAAATCAGCCAGTTCCCAGGAACAGAAACCCTCTCCCGCCTCTGCCAAGCCCTCAGTATGACGCTGGGGCTTTACAAGCAGAATCAGGCACGGTGGGGGCCCGTCTCAATGAATTTCAGCGCGCAGTGGGCTCACTCGCAAGTAGACCCCTGGATCCTTCAGGTGATATCTCAGGGGTACAAATTGGAATTCGAGACGTCTCCCCCTCGCCGTTTCCTAAAGTCGGCTTTACCGATGTCTCCTTCTGACAGGGAGACAGTTTTGGAAGCCATTCACAAGCTGTATTCCCAGCAGGTGATAATCAAGGTACCCCTCCTGCAACAGGGAACGGGGTATTATTCCACACTGTTGTGGAACCGAAGCCGGACGGCTCGGTGAGACCGATTCTAAATCTAAAATCTTTGAACACTTACATACAGAGGTTCAAATTCAAGATTGAGTCACTCAGAGCAGTGATTGCGAACCTGGAAGAAGGGGACTACATGATGTCTCGGGACATCAAGGATGCTTACCTTCATGTCCCAATTTACCCTTCTCACCAAGGGTACCTCAGGTTTATGGTACAGAACTGTCACTATCAGTTCAGACGCTGCCGTATGGATGGTCCACGGCACCCCGGGTAATGGCCGAAATGATGATACTCCTTCGAAGGAAGGGAATTTTAGTTATCCCTTACTTGGACGATTCCCTGATAAGGGTAAGATCCAGGGAACAGTTGGAGGTCGGTGTAGCACTATCTCAGGTAGTGTTGCGGCAGCACGATTGGATTCTCAATATTCCAAAATCGCAGCTGATTCAGATGACTCGTTTTCTGTTCTTAGGGATGATCCTGGACACAGTTCAGAAAAAGGTGTTTCTCCCGGAGGAGAAAGTCAGGGAGTTATCCGAGCTAGTCGGGAACCTCCTATAACCGAGCCAAGTCTCAGTACATCAATGAAATGGTTCTGGGAAAAATGGTGGCTTCCTATGAAGCAATCCCATGCGGCAGATTCCACGCAAGAACTTTCCAGTGGGACCTGCTGGACAAATGGTCTGGGTCGCATCTTCAGATGCATCAGCGGATAACCCTGTCACCAAGCACAAGGGTGTCTCTCCTGTGGTGGTTGCAGAGTGCTCATCTTCTAGAGGGCCGCACATTCAGGACTGGGTCCTGGTGACCACGGATGCCAGCCTGCGAGGCTGGGGAGCAGTCACACAGGGAAGGAATTTCCAGAGCTTATGGTCAAGCCTGGAGACATCACTTCACATAAATATCCTGAAGCTAAGGGCCATTTACAATGCTCTAAGCTCAGCAAGACCTCTGCTTCAAGGTCACCCGGAGTTGATCCATTCGGACAACATCACGGCAGTCACCCACGTAAACAGACAGGGTGACACAAGAAGCAGAAGGGCAATGGCAGAAGCTGCAAGGATTCTTCGCTGGGCGGAAAATCATATGATAGCACTGTCAGCAGTATTCATTCCGGGAGTGGACAACTGGGAAGCAGACTTCCTCAGCAGACACGACCTCCATCCGGGAGAGTGGGGACTTCACCCAGAAGTCTTCCACATGTTTATAAAACTCGACAAGTATTGCGCCAGGTCAAGGGACCCTCAGGCAATAGCTGTAGACGCTCTGGTAACACAGTGGGTGTACCAGTCAGTGTATGTGTTCCCTCCTCTGCCTCTCATAACCAAGGTACTGAGAATTATAAGATGGAGAGGAGTAAGCACTATATTCGTGGCTCCGGATTGGCCAAGAAGGACTTGGTAACCGGAACTTCAAGAGATGCTCACGGAGGATCCGTGGCCTCTACCTCTAAGAAGGGACCTGCTCCAGCAAGGACCCTGTCTGTTCCAAGACTTACCGCGGCTGCGTTTAACGGCAGGGCGGTTGAACGCCGGATCCTGAAGGAAAAAGGCATTCCGGATGAAGTCATCCCTATCCTGATCAAAGCCAGGAAAGATATAACCGCAAAACATTATCACCGCATTTGGCGAAAATATGTTGCGTGGTGCGAGGCCAGTAAGGCCCCGACGGAGGAATTTTCAACTAGGTCGATTCCTACATTTCCTGAAAACAGGAGTGTCTATGGGCCTGAAATGGGGGTCCATTAAGGTTCAAATTTCGGCCCTGTCAATTTTCTTCCAAAAAGAACTAGCTTCAGTCCCTGAAGTTCAGACGTTTGTGAAAGGGGTACTGTATATACAGCCTCCTTTTGTGCCTCCAGTGGCACCTTGGGATCTAAATGTAGTTTTTGGGTTCCAAAAGTCACATTGGTTTGAACCACTTAAATATGTGGAGTTAAAATATCTCACATGGAAAGTGGTCATGCTGTTGGCCCTGGCCTGGGCCAGGTGCGTGTCAGAATTGGCGGCTTTATCCTGTAAAAGCCCTCATCTGATTTTCCATTCGGACAGGGCGGAATTGAGGACTTGTCCTCAGTTTCTCCCTAAGGTGGTTTTCAGCGTTTCACCTGAATCAACCTATTGTGGTGCCTGCGGCTACTAGGGACTTGGAGGACTCCAAGTTGCTAGACGTTGTCAGAGCCCTGGAAATATAGGTTTCCAGGACGGCTGGAGTCAGAAAATCTGACTCGTTGTTTATTCTGTATGCACCCAACAAGCTGGGTGCTCCTGCTTCTAAGCAGACTGATGGATTTGTTGGATTTGTAGTACAATTCAGCTTGCACATTCTGTGGCAGGCCTGCCACAGCCAAAATCTGTAAAAGCCCATTCCACAAGGAAGGTGGGCTCATCTTGGGCGGCTGCCCGAGGGGTCTCGGCTTTACAACTTTGCCGGGCAGCTACTTGGTCAGGAGCAAATACGTTTGTAAAATTCTACAAAATTGATACCCTGGCTGAGGAGGACCTGGAGTTCTCTCATTTGGTGCTGCAGAGTCATCCGCACTCTCCCGCCCGTTTGGGAGCTTTGGTATAATCCCCATGGTCCTTACGGAGTCCCCAGCATCCACTTAGGACGTTAGAGAAAATAAGAATTTACTTACCGATAATTCTATTTCTCGTAGTCCGTAGTGGATGCTGGGCGCCCATCCCAAGTGCGGATTGTCTGCAATACTGGTACATAGTTATTGTTACCAAAAAATCGGGTTATTGCTGTAGTGAGCCATCTTTTATAGAGGCTCCTCTGTTATCATGCTGTTAACTGGGTTTAGATCACGAGTTATACGGTGTGATTGGTGTGGCTGGTATGAGTCTTACCCGGGATTCAAAATCCTTCCTTATTGTGTACGCTCGTCCGGGCACAGTATCCTAACTGAGGCTTGGAGGAGGGTCATAGGGGGAGGAGCCAGTGCACACCAGGTAGTTCTAAAGCTTTACTTTTGTGCCCAGTCTCCTGCGGAGCCGCTATTCCCCATGGTCCTTACGGAGTCCCCAGCATCCACTACGGACTACGAGAAATAGAATTATCGGTAAGTAAATTCTTATTATTACATACATGCACACCTCCAAACATCCATACTTACCTATGTTCACACGAGGCTCGGTCCTCTTCTCCATGTAGAATCCTAGGGGTACCTGTGAAAAAAATTATACTCACATAATCCAGTGTACCTTCTGTTCTTTGTATAATCCACGTACTTGGCAAAATAAAAAAAACGGAAACCCGACCACGCACTGAAAGGGGTCCCATGTTTTCACATGGGACCCCTTTCCCCGACTGCCAGGACCCCCCCTGACTCCTGTCAAAGAGGGTCCCTTCTGCCAATCAGGGAGCGCCACGTCGTGGCACTCTCCTGATTGGCGGTGTGCTCCTGTAGCGTCCGTCAGGCAGCACACGGCAGAGATACAATGTAGCGCCTATGCGCTCCATTGTATCCAATGGTGGGAACTTTGCGGTCAGCGGTTGACTGTCCTGTCGACCTTTTGTACCGTCTACCTTTTACTTGTCAACCTTTTGACCATTAGTGGTTGACCTATAGTCCAGATCCCGGGCTGCACATGCACACAGTATTTTGACCTGGGTAGGGGGGGGCAGCAAACCATCAGCTTTGCTAGACCCCAGCAACCAGACTATGCAGATACCATCCCGAGATGGCATTAGCTGGCAGTGATCCTTGCATTACACTGCTTAAGAAATTGGTCACAAACAATGTTGGTGCAAGGTCTATAGTAAAGGCAGTAAGCTGATGAAACAAGCATATTTAGTGCACACTTCACAAATTCATTGGGCAACGACACAGACTTAATGGGCAATATTCAATTGTTTATTGCACCTGATCTTCCGGTTAGAGTGACGGGAGATCGTGGGGGCAATGTTCAATTGTATCCATTTATCGCGCTCATAGAGGCCTGACCAAAGTGCTAAGCACAGCTGCAAAAAGTGCCTCTTGAACCCAAACAGGTCACTTTTTCGCAAATTACAGCTCACCACCCCTAGGGGGAGGAACAACTGAATTCCATCCATTGTGTCACAGGAGTTTATGCTCAAAATCCAATAGAATGAGCTCTCTGGCTTCCCATTATTTCCCATCTGCCTTCTTCGCTCACAATGACAACTAGAGGATGGCAGCAATGGAATTCCATCAGCAGCGCCACACTCCCAATAACCGAATCCTCCATGGAATGACAGATGGGAAGAGTTCATGTGTCTAGTGGCAACCATGTGATTAAGAATTACTTTATCTTCTAAATAAACAGTGCTGTTTACAAATAATATGTAAAGATGGAAAAAGACAACAACATAAAAAAAACACACACTTAAGCAACATCTTAAAAACACTGTGCAGCTTCTACATTACCTGGTGACCAGGAAATATATGTGCTTGATCTGCTAAAAAATGTCAGTATAAAGATCAAAGTTACATTATACATAAAGCGCAGAACATTGTATTTTAGCCACACCCATCATCGCATGGCTGGGATCACTTCAGCACAAAAGCAGAGGAAAAACACCCTTAATAATGTCACTTTCAATATATGCAAATTCGTAAAATTACCTACATTCCTCGTCATTCCTTTGCAATGGTCCTCAATGGAGACCTGAATGGCCCCCACTGTGTGAAATTTTCTACCATTTTCTCTCAAATCTGGTTTTGTATTAAATTACGTACAGGAAAATAAAATTTATGTATAAAGTGACCAGCCGATCACTCGACATTTTTTAAAGGCCAGCACACATTAGTGTCTTTGAGATACCGTGTGATTGATCACATACAAGCCTCCCTGAGAGGAGGTAACCGACCATTTAAACTCCATAGAAGGGAATCGGAATGGATCTATCGTTTAGAGACATTGGGGGACATTTACTAAGCAGTGATAAGAGTGGAGAAGTGAGCCAGTGGAGAATTACCCATGGCAACCAATCAGCACTGAAGTAACATAGATCATTTGTATACTATGAAATGATACAGAGTTGCTGATGGGGCAATTTCTCCACTGGCTCACTTCTCTGCTATTATCACTGCTTAGTAAATGTCCCCCATTGTCCCCAAAAGGACTTAATGAACAACTGGGCCTTAATTGGTTCATCTGAACTTATGATTGTTGAATATTAATGGTCCCATTTCATTCAATACATCTAATATAAGTATCTGACATTTAATCATTATGCCCCCATACCTAATATTTAATATATAGGATTATACTGACTAGAGTCATTAGTAGCTTGATGTTATTCCAGCATTCTATATGTTTACAAATGGATTCAAATACCTATTCTGCTAGCAGTTTTCTTGCATTGTTTATATTGTAGTTACAGTGATGTGGGTGGCACTTCCAAACTGTGAAAACACGATGTGTGCGTCTCCGCAGTGATGACATTATACAGGCGTCGCCAGATACGGTTGCAGCGGGACCCGGACGGTACGCTTGTGATATATGGTGGAGGGTTTTTAAAAGGTGAGCACAAGTTAATTACAGTATATTGTATCATGATGAAATGGAGAACAATCCATGAAACGTTGACCGATACTGGTGTCGCTGGGTGAGTTTATTTGATCCTGGAGCACTGCATTCTGAATATATATATATGTATATATATATATATATATATATATATATATATATATATATATATATATATATATATATATATATATATATACACATACACACACACACACACACACACACACATATACATGAAACGAAATAGAGGAGATGGCGCCAAGGGAGTTATATCAACGCCCTACCTAAAAATGGACCCTTACAGTACTCTCCGGATAAATTACGTCAGATAACAAATACTAACATAAACATTTATTAAAACAACATATAAACCCGACACAAATGTTCATAAGTATACAGAGTTGATACATTTACATTTGTCGCACAATTTGAACAATCAGTTTGTAGTGATGAGGAAAAAGCGTAGATATATCACTACGATTTCATCCTTCTCCTTATTGTAGATTCGGAGGTAACATCAGATAATAGATAGATAAATAACAACGCGTTTTGTCTTGTTCCAAGACTTCATCAGGGGTAAAATCTCTTCATTTCAGAACATATTGTCAACACATAAAAGGTCATTCAAAGATGTATGAACAACGTTTCAATATTTCAATGGGACTTGATTGATACAGCGAGGACCATACCTCATATATCAGCTTGAGTCTGACATTCAGATATTCGAATATGGGGAAGATTCATATGTGTATAGAATCTAACTGGTTCACAAGCATAAGGAACCTCATCGGTCAGCAGCTTGAACCTGACACTCAGAGACTCAGGAGTGAAGGCAATTCAAATGGGTATAATGTCTAACCAATTTAGAACACGTGGTAGACCCTCCAGTAGTGCAGTGCTGACAGCCAAGTCTCTGTATACAGAGCGGTCAGAACTGTCAGAGTTCTGCCCAAATCCAGTACATCTCACCAGTCATGCACAAAGGGTGGAGAATGAGAATACTGGTGAAGGGAGACTGTGTACAGACACCGATATGCATGATGGTGTGACAGCCTGTTGATGAATGCCAAACCTGACATTTTCTTTTTATTTACTATTTTTCCCATCTCTTCTCTCATCCAGAGACGGTTTACTTCACACAACTGATAACACACGATCATTAAATTGAAATGCAAAATTTGTGTTCCCTACAGGAAAAGGCAGTCTGGAGGGCAAAGGGGTATGGCCAGGAGTCCTCAGGACTTTGGACAGGTGGACACGGTAAGCCAGTAGCCCCCAGAGCATATCTTCCAAGTCTAGCTGAGGTGGCACACGGTCTGACTCATCTAGGCAAAGAGGGTATGTGCAAGTTGGTAAGAGCCTACTGGTGTGCGCCAGGATTCTCTTCTCATGCAGGTAAGAGACAAATGACATGTTTTACTTGCTTGAGGAAGAATATTGGAAAGACAATATCAACAGAGCCATCCCATATCCCTCCGACAGACGGACCTTTTCAGGTAATACAAATCGATTTCATACAGTTACCACCCTGTAGGAATTTGAAATATGTGTTAGTTTGTATTGATGTATTTTCCAATTGGGTAGAAGCGTTCCCTGCTGCCATAAATACTGCTACGTTCACTGCAAAGAAAATTGTGCAGGAATGTGTGTGTAGATATGGTATCCCTAGAGTAATTTAAAGTGACAGGAGTACCCATTTCACAGGTGAAGTCTTTCAGGTCATGTGCAAACTGATGGGAATTAATAGCAAGCTGCATACTCCGTACCGGCCACAGGCGAGCGCAAAGGTAGAGAGAGTGAACAGCACTATTAAGAACAAGCTGAGCAAATTAATGGCTGAAACTGGATTGTTGTGGCCAGAAGATTTGCCACAAGTGTTGTACAGCATCAGAACCACTCCCAGGTCTCCACTTAACTTATCACCCTTTGAAATTCTTTTTGGTCGACAACTTCATGTAATGATAGACCCCCAGGATGATTTGAAATGTAATAATGAAGTGACTGTGAAATATTTGGTTGGGATGAGCCAGCAGCTGAGAAATCAACAAAGAAATCTAAAGCTGCTGATTCCTGACCTACCGAACAGTAATTGTCATGACATTGAGCCTGGGGATTATGTGATGATTCGAAATTTCTTACGCTCAGGTTGCCTCATAGACAGGTGGGAAGGACCATATCAAGTCTTGTTAACCAGCACGACAGCATTGAAGGTCGCCAAAAGAGAGACTTGGGTCCACTCGTCCCGCTGCAAGAAGGTTGCTGACCCGGAAAGAACTCGTGACAAAGAGCAGAGTGTAGAGAACCTTGTATCACTGGAGTGTTTGTTCCGGGAAAGTTGAGAGGCAGGACTGTTGAAAGGCACCTGAGCACGTAGAGCAACAAGATCTAGAACGGTTGTCGCACCATTTTCTTTTTTCACCCCCTCCCCCCTGCATTTTCCTTTCTTTTCTCCTTCTTATTTTCCTTCTTTCCCTTAACGAAATGGATCTATCACAAGAAACTGCGTTTCGGGTTCTACTAGTAATTCTGTTTTTGATCAGGACAATTTGTTTTGGTGAGGGTCCCAGAGAGGTCGAGCAGGGATCTGGAATGGGTTCTGATGGCGAGTACGAATTTGTAGAATCTCAGGAGCAGCACATCACTCGAGTAAAGGCTGGTACCAGTAAGCGCGCTGGTAGTCATGGAGCTCGGAGGCACTGTGAAGGGTTATTGTCTGATGAATATTGTATTTGTAGGAATTGTGAGAATATAGTCGAGGATAGGTGTATCCAGAGATGTCAGTCCAACCTTAATATCGTCATGGACCGCCATCCGTTGAGCGATTACCACTCACTAGTGGGTAAGGTCTTCAACCAGACAGAATGCTGGGTGTGCTCACAGGTACCTCAAGGTCAGAGTAAGTCAGGAATAGTACCATACCCTTTAGCAATAGATGAGGTACTCGAATTACGGGGTGGGAGACCGGTGGACAAGAAATTCAATATCTCTAGGCCCCCTAGCTTGAAGCTCCACCAGTATCATGTAGACAGGTCCTTATTGTGTTTTAATATTTCCAATTACCGAAAACCAGGAAATTGGGAAGTGACGTGGAATAACCAGACAATGAACTTTTCACACAGAGCTGATAGGATACCCATAGACTCTGAACTTGTACGCCAAATAGCCAACGGTGGGAGGTATTTTCGGTATACCCGTGGAAGCAAGACCATGTGGGTTGGAAAAGTATCGTCAGGGTATTGTGCTCATATCATCCAGCCCGATACTTGTAGTGAGCAGATGGGAGAACTAGGGATTGGTTTCTTTACTTGGAAAGTTTGGAGTATGGTGAGGTTACATTTTGTCCCCTATGTTCTCCCAGATGATGCCTATTTCATATGTGGGAGGAAAGTGTACAAGTGGCTTGCCCCGAGCTCAGAGGGATTGTGTTATATCGGGAGAGTACTACCAGAGGTCATGACCATAACCCATGATAAAATGAAAGACGTCCACCGCAGTGCTCAGGCTCCTTATACTCATACTCACTATGAACACATCATCAAGATACACCTCATAGATAGGGCAGAGCGTGCAGCCTCTGATTTGATCCACGAATCCACCGGGATTCAGTTCCTTCTCGCATTAGACATTACCCGTACTGCCAGAGGAACTATAAATTATAAGTATATCCATGCGCAAGCGAACTTGATAGATAATATCACTGAGATGTATGATGACACCTTCAGGTATACGGAAAGGGAGTTACAAGCCTACAAGAAGGAACTGATCCAGCACAGGATGGTCCTTAATTATGTCACAGCCGTGACAGGTGGGTACTGTGTTACTCTGGCAACTTAATATGGTGTGAAGTGCTGTACATATATTACGAACAGCACTGACGACCCAACGGAGATCATCGATCAGAAGATGGACGAGATCTTGCAGTTGAAGTGGGAGTTCAGGAGGAAGCACAACATTACCTTAGCGACTGTGAGTAATGAACTGACCGACTGGGTCTCATGGTTGACCCCACGCAAATGGTTCTCAGGTTTAGGAGAGTGGGCCCAAAATGTCATTATGAGTGTGGGGAAGTTTCTCCTTTGTATCCTGGGAGTCATCATAATTATTGGTTTGATATTTAGGTGTGTTCAAATTCTAACGCGGTGCAAGCACGGCACAAATTTGATGAGTCTAAGGAGCGAGGGCGCTGTTACAGCAGCAGATTTAATTTATGATCCATCCATAGAGACAGCGTTATGATAAGGATTGCAAATGAATTTCATGGCCTGTTTCTTTCACCCGGTTTTCTTTGTCTTCCCCTCTGCCCAGATACATCCAACTGGAAAAGACGTCAGCCCTACCCAAAATGTTTATGTGAATGTATTTTTATATATGTGTCTTATCTTCATTTCTTCAACCTCCAGTTAATGGCACACATAGTCGACTGGTGATATCCACATATACTAGCACTCACATATGTTCCCCCTCCATGTATCATCAACTAAATGTGCACCCCATTTGTTGGAACAAGAAGCCGAAAAGAGCTCGGTAGTGTTTGTTGGCCCATTTACAGACCCTTAGTACAGGATGAGAAGGATTTAATGTATACTTCGCAATACCTCGAAGCTTATTTAGAACATATACACATACATGCTTTTTACTATCCCACTAGGTCATACATTTACCACCTACAACTCTCCCCCGATCATCCAAGCTTCTGTATATATCGTATAGATATTTTTCTGTTTATTGATTAGGTAGTGGCAATTATTGGTGACTGCCAAAGGGTGGACTGTCGAAGTCGAAAAATATTGCAGTACACACATCACGTACAAACTACACACAGATGGCCTCCGTGCGCGTACTTGTTCTGCCGTGCGTGCGCATATTCGCAATTTGCGTTTGGTCGCTCCCGCAGTCCTGCGCATTACCGCGTGGTATGAGTATTTACGGTAGTGTTTGTAGTCGCATGGAAAAGCCATAAAAACACATTACATATTTAATCCAAATAGTGCACAATGTACACATAGTCTCCCTGCATCACACCAGCAAGTTACAACAGTTTAAATGGTATCAGAACAAAGGGATTCACCTTTACAGGATAGGAGGGGACAGAACAAGGTTATAAGGTGGTGTTTGGTATCCAGCTGTAGGGTATATGAAGGGAAATATTCCGTGTTGGTTTGCAGAAGATCGCACGCTCCTGCGCATAGTTATGCGCAGGAGCAGAATATAAATATAAACTGTATTTATTGTACATTTGGTATGCGGAGGGAACCCAGGAGGAGACCACCTACAAGTGCACCTGGAACAGACATCGCCTACCTATTCAAACCAACCTATGACCTCTCCTGTACTTTAAATGACCATCCCTGTGTCCAATGGACAAAGAGATTACAGTATCCATTGTGTTAGGTTTTGGAAGATTGTATAAAAGAGCCAGCTGCATGCCTGGTCACACACAGACTCTTTCATCTACCCTGATGACTGAGGACCAGACTGGGAAGCGCAGGCGAAACTAAACATGTATGTACCATTGACTGTAGCCATTATTCTATTGTATTGTATGGTTTTGTTATTGTAACCCCCTTTCAGTAATTATATGTTGGTGTGTCGGAACCCGGCATTTTAAATACAATCTGGTGTCGTGTTTCCATTTCCTGCTAAGGTTTAAAGTGTATTTACAGCCACTCGGGCTGCTGCATTGTGCTAACAGCGTATAGGCCTGTGTACGCAAACTGTGTAGTCCCTACACCCTTTCGGCGTACATACGCAGAGTGCGTACTGTCATACAGCCGCCGCGGCTCCCGTACTTGCCTCTCCGGGGGTGCTGGATCTCCGGGCGGCTGTCTTCGCTGGCGGTCTCCGGCTCTCTGCGCTCCGTCCAGCGCTCATAGTGTGGACGTCGCGGGTGCGGGTGACGTCATCAAGCGCTCCCCAATCAAACGCTGGCGGGAAGTTCAAATCAGACGCCGGGCAGAGCTCCGGCGCCTGAGTATCATCTATTCTGCCTACAGAAGTTGGGATCTCCAGTGCTCCCGCATTCCTGTGGTTTCCAGCCCTCCCAGACGGACTCCAAGCACCTCAGTGCCTCAGCGCCTCCAAGCACTTCAGCGCCTCCAAGCACCTTGGTGCCTCCAAGCACCTCAGTGTCTCCAAGCGCCTCAGCGCCTCCAAGCGCCTTAGCACCTCCAAGCACCTGTGTCTCCAAGCGCCTCCAAGCACCTCAGTGCCTCCAAGCGCCTCCGCGCCTCATTGTCTCCAAGCACCTCAGTGCCTCCAAGCGCCTCCAAGTACTTCAGCGCCTCCCCGCACCTCGGTGCCTCCAAGCACCTCAGTGTCTCCAAGCACCCAGTGCACTTTAGCGCAGTTTGTGCCTCCAGCACCTGGTATTCTTCACTGATTCATCAGCGCCTTTCAAGTTCTGTCTTTCAGGAGACCTTCAGCGTCCACGCGTGCCTCCTGTCTGCCGACCTAATCCTGCATGAGGAAAACTTACATTCGGCCATCTCTGCTGCGGTCCAGTTGCGATTCCTCTTCCCGGTCACCGGAAGAAACCCCGAGTCCACAACACTCCCAAACCAGGTCAGTGATAGTATACTCAGGCCACATGGACCCGGGGGATCGGATCACGGACTCAAGTGCCATCCAGAATTTGGCTTCCCGCATGCAAAGTCAGGAAGCAGCACATGGCCAAGTGATGCAGTATCTCCAGGAGTTGTCCGGTCGTTTGGATCAGATTCAAGCATCCTTAGCTTCTGTAATTCCGGCCCCAGCTCCCGTAGCCGCACCAGTTGCCGCTCCCAGCAATGTTCAACCATCGGCTGGTATCAGTCCGCGTCTTCAACTCCCTACTCCTTCCCGTTATAATGGGAATCCAAAAAATTGTCGAGGTTTCTTAAACCAATGCGAAGCTCATTTTGAGCTACTCGCACATAATTTTCCCACAGACCGGTCCAAGGTGGCATATATTATTTCTTTGCTTGAGGGATCTGCATTGGATTAGGTGTCTCCACTACGGGAACGATCTGATTCATTGGTTTCCAATTACACTGAATTCATTACGTCTTTCCAAAGAAATTTCGACGAGCCCGGCAGGATGACCACGGCCTCTTCCGACTTGCTACGCATCCGTCAGGGCTCCCGATCCGTGGGCCAGTACGTGGTTCATTTTCAGACCATTGCTTCTGAACTTCACTGGAATAATGACGCCCTGAGAGCAGCTTTCTGGAACGGTCTCTCTGATCGCCTGAAGGACGAGTTGGTCACTAGGGAACTCCCGGATTCGTTAGAGGAACTGACTTCTCTCTGCGTCAAGGTGGATCTCCGGATGCAGGAACGTGGAGGTGAACGTAGTCGATCGGAGCGTTCCAGGTTCCGGCTTCCTTCTTCTAGGCAAGCAGTGGTACCAAGTCCGGACGAACCCATGCAGATTAACCGGTCCCGATTGTCTCCGGAAGAACGACAGCGTCGTCGTGAGGGCAAGCTCTGTCTGTACTGCGGGGCCGCAGATCACTTTATCAAATCCTGCAGGTCCCGTCCGGGAAACGGGCAGGCCTAGCTTGTTCCGGAGGAGTCAAGTTGGGGGTCACGACTAAATCTTCTCCGACTTTGGATTGTTTGCTTCCTGTGTCCTTAATCACCAAGTCAGTCTCCAAGTCTTGTGAGGCCCTGTTGGATTCTGGAGCTGCGGGGAACTTAGTTTCTTCATCCTGTGTCCAAAGCATGTATTTAAAAGGTACGGCCTATCGAGCGGCCTATTTCGTTGACGGCTATCAATGGTACTAGTATATCCAAGGGTCTCATAACGTGGCGCACGGAGCCAGTTAAGCTGCAAGTCGGAGCTCTACATCAAGAATGTCTGGAATTCTTGGCAATTCCGGAAATGCATCATGATCTGGTCCTCGGAATGCCTTGGCTCAAAGTTCATAATCCCCACATTGATTGGAAGTCTTCTCAAATTCTGTCTTGGAGTTCTTTTTGTCACGCTAACTGTCTCACTCCCGTCTGTCCGCTCCGTGTCTCTTCTAAGTCGGATGAAGAGCATATTCCGGAGGCGTATCAAGAGTTCAAGGATGTGTTTTCGGAACAGGCGGCTGACCAGTTACCACCCCATAGGCCTTGGGACTGCCCCATTGACCTTATCCCAGGGAAGATGCCGCCCCGTGGCCGCACATATCCTCTGTCACTTCCTGAGACCCAAGCTATGTCGGACTATATTAAGTCCAATCTGCTCAAAGGATTCATTCGCCTCTCTATCTCCCGGCTGGAGCGGGCTTCTTTTTCGTGAAGAAGGAGGACGGGGGGTTGAGACCATGTATCGACTACCGCGGCTTAAACGATATCACCATCAAGAATAAATACCCCTTGCCACTAATCACAGAGTTATTTGATAGGGTTCGTGGCGCTCGCGTTTTCTCCAAGCTCGATTTGAGGGGGGCCTATAATCTTATACACATCCGAGAAGGGGATGAATGGAAGACCGCCTTCAATACCGGGGATGGGCATTATGAATATCTGGTGATGCCGTTTGGCCTTAGTAATGCCCCTGCCGTCTTCCAGGGATTCGTCAACGAAATCTTCCGAGACATGTTATATCGAAGTGTTGTGGTATATTTAGACGACATACTGATTTTTTCCAAAGATCTTGCTGAACACAGGACACAGGTCAAAGAGGTGCTCCACCGTTTACGAAAGAATCATCTCTATGCTAACATCTCCAAATGTACCTTCGAAGTAACATCAATTCCGTTCCTCGGTTATATCATCTCGGGGACGGAACTTCGCATGGACCCGGAGCAACTTTCTGCCATTCGTGACTGGAATCAGCCTCTCTCTTTGAAAGCAATACAAAGATTCCTGGGCTTTGCAAATTATTACAGGAAATTCATTAGGGGTTTCTCTACTATAGTTGCACCCATTACCGCCTTGACCAGAAAGGGCTCCAACCCGGGTTTGTGGTCTCCCGAAGCCATGGAAGCTTTCACCTACTTGAAATCAGCTTTTATGTCAGCCCCGGTACTTCAACAACCAAATTTCGAAGAACCTTTTTTCCTGGAAGTTGATGCATCCTCGGTCGGAGTCGGAGCCGTTCTCTCCTGGTACTCCTCGGATAAGAAATTGCATCCGTGTGGCTTCCACTCTCGAAAGTTCTCCCTGGCCGAACGGAATTATACTATTGGTGATCAAGAGCTCTTAGCCATAAAATCCGCTTTGGAGGAGTGGAAGTATCTTTTAGAAGGGGCCAAACATGTGATTACTATTTACACCGATCACAAAAATTTGTTGTACATTGAAACCGCACAGTGTTTGAATCCTCGTCAAGCTAGATGGGCGCTTTTCTTCACTCGATTTTCTTTTGTTATCAAGTACCGGGCCGGAACTTTCAATACTAAAGCGTTCACAAACTCCCCCAGATGAAGAGGATTCTTCTGAACGGAATTTAATTCTGAATCCAATTTCTGTTTCCGCTGGTTCCACTACTCCGGGCCCTCCCCCTGGGAGAATGTCTGTACCAACTAAATTCCGACCGAAAATACTGCAGTGGGCTCACATCTCCAAGTTCTCTGGTCATCCCGGCGTCCAGAAGATGCTCAAGTTTCTACAAAGATCTTACTGGGTGGGACACCATGAGGAAGGATGTACAGGATTACGTTAATTCTTGTCAACAGTGTACCGAGCATAAATCTCCTTGTCTACCTCCTGCCGGGTTGCTTCGCCCTCTGTCCATTCCTATGAAACCCTGGACTCATATTTCCATGGACTTCATTACCGAATTGCCCTGTTCCAAGGGTTACAATACCATCTGGGTGATTGTTGACCGCTTTTCAAAGATGGCGCACTTCGTTCCATTGACAGGTCTGCCGACAGCTCCCAAGTTGGCTTTATTGTTCATCCGGGAACACTTTCGGTTGCATGGTTTACCTCAAGAAATAGTCTCTGATCGAGGGGTACAGTTCACCGCAAGGTTTTGGAGAGCCCTCTGCTCAGCCTTACAAATTACACTTAAATTTTCGTCTGCCTATCATCCCCAAACGAATGGACAAACGGAACGAGTCAACCAAGATCTAGAGACTTTCCTCCGCCTTTATCTCTCCCCTTCACAGGACAACTGGGTGGAGTTGTTACCTTGGGCGGAGTTTGCCCATAACCATTCATTTCATTCTTCCACTGGCGAGTCTCCATTCTTCATAAACTATGGGTTCCACCCACGAGTTCCGGACTTACCAATTTTTCCAACAGAAGAGGTACCAGCTGTGACTTCCACTCTACTACACTTCAGACAAATTTGGAGTAAGATTCATGCTAGTCTTTAAAAGGTTTCTGTCCGATACAAGTTCTTCGCGGATAAGAAACGGCGAGCCGCTCCTCAATACAAGGTTGGTGATAGGGTATGGCTTTCCACACGCAATCTCCGGTTAAAGGTGCCCACTATGAAGTTTGCTCCAAGATTCATCGGTCTTATCCTGTGCTACAATTCCTGAATCCTGTGGTCTGCAAGTTGGGTTTACCTTCTCACCTACGTATACCAAATGCCTTCCATGTTTCTCTTCTTCGTCCTCTCGTCCTTAATCGTTTTCATTCAAAGTCTTCTAGCCCCACCTCAGTAGAAACTGAAACGGGAACAGACTTCGAGATCAAAACTATTCTGGACTCTCGTTACCATCACAAGAATCTGTAATATCTGGTGGAATGGAAAGGTTATGGTCCCGAGGAGAGAAGTTGGATAAAAGCTTCTGAGGTCTCAGCTCCTCGACTAATCCGGATTTTCCATTCTAAACATCCTACGAGACCAGGAAAGTGTCCAGAGGCCACTCCTAGAGGAGGGGGTACTGTCATACAGCCGCCGCGGCCCCCGTACTTGCCTCTCCGGGGGTGCTGGATCTCCGGGAGGCTGTCTTCGCTGGCGGGCTCCGGCTCCCGGCGCTCCGTCCAGCGCTCATAGTGTGGACGTCGCGGGTGCGGGTGACGTCATGAAGCGCTCCCCAATCAGACGCTGGCGGGAAGTTCAAATTCAGACGCCGGGCAGAGCTCCGGCGCCTGAGTATCATCTATTCTGCCTACAGAAGTTGTGATCTCCAGTGCTCCCGCATTCCTGTGGTTTCCCGCCCTCCCAGACGGACTCCAAGCGCCTCAGTGTCTTCAAGCACCTCGGTGCCTCCAAGCACTTCAGCGCCTCCAAGCACCTCGGTGCCTCCGCGCCTCCAAGCACCTCAGCGCCTCCAAGCACCTCAGCGCCTCAAAGCACCTTGGTGCCTCAAAGCGCATCCAAGCACCTCACTGCCTCCAAGCACCTCACTGCCTCTAAGCGCCTCCAAGCACCTCGGTGCCTCCAAGCACCTCGGTGTCTCCAAGCACCTCAGTGTCTCCAAGCACCTCAGCGCCTCCCCGCACCTCGGTGCCTCCAAGCACTTCAGCGCCTATAAGCACCTCAGTGTCTCCAAGCACCCAGTGCACTTTAGCGCAGTTTGTGCATCCAGCACCTGGTATTCTTCACTGATTCATCAGCGCCTTTCAATTTCTGTCTTTCAGGAGACCTTCAGCGTCCACGCGTGCCTCCTGTCTGCCGACCTAATCCTGCATGAGGAAAACTTACATTCGGCCATCTCTGCTGCGGTCCAGTTGCGGTTCCTCTTCCCGGTCACCGGAAGAAACCCCGAGTCCACAACACTCCCAAACCAGGTCAGTGATACGTACACTGTGCGACCTTGTGTACGTAAGGTTTGTAAATAATATAAAGGTGAAAGGTTAATTACTGCAGCCGCAGCGGCTCAATATTAAAGTGTATCAAGTGTGTTTAAGGTATATGCTTTTTAGTCCTGTAAGTAAACCAGCGTTTACACTCTCCAGTGCCAAACAATGAGAACCATTCTCATTGTTTGGCACTGGAGAGATAGGAACACTGCAGATTTTGTGTGCTTCTGAATTTTTAGCGAAGTGTATTGATCAGAGGCCCAAAAAATATTTTTTTAATTGAAAAAATTACAACATTAGGGTCATGGGACCACTATGAAATTCTCCAGATCATTGAAAGTGTCCAAACCCTGGGATTAGATTTATTTTTATAGATTTGTTGTTTGAAATCTCCATTGGAGAAATACATACATCCACCATAACAGTCATTAGGTGTTTTTACCCCTGAGGAAGTCCGGCTAATGGACGAAACGCCTAGGGTTTAAAGGTGACTAGGATACATAATTACATTAGGGAGCCCCTACCACTGAATTCACATCTTAGGGTGGTTGGTGGCACCAATTACATCTATCCTAATGTTGATTGGGTTCCTGGAAACACCTGTATGTTAATGCGAATCGATCTGGCATTGTACCATATTTTATTTGGATGTTCCAATAGCAATCAATTTTGATTAATCTAAGGCCTTTGGCCAACTGTTCTGGGTGTCTATATTTTTGGTGAGAGGGTATCATTACAGGAGGATTACCTTTTGGCTGAATCCGAATCCGAATTGTTTCCCTACCCTAAGTAGAATTTTGAATGAAAGTCCGGAAAAGAAAACATCGTTGGGACACTCATCGTATTGTGTATGGACTTTATTTGGACAATTTCATGAATTAGCGCCCTCCGGGTCCATCTTTCTTCTACAGATTTATTGTTCCTGCTAACAGAGGTTCTACTGTGAGGTGCTACTTCTAAAGCGCGTGAGAAAGGTCTTTTTTTCTCTTTTTTATATATCTTCTGTATAAAAATGAAAATCTGTCATTCTGTCCTTCTGTCTTTCTATCCAAATCCACAGTTTACAAGCGAAGATTGTGAAATTTCACATACAAGCGTATTAAAAGGTTGAAAGCGCTGTCCACAATAAAAGAGTTTTTTATTTGGTTAAAAAATTATAAAATCACTAGTTCACATATAATCACTAATCAATACTGATCTAAAAAAGTTAGACATCAAAGCATATTGCGGACCATAACTATTTTTCAGTGGTACCTAATAGTGAAACAGTTTAAACACAGTGGATACACTTGCATTAAATTGACACACTCTATTCCAAGTGAAACAATTGTATCAGATGTTATATATTACTCCACTCAGTGTTTTTTCCCCTTGGTAATTATCTCCTTTGAACAGCCTCCTAAAAAATAGAAGTAATTGGAAGGATTTAAATGTTCACAGTCCCAGACATATCTGGAGAGATATAATCACCTTAAATCTGAATTAATTTCACAGAATATTTATATATATCTCCTCACGCTGGGAAAATAATCCATCCAAAAGCACAGATTTGAAGCACGCAATATCTGAATTATAAGAGATACAGTTGCCACTTTTCGTAATACAGTCTCTTAATTGGAGGCTACTGAAACTGAATTAATAGACCGTTCTGACGGGCGTCCCCGTCTGGTGATGAGAATTAAATAAATACAGTAGAGCTCCTGTTAGATGATAAGCATGCTCCACAGTTCATTCATAAATTCTTATTCAGTAAATGGAGGCCGCATACACGGCTAGTCTCACCCCTGTTAGGCTCGGCTACTGCTCCCGCCGGGCGTCCGTCGGTATCATAGGCAGCACACAGCTGCTTCACTTGCACCAAAGATCTCGCGGCCCGCCTCTCCTATGACAGTGCCACAGAATGCTTGTGATGATGCAGCCTGTCGGACTAGTTAGCTCCGGCGGTATCCGTCAGCGACTGCGCGCTGTTTTCACAGTTCCCGAGACTTTACCAGGTGCCTTGCCGACAAGGGGGAACTCATGAGCTGTTTTCACGATTAGGTCCACACACGCAAGGAGCACTCTTGACGCGTTTCTCAGCCGTATGTCTATGGCTGTTTCCTCAGAAGAATGCACTCCCCTTCCTATTCACTGCTTTTATCCTCAGTGGGGTATCAATCAACATCTTAATAGGGTCCTTATGTTCATTAACCCTTTCACTTTCAGATTCCATTCTTAAACCTATAGTTGTTAATAGCAACCTTAAAGTATTGATCCTAAAAACCTACACAGTAATTAAACATCTCTAATATCAAACTATATAGGAACTGTTTTATCACACAGCTGACACACACTATAAGACATCCTCTACATCACAAAAAAATATAAAATAAATTAAATTAAATGAAAAACCAACTCAATTAAAATAGATGTTTTCCACTTGGATCGACCATCCAGTATTTTATATCTATTCATAACCCATATTATCATGAGCAGGCTATATGAAATTAGACATCAAGGTTATACAATATATCAAAGTTATAAAATACAGTCAGACTATGAATCAGACCCAAATTCACAGTACACCCATATTTGACGTTGATAGTTAACCAATTACTAATAACCCAAAAACAAAAAACAGCATAATAATATTATTATTACTTATAGTATTAATAATTAAAAAGAGACAGGATTCCATAGGGTGGCCCTCAGCAATTACCCATATGTACCACCTCCCTTATATGGGAAATGGGGCCCTAGTGGCTCACCACCTCGGTACCGACCCAAACAGGGTAGGCAACTCAGTATCATAGGTTAAATAGTATATATACACATAGTGTGATATATGTGGATATATAGAGTTAGGGACGTTGGTACCGTGTGGTCTTAATGACACAATTGAATTGAATAATGTTTAGTTAATGGTGTACCTGTCGGTATTCTCTATATTGTATAACCTTGATGTCTAATTTCATATAGCCTGCTCATGATAATATGGGTTATGAATAGATATAAAATACTGGATGGTCAATCCAAGTGGAAAACATCTATTTTAATTGAGTTGGTTTTTCATTTAATTTAATTTATTTTATATTTTTTTGTGATGTAGAGGATGTCTTATAGTGTGTGTCAGCTGTGTGATAAAACAGTTCCTATATAGTTTGTTATTAGAGATGTTTAATTACTGTGTAGGTTTTTAGGATCAATACTTTAAGGTTGCTATTAACAACTATAGGTTTAAGAATGGAATCTGAAAGTGAAAGGGTTAATGAACATAAGGACCCTATTAAGATGTTGATTGATACCCCACTGAGGATAAAAGCAGTGAATAGGAAGGGGAGTGCATTCTTCTGAGGAAACAGCCATAGACATACGGCTGAGAAACGCGTCAAGAGTGCTCCTTGCGTGTGTGGACCTAATCGTGAAAACAGCTCATGAGTTCCCCCTTGTCGGCAAGGCACCTGGTAAAGTCCCGGGAACTGTGAAAACAGCGCGCAGTCGCTGACGGATACCGCCGGAGCTAACTAGTCCGACAGGCTGCATCATCACAAGCATTCTGTGGCACTGTCATAGGAGAGGCGGGCCGCGAGATCTTTGGTGCAAGTGAAGCAGCTGTGTGCTGCCTATGATACCGACGGACGCCCGGCGGGAGCAGTAGCCGAGCCTAACAGGGGTGAGACTAGCCGTGTATGCGGCCTCCATTTACTGAATAAGAATTTATGAATGAACTGTGGAGCATGCTTATCATCTAACAGGAGCTCTACTGTATTTATTTAATTTTCATCACCAGACGGGGACGCCCGTCAGAACTGTCTATTAATTCAGTATCAGTAGCCTCAAATTAAGAGACTATTACGAAAAGTGGCAACTGTATCTCTTATAATTCAGATATTGCGTGCTTCAAATCTGTGCTTTTGGATGGATTATTGTCCCAGCGGGAGGAGATATATATAAATATTCTGTGAAATTAATTCAGATTTAAGGTGATCATATCTCTCCAGATATGTCTGGGACTGTGAACATTTAAATCCTTCCAATTACTTCTATTTTTTAGGAGGCTGTTCAAAGGAGATAATTACCAAGGGGAAAAAACACTGAGTGGAGTAATATATAACATCTGATACAATTGTTTCACTTGGAATAGAGTGTGTCAATTTAATACAAGTGTATCCACTGTGTTTAAACTGTTTCACTATTAGGTAGCACTGAAAAATAGTTATGGTCCGCAATATGCTTTGATGTCTAACTTTTAGATCAGTATTAATTAGTGATTATATGTGAACTAGTGATTTTATAATTTTTTAACCAAATAAAAAACTCTTATTGTGGACAGCGCTTTCAACCTTTTGTCCTTTGATTTATATAATAACTATTGGGATTCAACTACCCATTATTGAAAGCAGCAGTGCACAATTGGGAGGAGGTGTATTTTAATACTAATGCTAGCCGTACATCAGACCAACTTTTCTCCAACACTCCAAACTTCCAACCATCCAACTTGTCTGTTCAACTAAAACAGTGCCCCACACATCTCACCAACATTTTGCCAGTGCTCCACACATCTAACCAACTTTTCATCAGACCACCCAACCTTCCAACTTCTGTCCAACTTGTGATGTCACCGAAGTAGGCGGACAGTGCCTGCCTATAGTTCTTCAGTTTTGTTTTTTCATTTCAAAACATGCAGAAGTGTCTTTTACTCAGTGAAACTGGGCTTTTCTTTCACCACCATACATTTATTAGATTTACTTATTTTTATACTGAACTATGGATACCAGCATGGTTGGGCTGCCAAGGCAAATTATATATATATATATATATATATAAATATATACATACATACGAGATGTAGATATTCGGCACTCCCAATGTAGTAAAATGTACAGCTTGCCTGGTGCCCTCCTGGGGTGTGGTTTGTTTTATCGACAGTGCCTAGGTCGACAATGTTTAGGTCGACCACTATAGGTCGACAGTCACTAGGTCGACATGGATGGAAGGTCGACAGGGTTTCTAGGTCGACAGGTCTAAAGGTCGACATGATTTTTTTATTTTTTTTGGTGTCGTTTTCTTCGTAAAGTGACCGGGATCCCAAATTAGCGCACAACTTCGCTCGCCATGCTTCGGGCATGGTGCCTTCGCTCCGCTACCGCTTCGCTCGGCACACTTTACCGTTCCAATCGTAGTCCACATGGATCGTTAAGTATGAAAAAATAAAAAAATAAAAAAAATAAAAAAACTCATGTCGACCTTTAGACCTGTCGACCTAGCACATGTCGACCTAGAAACCCTGTCGACCTTCCATCCATGTCGACCTAGTGACTGTCGACCTAAACATTGTCGACCTAGGCACTGTCGATCTTCAGACCGGATCCCGCCCTCCTGAGCTTCAAAAAGCAAACATATCACAAACGATAGGCGGCACTCTAGGACTTTTCAAAAATCAAGAACATACGTGACCCTGTTCTGACAGCTTAACGTTTCGGTCATTTTCAATCCGCCACACTTTGCTGGCGGAATCTAATAAAAAAATTTAAAAACATGTTTTTTTTGTGTTTTTTTTGGGGGGGGTAATAGCATATCTATTTATATTAGAGGGGATTAGGTACTTGGTTTGTCTTTTTTGGAGGCACAAGTATTATTTATATATTTTTAAAAAGATTATTATTATTATTATTATTATTAATATTTTTTTTTTTTTTTTTTAAATGGAATGGGAAAAACCCGAAAAAAAATTGCGTGGGGTCCCCCCTCAAAAGCATAACCAGCCTCGGGCTCTTCGAGCCTGTCCTGGTTCTAAAAATCCGGGGGAAAAACGGACAGGGGATCCCCCGTATTTTTAAAACCAGCACCGGGCTCTGCGCCTGGTGCTGGTGCAAAAAATACGGGGGACAAAAAGAGTAGGGGTCCCCCGTATTTTTTACACCAGCATCGGGCTCCACTAGCTGGACAGATAATGCCACAGCCGGGGGTCACTTTTATACAGTGCCCTGCGGCCGTGGCATTAAATGTCCAACTAGTCACCCCTGGCCGGGGTACCCTGGGGGAGTGGGGACCCCTTCAATCAAGGGGTCCCCGTCCCCAGCCACCCAAGGGCCAGGGGTGAAGCCTGAGGCTGTCCCCCCCATCCAAAGGCTGCGGATGGGGGGCTGATAGCCTTGAGAAAATTAAAAGAATATTGTTTTTTCCAGTAGTACTACAAGTCCCAGCAAGCCTCCCCCGCAAGCTGGTACTTGGAGAACCACAAGTACCAGCATGCGGGAGAAAAACGGGCCCGCTGGTACCTGTAGTTCTAATGGAAAAAAAATACCCAAATAAAAACAGGAAACACACACCGTGACAGTAAAACTTTATTTCACACATGTCGACACACACATACTTACCTATGTTGACACGAAGCAGTTGGTCCTCTTCTCCAAGTAGAATCCACGGGTACCTGAAAATAAAAGATAATTATACTCACCTGATCCAGGGTCAAGATTATAATCCACGTACTTGGCAAAACAACAAACCGAACACCCGGACTGAAAGGGGTCCCATGTTTACACATGGGAACCCTTTCCACGAATGCAGAGACACCCCGGTGACAGCTGTCACAGAAGTGTCTCTTCAGCCAATCAGGAAGCGCCACTCCATGGCACTCACCTGATTGGCTCTGTGCGCGTCTGAAGTGACAGAAGGCTGGCGGGGGGAGGGGGGGGGGGGTGAGGGGGAAGGGGTGCCGCGATCTTGGGGGGCAGTGACTGCAGGAGGGGAGCAGAGGTCCCGCGTTTGCGGGTGATATGCGGGGGGTGCCGCGATCGCGGGTGATATGCGGGGGTGCCGCGATCGTGGGTGATATGCGGGGGTGCCGCGATCGTGGGTGATATGCGGGGGGTGCCGCGATCGCGGGTGGGGTGCGGGGGGTGCCGCGATCGCGGGTGGGGTGCGGGGGGTGCCGCGATTGCGGGTAAGCTGCGGGGGGTGCCGCGATTGCGGGTAAGCTGCAGGGGGTGCCGCGATCGTGGGTGATATGCGGGGGGTGCCGCGATTGCGGGTGGGGTGCGGGGGGTGCCGCGATTGCGGGTGGGGTGCGGGGGGTGCCGCGATTGCGGGTGGGGTGCGGGGGGTGCCGCGATTGCGGGTGGGGTGCGGGGGGTGCCGCGATTGCGGGCAAGCTGTGGGGGGTGCCGCGATCGCGGGTATGCAGCGGGGGGTGCCGCGATCGCGGGTGGGGTGCGGGGGTGCCACGAACGTGGGTGGGGTGCGGGGGGTGCCGCGATTGTGGGTAAACTGCGGGGGGTGCCGTGATTGCAGATAAGTTGCGGGGGGTGCCGCAATTGCGGGTAAGCTGCGGGGGGTGCCGCGATCGCGGGTATGCTGCGGGGGGTGCCGCGATCGCGGGTATGCTGCGGGGGGTGCCATGATCGCGGGTGGGGTGCGGGGGTGCCGCGAACGTGGGTAAGTTGCGGGGGGTGCCGCGATTGCGGGTAAGCTGCGGAGGGGTGCCGCGATTGTGGGTAAACTGGGGGGGTGCCGTGATTGCGGGTAAGTTGCGGGGGGTGCCGCGATTGCGGGTAAGCTGCGGGGGGGGGGGTGTGCGGGGCGTGCCGCAATCGCGGGTGGGGTGCGGGGGTGCCGCAACCGCAGGTGGGGTGCCAGTGATCGGGGGTGGCGTGCGGGGGTGCAGCAATCATGGGTGGGGTGCGGGGGGTGCCGCGATCATGGGGTATTGCGGGAGGGGTGCCACTGCTGGGTGTCCTGTGACAGCGGCAGCCCGGCAGCAGTGATGTGCTACCGTAGCTGCCCCTGCACCTCCTCCCGCCCCGCCGCCGTCGCCGCTCCACGGGGTCCGCTGTGACAGGGGCAGCCCGGCAGCAGTGATGAACTGCCGCAGCTGCCCCTGGTCCTCCTCAACGCCGCCGCCGCCGCTCCATGGGGTCCGCTGTAACAGGGGCAGCCCGGCAGCAGTGATGACCTGCCGCAGCTGCCCCTGAACCTCCCGGCTCGTGCTGCCCAGTAGGCAGTGATCGGGAAGAAGTAGGCGGACACTGCTGGTCAGTGTCCGCCTGCTTATCGTTCAGTTGGGGGGAAAGTTTCCCCTACACCTGAACGATTAGTTGGGAACATCAAACAGGTTTGATTTTCACAACTAGTTGGACAGACCGTTTCTGGCCGTTTTTCAGCGTGTGGGAGCAAACGGCTGATAATCGTTTGCTACCACACACTGCCAGATTATCGTTCCAACCAGCCAACTAGTTGGCTGGTTGGAACGATATCTTCCTGATGTATGGCCAGCATTAGGAGCTGCACAGCTGACACACACAAGAGCATAGCGCTTTCTAAGTTTGAGGAAGCGTATTAAAACATGCCGGACGCGACTAAAACAATTTACAACAAACTGGGTACACATATTACTTACACTTGGGAAACAAACAATGTGGGGGTCAGACACCCCTAGGGGTCGGACAGCAGCACAGAGTACGTCAGCAGATAGCATTAACGTAGAAGGCCTGGAGCAATTTACACCAAACTTGGTACACATCTGACTTACAATCTGGGAAGAAACTCCATGGGGGTTATACACCCCTACCACCCCTAGGGGTGGGACAGCAGCACAGAGAATTTCAGGAGACAGCATAACTCCAGAATGCCTAGACCAATTTATAACAAACTTGCTACACATATGACTTACAAGCTGGGAACAAACACTGTGGGGATAAGACAACCCCTAGGGTTGAGGCAGCAGCACAGAGTTTTTCAGCAGACAGCATAACTCTGGAATGCGTGGAGCAATTTACACCAAACTTGCTACACATATTACTTACTCTCTGGGAACAAACACTGTGGGGGTAAGACACCCCTAGGGTTGAGGCAGCAGCATAGAGTTTTTTTTAGCAGACAGCATAACTCTGGAATGCCTGGAGCAATTTACCCCAAACTTGCTACACATTACTTACACTCTGGGAACAAACACTGTGGGGGTAACACACCACTAGCACCCCTAGGGGTGGCCCAGCAGCACAGAGTATATCAGGACATGCATGATATGTAAGTGATGACAGGGCTGCATGGGACAGGGGCAGTGACATGATGTGAGGAGGGGAATGAAGGCAGCACGAACCCACACACTGAGAGTTATATAGTGGAAGTAGCATGGTCCCCCAGCAGCACATTGGGTTTTCATTTTTATTGATGTGTATAACATTTTACATGTTTTTTACACTATGGGGTCGATTCTATTCGGCAACTAATGAATAGCGCCGGGAATTAGCTCCCGACGCTATTCAATTCAGCAACTAGTTACGTCGGCGATGGCCCGTTCTCGCCGACAAAACAGGTAGTTTTGTCGGGAGAACGGGCATTCTCCGACTTAACTCCCCGGCGAGAGGCTGATTCCCGACAGAATCAGCCTCGCGCCGGCCGCGAGGCAGCACTTTTGTCGGGTTTCTCTTCTCATCCCCCGGGGATGAGAGAAGAATTCCCGACAATTGCAGGTAACTAGTTGCTGAATTGAATAGCGTCGGGAGCTAATTCCCGGCGCTATTCATTAGTTGCCGAATAGAATCGACCCCTATGTTATGTATACTGTGTGTTTAATATTTAAATTCATTTTTGTAAACAAACATTCTTAAACTCCTGGGCAACGCCGGGTACTCCAGCTAGTATATATATATATATATATATATATATATATATATATATATATATGTGTGTGTGTGTGTGTGTGTGTGTGTGTGTGTGTGTATTGCACACAATTAACAACAGACAATCCAACGTTATCTCCTGCTGCATGTCATTGTAGTGTATTTGTGTGAGAAGGTGCGGTGCAGTGCTGTGTACTGTGCCGGCGTTGTAGTAATGAGGGAATGCATTACTACACAATGTTAATGACGTCCCATAAGCCAATGAAGCACTAATGCACGCAGGCAGCACAGCTGCTAATGTACTGTAGAATAGCCCGGCATTGTTTCACTCACCGTGCATCATCATTCTCCACCGCCTCACACAGCTTGTGTGCCAGGGCCGCCATCCCCGGGCCGGACAGAGGGGCGCTGCACGGTGGGCGCAGGACAGGGGCAGCTAGAATGATGCCAAGTGAGGGCACACTCGTGGTGGCATGGTGCAGGGGAGTTCATGTGTACACCAGACCTAGGTTACTCGTGCTAAGGAGGTTAAGCCAGCGGCTCATCGTGTCCTAACAGCGGAAGAACACGGCTGGCGATTCAAACTTCCCTCCTTGGTGACAAATCAATAGCGTCCCTCCTCCATCCCTGCCACTGCTGCTGGTCCCGCCCAGTCCTGCCCCCGGCACACCCCCACTGCATCCTCCGTGCTCCGGCAGGCCGGAACTGAGCCCTCAGATTTGCCTGTACGGACACGCCGCCCGATCGCTCGAAGCTGTGTCGCCGCATCCACAGTTGCGAAAACACAATTTGCAGGCAAAAAAGCAGAAGTTAAAGATTTCTGTCCAACTCTACATGAGTCCACATATCTTCTATTTCTCTGGACTTTATGCATTATAATATCAGATGGAAAAATAGTATTTCACATAACACTGCTTTCTAACTGCAAACATTGCACGAAGGGGATTGTTGTGTACAAAAGACTTTGGAAATGGTGGGGGTCATGCAGGTCTCCAGTGAGGAGCAGTGCGGGAAGGAATGAGTAGCGTGTAGGGAGTTATACAGTTTACGAACTTGCAAATGTTGAAAGATACTTATATTCGTTCGGGGAAGGAAAAGTATAGAAGCGAGCCCTACAAAGCCTAAATCTAGAGGAAAAAGAATGTTATGATGAGACTAAGCATAAAATGATTTATGGTGCGTACACACTATGCAATATCGTTCGCAAGCTGAACTATATTGGCCCTCATTCTGAGTTGATCGCAGCAGCAAGAAAGTTAGCAATTGGGCAAAACCATGTGCACTGCAGGAGGGGTAGATATAACATGTGCAGAGGGAGTTAGATTTGGGTGTGGTGTGTTCAATCTGCAATCTAATTTGCAGTGTAAAAATAAAGCAGCCAGTATTTACCCTGCACAGAAACAAAATAACCCACCCAAATCTAACTCTCTCTGCACATAATATATCTGCTTCCCCTGCAGTGCACATGGATTTGCCCAATTGCTAACTTTCTTGCTGCTGCGATCAACTCAGAATGAGGGCCATTGTTCGGTCCTGAACCATATTGCATAATGGTGATCATTCCGAGTTGTTCGCTCGCTAGCTGCTTTTAGCAGCATTGCAAACGCTAGGCCGCCGCCCTCTGGGAGTGTATCTTAGCTTAGCAGAATAGCGAACGAAAGGTTAGCAGAATTGCTGCTAAATAGTTCCTTGCAGTTTCTGAGTAGCTCCAGACCTACTCCTAGATTGCGATCACCTCAGTCTGTTTAGTTCCTGTTTTGACGTCACAAACACACCCTGCTTTCGACCGGCCACTCCCCCGTTTCTCCAGCCACTCCTGCGTTTTTACCTGGCACGCCTGCGTTTTTTAGCACACTCCCGGAAAACGCTCATTACCACCCAGCAACGCTCCTTTCCTGTCAATCACTCACCGATCAGCAGTGCGTCTGAAAAGCGCCGCACGAACAACAGCAAAACTGCTAAGTTCTTAGTTAAATAACTAAGCGCATGCGCGCAGCGTACCATGCGCATTTAGCAGCAAATCGCAGCATAGCGAAAATCGGCAATGAGCGAACAACTCGGAATGACCACCCATGTGTATGCCCAAACCGACGTACGATGCGCCCTTCCGTGGGTCGCATACAACGTCGGACTGCATGCAGTCTTGAGGTGATATTGTGTGGTTTTTAACTCCAGTGATGACTTTGACATCATTTGTAGTGTGTACATACAATCCAATCCGATATGATCTCTTATACGATATCGTATCGTATGGGATTGCATAATGTGTACATAGTATTAGGGGTCTATTTACTAAGCCTTGGATTGAGATAAAGTGGATGGAGATAAAGTAGCAGCCAACCAGCTTCTAACTGCCATGTTACAGGCTGTGTTTGAAAAATGACAGTTAGGAGCTGATTGGCTGGTACTTTATCTCCGTCCACTTTATCTCCATCCAAGGCTTAGTAAATAGACCTCTATATCTGGTCAATACCCATGGGAAAAGGTGGACTATTCAACAGGGATCTAGAGGGGACGAAAGTAAAGTGTAAAACCAGGTGTAATGGTCCCAGATAGAAGGTGAGAAATGGCTTGTAGGAAAGGCTTTGACTATATCAGGGCAAACCATAAGGGGGGTACTCACGGAGCGATCGCTGCTAAAAATCTAAGCAATCTGACTAGATAGCTTAGATTTTAAGCATGATCGCTCCGTGTGTACCCCCTATAGCGATGCGCAGCCCCGCGCATCGCTATCGCTGGTGCTAGATTGGCCTGCCGTGCAGGCCAATGTAGCGGGTCGCTCATTTCACCCGCTGGGTGAAATGAGCGCCCCCTGCATGCTCAGCACACATCTGCTGAGCATGCTGAGCGGCGGGAGAGATGTGTGCTGAGTGGTACGCTCAGCACACATCTCTCCCGCATCGGCCAGTGAGTACTGGCCTTTAGAGGAGATCCATAGTAAACAATAGGAGGATTAGAATGAAAGCGCCTCTACTTCTATAGTGGCCCAACAACAATAAATAGGGGGTGCATGCCACAGGAAACATTGACAGGTATATTGCATGGTAGTACTTCACTAGGTTGAGAATACCTATTCCACCATGAGAATAACAGCTTTGTAGAATCTGCATCTGGACCCAGGGTTTCCTACCACCCCATATAAATTCTGATAGCTTTTTGCTAGTGTTAAAGAATTTTAGTAATAATGTAAGGGTGCCGATACAGTGTAATGCCTGCGGCCGTGCAGGTGTACCGCTCCTTACCTCAAGATGTTTTCCTCGTTTCCAGACCGCTCAATTTCTGTTTGTCCGGGCGAAATTCTTCCTCGGGACCTCTACACGGGGACTCGACCTGGAGGACCGACGACTAGAGGAAAAAGAAACACTGTCACCATGTGCCCACCCCTTCCACGACGGGGAAAGAGTGGCACACCGCGGTGGCTGCGACGTTCACCGGTTAGGTGAATGTCATCATTGGCCCGCGGGCCTCAGCCACCCAAAATGTCACCTACTCGGCACTTGCGCACCTAGGTGAAAGCGAGCCCGCTAGGCCTAGCGGGGTCTCGCAACCGGCAATGCAAGTCCCAGCGGATGCAAGCCCCTCCGTGCCGGAAGCTCGCCGCGACGCCATTTCCCGTCGCGTACCGCCGCTGCCTGTCCGGGGAAGACGGAGGTGAGAGACCTCCCTCATTCCCCCAGCCTGATGTCCCCTCACAAGAACATGAATCGGGAGCGTCTGCCAGATGTATTACAGTAGAGTAAAGACAATAATTTTAGCTGCAGCACTGCGACCAAACAAGGAAATTAAAAGTTTGTGCAGGGTTGAGAGATCTGAGAGGATGGATGCGAGGAGACTTGGGAAATTGGCATCTTATAGCTGTGAGTAATGTTTAGCTAGCTACTGTAGGTATTCCCCAAGGTACTTAAGTTTGTGAAGCTGCCAATGAAACTCATAATGGGTGGGATATATTAACATACATCGCCGCCCATCACAGCGATGTTGATCGCATATGTACTAACATATGCAATCAACATCGCAATACGGTGACGGAGGCCACCCGCAATACCTGTGAGGTGGTGTGCGGGGGGTCTCCGTCACCTCCCTGGGCTTTCCCTCTCCTCCCTGTCCGGGAATCAGGCAGCAGGCTGTCCCTGGCGCCTCCTCCCTCCCTTTCCCACTGCAGCAGGAAGGACCTCCGTCTGCGTTGCTAGGGGGAGGAGGAGTTTACCTTCCGGGTCCAGGCTTCCTGGAGGAAGTTATGCCGGGGGGGGTTCTGCGGCGGGTTGCTGCAGCTGGCGATAAGAAGCCCATAGGTTTCTATAGGGTATCACAACCCTGGGCGGCGAAAACTCGGCGTCCGGGTCTTGGTACAATTGAATATGTGGTAAAACTCCTGAAAACGGGGGTTTTACCGCATTTTTCCCTTAGTACGCCCCCCCCCCGATAAGCTTTTAAGGAAGTGGGTATGGGGGGATAATAAGATCTGATATTTCAGATTTATCCTTACTGAATTTATAGTTGGAAAGAAGACTGTGGGGTAAGTGTAATAGGGTGCGTAAAAACGGAGGTGCAGGTGTTTCTGTGAGAATGCCCTTTTTTTAAAGCGCCAATCATTTACAAGGCAAAACCAGGTTGTTTTTGCCTTGTAAATGAATGCTGTTTTAAAAATACTGGTATTTCTCATACGTCATAGAGGATACTGGGGACTCCAAAAGGACCATGGGGTATAGACGGATCCGCAGGAGCTTGGGCACACTATAAAGACTTAAACTGGGTGTGAACTGGCTCCTCCCTCTATACCCCTCCTCCAGACCTCAGGTAGACTTTGTGCCCAGGAGTGAATGGACACACACTAGGGGAGCTCTACTGAGTTTCTCTGAAAAGACTTTATGTTAGGTTTTTTATTTTCAGGGAGACCTGCTGGCTACAGGCTCCCTGCATCGTGGGACTAAGGGGAGAGAAGTCAGACCTAATTCTTCTTAGTTCAAGGGCTCTGCTTCTTAGGCTACTGGACACCATTATCTCCAGAGGGTTCGATCACTTGGTGCGCCTAGCTGCTTGTTCCCGGAGCCGCGCCGTCACCCCCCTCACAGAAGCCAGAAGAAAGAAGCCGGGTGAGTATGAGAAGTACAGAAGACGTCAGACGGCAGAAGACTTCAGTAACGGAGGTAAGCGCAGCGCTCCGTGCTCCCACACACCAACGGCACTCACAGGGTGCAGGGCGCTGGGGGGGAGCGCCCTGGGCAGCAGTTACTGAGGTGTGGTTTAACTGGCAAAAGAGCATACTACGGGCCCCGGGCACCGCGTACGATACCCCCGCCAGTTCATAGCAGCGGTCGCGCTGCGCGCCGGTGCTCCCACACACCAACGGTTTTACTTGGGTGCAGGGCGCAGGGGGGGGGGGACGCCCTGAACAGCAATATGTATAGGGTTTCAGGAGGTATATAGTGTGTATACACTATATACGGTCCCCGGCCTGCATATATACTATAACGGGGCTGAAGCGCGCCGATGGGGGTGGGGCTTAGCCCTCACACACAGGAGTCAGCGCCATTTTCTCACTGTCCCCGCCAAAAAATGTGTAAAGCACAAACAGGGGGGGGACAGTCTTTTAGTGTTATGTTGGACATATATAACACTAGTAGATTTAGAGATGAGCATGTAATCAGTCTTGTGTGTATTTTCTGTGTGCTCCCTGTCAGATATACCCACTTTAGTTCACTTGTGTCGACAGGCGTGAGTGTTCTGTCATAAACACCTATGGGGTTTACTGTCGTCATCGCTGACGCATGTGGGTACTTGATACAGTAGTCAACAGGTCAGTAGTGGTATGCTTGTAAAAGTAAATACTATATGGGAGGCACAGTAGTATGTGGGTGACCCTGTCGGCACCAACTGTTATCACCGGGTGTATATGTACATGTTGTAACTGACTTATACCTGTATATATACATTGATAGGTATATGTATGGTAAGGTTCCATGGGCCTATAGCTTGAGCACAGACATGGTAGTTTTTGTTGGGGAGTGATATTGGATTTGTATAGGTATGCTTCCCTCGGACCCCTCGGGGTAGCCTTGTTACTAATCCCTGCTGTCGACGAATACTAGGGTTTTCTGTCGACTATAATGTTTCCTGGTAGATCCACAACTGGGGCATTTCAGTACATGGTCATACACGTTCAGAACACATTAATGTCACTAGGGACCCGAAGGCTCCGTACAATCCGCTTATATGTATGATATATATATATATATATATATATATATATATATATTTATATATTTAGGATATGTGTGTATATGTGTATTACAATATGTATATTCATATTATGATTTATAATGTATACTGAAGTAATAGTATTCCTTCTCATGTGCTGGTCGCTCTGTTGATAAAGCTCTAGGTCGGCCGTGACTCACACCCTCTCAAGGTGTCCGAAGGTTTATTCTTTTCCCGCCACGGATAGAATACTGTGAAAGTCAACTCCTGGTCAACACAGGGCCCTGTCTCAAAGGATCGTTTACAGGAAAGCTAAGTGATATTATATTTCTATGCTGTGGGCTTATTTGCATTACATGCACATGAGGGAGTGTTTGTATTCGGTAAGACACCGGATAGATTTACCCTAAAGAGAGAGGGGAGGTTCCTTATGTTGGTTCTTCTCTATAACATTGCGGCAGGCTGCCATACGTATACAGGAAGTGTGGCCGGGGGAATGCTGAGGCTGACTCCGAGAGTTACTGGAGTTTTTCCCTGGGACGGTGTACCGCTGTTTAGGGGGATGCCTCAGTTCAGTCAATCTCGGTGGATACTGCTGGTGAGTCTAACTTCGGGAGTTAGATTCCCTCACAACGGTTGGTGACGCATTCTTTTGTGGGATGCAGTCGTTTTAACCGGTGAGATACAGTTCTTTTTTCCTTTTCTGTGTAGCCTGTGGATGGTGAAAAGGTAAGAGTTCTGCAGCCTTGTTAGGTTCGCAGAAGAGGATGTCGTTTCTGTTTCTACCACATACACCACATGTCGCGGAGTCTATATGGCTGGACCCCACTCCGGTGAGGACTCCGTTACTACTTTCAGTTTGTCCGGGAATAGACTAGGACCGGGGAGTTACTTATAGAATCCAAAGGGGGACATTTTGGAGTTACAGAAGTTTCCCCGCACTGATTTTCTAATGGATATTGCCGTTTCCCCACTGGAAGGGGAGGTAGTACGCGACGCCATACCAGAGGTGCGTCAGGTTCAGGGCCTTGACCCCCTGTCCCGGTTATAAAAAAAAAAAAGTTTACATGCGTTGTTCTACGCATTCAGATTACCTGGAGGGATATTCAGGATTGTCTTTGCCATTTCACCGGAGTGATGGTAGTATGATGGTTTTCTTTTCAATAGTAAGAGCCATTGTTATTCTGTTCTGAGACGTTCTCCTGATTGAGGCAAGGTCAAGAAACAAGTGGTGCAAATCATTGTTTCTCTCTGACTATTCTTCAACACAGGGAAGGGCTGTTGTTCCCAATGACGCTGATGTCGGAGGTGGGTATCAGAGTAGATACTGAACGGTTCAGGTTCTGTGTTTTCCTGTGGAAAGAGGTCTGAGGATCCAAAGTCGGATCAGATTTGCAGTGACAATCCATCAATATGTTCCGTTGATGAAGAAGTTGGGTGCGGCCTAAGAGGCCTTTTCGGCGTGCAGGTCAAATGCCAGAGTGGTTTTCATGGGACCAGTTGGAAATGTGGTCCGGGTCTCACCGGCACATGCATCGGAATATAATCCTAATGGCCAGGATATCGCTCCTGTGGTGTCTGCTCAGTTCTCACCTCCTAGAGGGACGTAGGTTCGGAATCCAGGATTAGATCCTGGTGTCCATGTATGCAGATCTTCGCAGTCATTGCATGGGAAGTATTTCCAGAGGAAAAGGTCAAGCTGCGAAACTTGTCTACAATAAGCTTTCTTGAATTAAGAGCTATTTTCAACGAACATATTCTTCGTGATCTGCCCGTGTTAATTCTGTCGGACGACTTGACAGCAGTGGCGTAAGTAAGCCGCTAGGGCGGAACAAGGAGCAAAGTGGCAATGGCAGAAGCTGAAATAGTTTTCCGCTGGGTGGTAAGACTAGTAAACGTTATATTAGCAGTCTTCGTTCCAGACGTAAACGACGGAGAAATAGATGTCCTCTGCAGACGCGATCTCCATCCAGGAGAAATACACTCGTCATTGCGACGTTTCACAGAAGTGACAAGTCTTTGAGGAGTGCCTCAATTGGGCATGTTGGCGTCTCGCCTCAACGAGAGACCTCAGGGATATTGTTCCAGGTAAAGGGACACTCAAGCTATAGCAGTGGATGCCTTCGTGACACCTTGTGTGTTTTTTCAGTCGGTCTATGTGTCCCCTCCGCTTTCACTCTTCTGAAGGTGATAAACGTAAGAAGAACAGAGGTTCCGGCGATCCTCATTGTTCCGGTCTAGCCAAGGAGGGCTTGGTATCCAGTTCCTCAAGATTTATTCATAGAAGATCCCTGGCCTCTTCCTCTATGTGAGGAACTGTTACAGCAAGATCCGGGCGTGTATCAAGACTTACCGTGGCTACGTTTGACAGTGTAGCGTTTGAACGCCATATCCTAGTCCGAAAGGGTATTCCCAGTGAGGTTATTTCCACACTTCTTCAGGCTAGAAAAGAAGTAACGGCAAAGCCTTACCAACGTATTTGGCGTAAATATGTGTCTTGGTGTGAATCCAAGTAGGCTCCTACAGAAGACTTTCAGCTGAGTCGTTCTTCTCCATTCTTTGCAAGCAGGTGTGGATGCAGGCCTAAAGTTAGGCTCCGTTTCAGGGCAGTTTTGGCCTTATAAATTTTCTTTAAAAAAAAAAAGAATTGGTCACCTTTCCGGAAGTTCAGACTTTCGTGAAAGGAGTACTGCACGTCCAAGTGGTCATGCTATTGCCTTTGGGCGACCGCAAGGCGGTTGTCGGAAGTAGCGGCTTTGTCTCCCAAGAGCCCCTGTTTGATCTTCCAAGTGGATAGAATTGAGAACTCGGATAGTAGTTCTGCCGAAAAGGGTTTTCTGTGTTTATCAAACACCTGCCTATTTTGATGCCTGTGGTAACTTCAGCTTTGGCTAATTCGAAGTCTCTCGATGTAGTCAGGGCTTTGAAGATTTATGTCGACAATTGGGCTCAGATTGGGGAAACAGAGGCTCTGTTTGTCTGGTATGCTCCCAGCGTGCTTGGGGCGCCTGCGTCTCTGCAGTCTGTTACACGCTGAATCTGTAATACGATTCAGCATGCGAGTTCTACGGCTGGATTGCCGTTACCGAAGTCGGGGGAGACCCATTCTAATAGGAAGATGGGCTCTTCTTGGGTGGATGCCCGAGGTGTCTCGGCGCGTTAACTTTGCCGAGCGGCTACTTGGTCGTGTTTCAAACGCCTTTGCTAAGCTCTACAAGTTTGATACCCTGGCTGATGGGGACCTCATGTTTGCTCAATCGGTGCTGCAGAGTCGTCCGCACTCTCCCGCCCGGTCTGGAGCTTCGGTATAAACCCCATGGTCCTTTTGTAGTCCCCAGCATCCTCTAGGACGTATGAGAAAATAGGATTTTAATACCTACCGGTAAATCCTTTTCTCTTAGTCCGTAGAGGATGCTGGGCGCCCGTCCCAGTGCGTACTGTGTCTGCAGTTATTGATTTTGGTTGCACTTTGTCAGGCTATCGCTGACATTGTTCATGCCATGGCATGCGGTTTCTTATTATTGGTTGTGTTGACACTCAGGTTGTGTTACATATTCTCTCAGCATATGGCTGTATGTTTTTCATACCATGGGCTGGTATTCTGTTGAATGCCATGTTTTGCGGTATGTTCGTGGTGTGAGCTGGTATAACACTCACTGGCCAGTATTTACTAAAAATCCGAGTTTGGCCGATTTGTGTTTTTTTTTCAAAGTCCCAATCCGGGAATTCACTAAGCACCAATCTCGGCAGTACTGGTCTATTCGTAATGGTTTGAATGACAACGTTCCGAAATACGAATGAATAGACCATCGGTCAAACGCGGCTGTTATTTCATAGAATACGGGAATTCACTATTCATTCGTATTTGGGTGTTAGTCTCTGAGTGCTCAAATGCGGTCGTATTTTTTTGTGATTCGTTAAAAAAAGCGGCAAAAAAATAGACCTGCTTTTTTCAGTCGTGTTTACATGTGTTGCAAATAAAAAATCACTCACACCTGAATTAGGATGCCTATAAAAGGATGTTAGGCCCATTTCAATACACCTACACTCAGAAATGGCAGCAGGACTGTGGGCCAGTGTTTTTTTGTGTGCTGTGGGATTCCTCAGACTCAGACATCAGCTTGTAAGTACCCAGGGCCAAGAAACTGAACATGGTCAGTAGGTTGTACAGGTTCCGCGAAGGCTGCGCAGGCCTCGTTTTTTTAGGGGGCGTTTAAACTTGAACGCATTGTCCGATGATAAGGTCATACAGATGTTCCGTCTAAATCGTAACAACATTTTCCGTCTATGACCTTGTCAAACTGGGCCTAGACCCTGAGACAGCACGCTCTCGCCCTGTCTTAGGCCTGCACAAACTCCTGGCTGTGTTGCACTTTATGGCTACTGGCAGCTTTCAGGCTGTGTCTGGGGATGTCATAGGAATCTCACAGCCCTCATTTTCAAGAATCTTAACACAGGTGATGTATACCTAACGACCTCTTCTGTTTTGTGTTTGTTTTAATTTCTCGGTGGCCAGTTCTGTCCTAAAATCTCATGTTTATTGTTCTTTAAAATGTTCACACAGGTGTTGGCTGTTTTGCAGCCCCACATCAAGGCCTCAATCTGCTTCCCTACCCAGGAGTCTCAGTGGCATGCCATCAGGGTAGATTTCTATGAGCTGGCTGGCATGCCCACTGTGCTTGGAGCCATAGATTGCACACACATTCAGCTGAGACCACCTAGGGGCAGGCAGCACATATATACAAACCGCCATTTCGAACACTCCACAAATGTGCAGGTGGTTTGTGATGCAAATCTCAAAATAATGAGTGTTGTTGCTGGTTACCCTGGGGGCTGCCATGACTCCTTCATCATCAGTCAGTCATCCCTCTTTGATAAGTTTGAGGATGGACAAATGCCAGATGGATGGCTGCTGGGTATGTAATTTGATATGTGTAGGCCTGCGTATACTTTGTCCAAATACAGGTGCAGATGTATTAACCTGTAGAAGGCATAAGGAAGTGAGAAACCAGTGATCTGTGCAAGGTGATAAAGGCACCAGCCAATCTGCTCCAATATGTAAATTAACATTTAGGAACAGATTGTCTGCTGCCTTTATTACCTTGCACATATCACTGGTTTTTCACTTCCTTATGCCTTCTACAGGTTAATACATCTGCCCCACAGTGTGTTACTTATGTGTTGCTGTATCTTAACATGAATCACGTTACTATATCTGTCTTTTAGGTGATGGAGGATATGGCTGTTTCTCTTGGCTTCTAACTCCATTGTCCCGACCTGATTCCCCTGCTGAACACAATTACAATAATGCACATAAGTCCACGCGGAATGTGATAGAAAGATGTTTTGGTGTGCTGAAATCTACGTTTCGGTGTCTGGATAAGTCTGGTGGCCTTTTGTTGTATAGTCCCTCCAAGGTGACTCAAATTGTGTTCTGCTGCTGCTTTCTTCATAACATGTGTTTGCAACAACATCTGCCACGTGTTGAGGAGGAGGAGGAGGAAGAAAGCAGCCAGCAAGCAGAGGAATTAGAGACATCTCGTGATACTTGGAGTACTGATGTAGGGAGGCAGGTTAGGCAACAGATCATCAATCGCTATTTCTAAGGTAAGCTTGGTTTGCTTATTTCATTTGTTGTGTATTCAGAAATAGATGTTTTGCCTTTTTTACCAAAATCCATTACTCAGAATGTGTCTGTCTCCTTGACACATACAAACATACCCTCGCTATATGAAAAACAAATGTTGCATGTGTATTGTGTGTATTTTGAATCTCAAAACAACAGATTATGAGTGGCATGCATTAAGTCTGGATAAGTGATCGTAAACTTGCAGTGCTAATTTCTTACAAGCCCACATCATCCATTTAGTATTTCACTTTATCATTGTGTGTAACGTCCTAATGCACAGGTTCACAAACTCGGCCCTCAGGACCACACACAGTGCATGTTTTTCTCGTAACCCAGTAGAAGCACAGGTGTATGAATTACTCACAGACATATGTTAAAAGGTTCACAGGTGGAGCTAATTATGTCACTTGTGATTCTGTGAGGAGACCTGCAAAACATGCACTGTGTGGGTTCCTGAGGGCCGAGTTTGAGAACCTGTGTTCCCAAAAAACACTCCTCAACATATAATATGTTAGCCTTGAGGAATACATGTGTCCCTATGTGTGATGCACCATCATATTTAAGACTCACAAACTTACTGTAATCAGGAATAATTTATTTCCTAATGTTTGATGCTGTAAACTTGATGATGTGTAAGTAAATACACAGTTTGCCACACATATACATTATTATACACAGTTTTTGTTTTTTGTTGTAAAAGTACATATTTGTTTGTTTCAGCATCATGTTTAAAAACGTGCTTAATAATTTTTAACACACACAAACATGTCCCAACAATACTGACATTCATTTGGACAATGTTTTTCAAACAAAACAAAGGCAACATATTACAAGCTTTTTACGAAACACAATTGTGTTCTTCTTGTAATGTTGTATAGATAAGATAGCTAAGATATGTATCACTAACAATGTAATTTGGATTGTCTGCAGGCAAAGAGAATGATTGGAATCTAGAAAGAGTAATGATTAGAAAAAAATCAAGTGGTCAGTTTACTTCCTGCTAAAGACATTCTGCCTGGCTGGCAATTATTGTATCTGCAGGCAAAGAGAATGATTGGAATCTAGAAAGAGTAATGATTAGAAAAAAATCAAGTGGTCAGTTTACTTCCTGCTAACATGTATGTGTGGCTCCATCAACATTTCCCTCCCCCAATACCAAAAAAAAAATGTTAATTAATAAATGTGCGTACTAAATTTATGTTTTTTTTTGGCCCACTTATAATTAATGATGTTGAAAAAAGGGTCAAGGAGCTAAGTGTTATATTTTTTGAGCAACAAAAACACTTGCTAAGTATCACAAATGTCTAACTTGTTTTTTTTCACGTTTTTTTGGGTGGCTGCTTGTCCTGCCCTTTGCCTTTAGCACTGTCATATTGTCGTGCTCTGGTGGACCGTCTTGGTGGTGATGAGACTGGCGTGATATTTGGAGTAGTCTTACCAGAACTGCTGCTTGTTTGCTGTTGGTGCATGCATGTTAGTGAGGGTGGCATTGAGTACACGTGTAGCAGCATTTTGATTGTCTACTATTCGGAATAAACTTTCATTAATCTTTTGATTGTTTTGAAAAATGCTCATATAACTTTGCTGTTGTCTGTGCTGTTCTTCCATTATGCGCTGTAAGTTGCCCATGACCTGTGTAATGTCTGTACGCATGAGTTCCATGGTATTGCCTATTCTGGTTGTTTGCTCATTTTGTCTACTCAGATTTCTTGATATTCTTCTGAGGTGAGATGGTAGGCTTGCAAACATTTGTGTCTGCTTACGCAGGCAATCTTCATTAGTGGCCTGCTGTCTAGCACAAATAGTCCAAAACACCTGATCAGGGCCTTGTGTTCCTGGTGTTGTTGGGCTGTGTTGTGGTGGTGGTGTGCTTTGCTGTGGTGGTGTACTCACAGGTGCTGGGGGGCTCATTCCTTGCATTAATGGCTGCATTTCTAAGATGTTTGTCTCCTCCATGTCACTGTGTTGGTGTTGTTGCGGAGGAATGCTGTTCCCAGGACTTGAAGCTGAAATGTTAAACAAATCTCCGTTAGCTATCCATATGTTTGTGAAATGTTAAAAAATCACTACACATGGAACACATGTCATTCACTATTGCTTTCAACTATTCTGGCTACCAACATCATCACTCATAGCTTAAATACATACATATGCCTGTTTGAGGCAAATGTGTCTGGTTACTTAATTGTGAAAGCAAACACTTTAGTTTTATTGTAGCTCACACATACTCCACCATAAAAACACATTGGAATACATAATGTGTTACCTTATAGCTTTGTTCAAACAAACATAGTAATGTTTTTATATGTATTTTGCAATGTTAACTCAAGCACACATGTGATTTTTGGATAAACAAACTTAATTTTTGCAAACAAACCAACATGCTTTTTTTGTTCCAGCATCTTATACCCAATGTCATACTGTATGGCTCAAGTGGACATACATATCTTTACTGGATGTGGACAAGGCCATTCAGTTTGGATTCCATTTCTGCTTTTACTTACTGCGGTAAGTATTTTAGTTTTGGATGTGTTTTGACTTAATGCGGTTATGACTGATTTTGATTATGTTCTGACATTTTACACATTTTTTTCAGTTTGATACTCACAATCAAGATGAGGGGAGTGTGGATGATGTCTTGGAGGTGTGTCCAAAATTTGGAGTGGGGGTACAGAACATACGGACGATAATCTTCGTGGCGGGGTAGCCTGCTGTGTTTGTGCCGGGACATACGACCTTGCTTTCTTTTCGGCCACAGGTTTCTTGTGGTGATGTCTTACAGAAGTGCCACTTCTGCTGCTCCATACTTCTTTTGATGGACCTTTTAATGAAAGTGCAATTTTGTTATGCCCATTCCTTTACAAGCATACCCTATACTACAATGGACACTTTACCTGCTTCCGCAGCGTCATCATCATCAGATGTGATAGGAGTTACTGGCCGACGAGTAGTACTGCTTTTTTCAGACAGTGTATAAAATGAATTATAATAAAAATTCATGCTATTGTATATACATCCACCCATTATGCTTATAAACATTTTTTCTTTTAGAAATGCTTGGTTTTAATTTAAAACAAACATAAGGACCAGAAATTAAAATACATTTTTTTTTTTTTAAACCAAAACACATATGCACTATGGCAACATCAACACAGGAAAACATGTACAGGACACTGACATAGGCCACAAGTTCAAGGAAAGGTTTTTTTTTGTTTTTTTAAAAACCCACATCTTCATTTTGTATTGGAAGTAAAAATATTACAGATGCAATATCTAATTTGCTCTGTGATGTGGCACTCCAAAGACACATTACCACTATATGAGCAAAAACAAAATGCTGCAATTTATAATAAAATTACACTGCAGTATGGTGTCACGGTACAAATACAAGCAAAAAAAAAAAAATGTTCATTAAATTAAATAAATAACATTATCTAAAAATGAAATTACACATGTAAGTGGTTTACAAACCACTTTCCAGTACTCCAGCCTCTAACATGACAACTACTTTTTTTTAAAAATTCAACATGGCTCATTTATATATAAAACATAGTCACAATTTTTAAAAACAAAACGCCCAAAAGGAAAACATTATTGCAGGACAATTCAGAGACACACCAAGTCCAAACTACACATGCAAAATATCTGTCTGAAAAACACATGACATACAATAAAGTAAGATGTTACATTGGCTTTTATATAAAACATTAACAAAAAATTTTTATTTGCTGACACACACTTGAAGATGGGAGTAATATGCAACGTCACATGACACATTACAAAAAAAAAAAAGTAAATGCAAATACACATGCTCACCATTCTTCCTGGGCCTATCTGAATCCCGGACATGGGTTGCAGAGACAACTTCAGGAGGTATTACACTCCGCATGGGCTCCTCATACTCCAGATAACTTGCAATATAGGGCTGCCCACCACCGGTTTTCCGAGCCGACTTGGCCTCCTTGGCCATTTTGGACTTGACACGTCGCTTTATGTCATAGTACCGTTTGCGGCACGTGTCCTCCGTCCGCTTGACCACCCCCTCACTATTGACAGCAGCAACTACTTTCACCCACAACACCGTCTTCCTCCGTGTTGGCACCTTGGCGGACTCAGGACCAAATAGCTGCCTCTGATACTTCATCAGCTCACGCACCAATGCCACATTTTCAGCAAAACTAAACTTAACATTCCGCCCAGTCTTAGTAGTGGTGCGTGGCTGCGGAGCACTCTGACTGTCACTATCACTTGAGGCTGCTGCAGCAACCTCACCCACCTCCTCCACCTCACTAACACTCACCTCCTCCACCTGACCAACCTCCTCCCCCTCACTCACACCCTCCACCTCTGAGTCACACATAATTGTGTGTCTAAACAGTTAACACAGGGAACTAAAAATACAAAAAACACACTCCTCCACTACCACTAAACAACTCACACACACACACAAACACTGACAAGGGACTATAAAGAAAAATAACTAGGACTAAAAATGAGACCAAACCACAAAATACAAGACAACAAGAATGACAAGACGACTTTCAAACACAATACCACACTCAGAAATCGCTACCACCACTCCTCTTCAAACCACAAATTCACCTACCTCCACAGCACAACCTCCCTCCTCCTCACCACTAACTAAACCCACGAGGTGCGGACGGTTTGGGGCGTATTTATATGGTTGCGCACAGACACTCCTACCATCTGAATCACAACCAGTCACGAACGGGGATGAAAATCGAAACTGAAAGTGAAAATGCGGCCGCGGGGGAAAAAAAACCCTGCCGCGTTTAACTTAGGAAAAAAAACAGCAAATTCAACAAAAACACGTACGCAAACGACAATGACGGCCGTAAATGAGGGAGGAAAAAACCGACTGGCATCGACATCGGAAAACACGAAAACCATAAAGTCGACTGCTTCGTAACTTTGCGTATATGGATTCAAAAAGTTGCATGAAAATGCACCCGATACAAAACGAGTTTAAACACTACACAAACCGACTCAAACACGAATATTAGTAAATATTGCCCACTGTGTTTAAATTATAAATCCTTTCCTCCAAATATCCGTCTCTCCTGGGCACAGTTTTCTAACTGAGGTCTGGAGGAGTGGCATAGAGGGAGGACCCAGTTCACACCCAGTTTAAGTCTTTATAGTGTGCCCAAGCTCCTGCGGATCCGTCTATACCCCATTTTCCTTTTGGAGTCCCCAGCATCCTCTACGGACTAAGAGAAAAGGATTTACCGGTAGGTATTAAAATCCTATTTTTTGCACAAACTCCTGCAACCTCGGCTTCTCGCACCCTATTACATTTACCCCTGTAAGTCCAAATTTCTTGAAATAGGTTTGAATGAGAAAGGGGTGGCTTAGCAATAGTAAGCATAGCATTGTCTGCATAAAGATGAATTTTGTGGTCTCGGGGTCCTACAGAGATACTTGAATTCAAATTAATACAAGAGACTACAGGCTCCATTATAATTGCAAACAAGAGGGGGGAGAGAGGATAACCCTGGTTGGTTCCACTGTTAATAGGAGAGGGGTCTGAAGAGAAATCACTCACTAGGATAGAGGCAGAAGGGTTATGATAAAGTGCAGTAAGACCCTTACAGAAGGCGCAACAAATCCACATACTTAGAAAAGTATGATGTATTAATGGGCAGGCCAATCAAAGGCCTTCTCAGCACTGAGTGTCACTACTACAGTCGGTAAGATTTATTTATTAGCTGTGTGTATAAGATTAGTGATTCTTCTTGTATTATCTGCAGTTTGCCGATTTGGAATAAAGCCACCCTGATCAGGATGGACTAGTGATGTCATGGCCAAACCAAGCCCTGTAGCCAAGATTTTACCAAAAAGTTTAAGATCTATGGCCCTCATTCCGAGTTGTTCGCTCGTTGCCGAATTTCTCTACATTGCGATTAGTCGCTTACTGCACATGCGCATGGTTCGCAGAGCGCATGCGCTTAGTTATTTTACTCAAAAGTTTGGTATTTTACTCACGGCATTACGAGGATTTTTCTTCGTTCTGGTGATCGGAGTGTGATTGATAGGAAGTGGGTGTTTCTGGGCGGAAACTGGCCGTTTTATCGGTGTGTGTGAAAAAACGCTGCCGTTTCTGTGAAAAACGCGGGAGTGGCTGGAGAAATGGGGGAGTGCCTGGGCGAACGCTGGGTGTGTTTGTGACGTCAAACCAGGAACGAAACTGACTGAACTGATCGCATGGCAGAGTAAGTGTCGAGCTACTCAGAAACTGCTAAGAAATTTCTGTTCGCAATTTTGCGAATCTTTCGTTCGCAATTCTGCTAAGCTAAGATACACTCCCAGTAGGCAGCGGCTTAGCGTGTGCAATGCTGCTAAAAGCAGCTAGCGAGCGAACAACTCGGAATGAGGGCCTATGTTTAAAAGATGGATCAGTCTATATTTTTCCATCTCCACTCTCTTCCTTCTCAATCAGATTTCAGAACAATCCTTATATTAGCATTTAGTGTTCACTCTAGGCTGTTTTAGCAGGGCGCCGCGCCCTGCCCGATTTTTTAAGGGCAAAACCCACCCTGCCCTTTCTGTGGTGCCCTGCTAAAACAGCAGCTCGCTTTCTGCCCTCTCGGCGTGTAAAGATGCCGCGCGGATGTGCACGGCATCCATTCACGCTGTCAGAGCTTGGGGGAAGCCCAGCACCTCCGTAGGTGCTGGGCACGCCCCCAACAGTGACGGCGCCGGCCGCCCACACCCCCGTCTGTGGACTGAACCGCCCACTTGCATTACGTGCAAGTGGCCACGCCCCCTATTTGCATGGTCACGCCCCCCTTTGGCACGCGCTTGTGCCCCTCACGGACCCGCGCCCTGCCCTGCCTGTCCCCTAGAGTGAACACTAAGCACTGGCAGTGGCACTGTCAAGTTTTTTGCCTTGAAGCAGAGACTTAAATGGACTGAGGAGCATGGTGGTCAGGGGCTCTGACATTTTTTTATAATACTGAGCAGTAAAACCATCAGGACCTGGAGCTGCTAACCTCCAAAGATGCTTAATTGTCAAATCTATTTCCTCAGAGGAGATTTTATTTATTTATTAACAGTTTCTTATATAGCGCAGCAAATTCCGTTGCGCTTTACAATTGGAGCTAATGATATAACAAAACTGGGTAATAACAATCAGTCATAGAGGTAGGAAAGCCCTGCTCCCAAGCTTACAATCTATAGGGAAATAGGCATGTATACACAAGGAAATGTGCTATCTATTGCATAGTTGTCCACCAGATTGCAAAGGTTGTTGGTGGGCTGTATGATATGGTCATACAGCAATGATGAACCAGGGTCGAGAGGAAGGGAAAGTGAAGAATGAGAAGACATGCGAGGATATGTGTGGACTGTGCAGAGTGGATGCAATTTAATAGGAAGGTTTATGAAAGTTATGTGGGCGGTTCTGGAATTTGATATGCTTGCCTGAAGAGGTAAGTTTTCAGGGAATGCTTGAAGGTTTGGAGACTAGAGGAGAGTCTTATTGTGCGTGGTAGGGCATAACACAAAGTGGGTGCAGCCCGATGAAAGTCCTGCAATCGAGAGTGGGAGCGAGTAATGAGTGTGGATGAGAGACACAGGTCTTGTGAAGAGCGAAGAGGTCTGGTTGGGAGATTTTTTGAGATAAGCGAAGTGATGTATGTTGGTGTAGTTTGGTTAATGGCCTTATGTGTGAGTAAAAGTATTTTATATTCAATACGTTAGAATACAGGTAACCAATGGAGGGACTGACAGAGTGGATCTGCAGATGATGAACGTCTAGCAAGGAAGATTAGCCTCGCCGCTGCATTCAGAATGGATTGTAGTGGTGAGAGTCTCGTTTTAGGAAGACCAGTTAGGAGAGTATTGAAATAATCAATGCGGGAGATAATGAGAGCATGGATTACAGTTTTAGCAGTGTCTTGTGTCGTATTTTGGATATGTTTTTTAGATGCTTGTAACATAATTTGGAGACAGATTGAATGTGGAGAACAAAGGACAGATCAGAGTCAAGGATGACACCTAGGCAGCAAGCTTGTGGGGTAGGGTAGATTGTCGAGTTTTCAACAGTGATAGAGATATCAGGTTGGTATCTACTATTGGCCGGTGGAAATATAATTAACTCTGTTTTTGAAATATTAAGTTTGAGGTGGCGAGATGTCATCCAAGATGAAATGGCAGAAAGGCATTCAGTGACATGGCCCAGTACAGATAGGGACAAATCAGGGGAGGATAGGTAGATTTGAGTATCATCTGCGTACAGATGGTACTTAAATCCAAAAGAGCTGATTAGTTTACCAAGAGATGAGGTATAGATAGAGAAAAGCTTCTGTGTTTGGGATAGCTTGGGAAGATGACAAGATCACAGACAGGACTGAATGGCTTCATCAAGTTGTTGGGGATCTGTCTGCTCAGGTAAGAGGTTGTAGAAAGACATATAGTAGTCTGAATAGTTTGAACATTTATTGAGGATTGCACATTAGGGTGCTAATTGAGCTCTTAAGAGACAGAATTCTGTTACATGTTCATTTGGCACAAAGTTTGCAGAGCATCTGCCCAATTTTCCTTCTCAAAATATCTCTGCTGGACCCAAAGTGAAACTTTAGTAGCCCTTTGGAATACAATTTATGCCTTGTGCTCTTGGCTGAGACGGGATGTGGGAGGCCTGAGGCACTGTACGAGACTTGCCCACCTTTCCCAGGGCCAGGACTGGCACCCAATTTTCAGGAGCCTCCTGGCCACTCTGGAAGGGTAGGCAAGTATGATAATACTACACAGGACCATGGTGTATTTTCTACAGTGTAGTGGTGTTATTAATCATTGCTGTTATTCTACGTTGCAATGACGTTATTACTTATTATGCATGCACTAGCTGTATGTACTATATATATTTATGAAGGGGGTCAGACCATGCACTTGCTAATGGTTAGCCAAGCCTCTAAGCATGGGCCCCAGCCACTGCATTCCCCCGGAGATCCCTTCATGCTCCAGTCCGACACTGTGTATGGGCCCCATTAGTTTTGATAATTTGTATATTGCAATGAATAGTATTTTACAGTTAATACTAAAAAGCAAAAAATGTTTACTTCTGCTTTCATTTCTGTTTTGGGAGTGGTATGTATGTACTTTTTGAAAACCACCAGGAAATTAGGAAATGATCAGTTTGATACAGTTGTGAGATAGAGTGAGGCCAGTCGTCAAATACTGTAATAAAAATAGATAGTATATGGAGCCCTTGCAACAATAAGACAGAAGATATAGATAATCGGGTTTACTGTGCGACTGGTCTTTATACAGTAAGCACTGAATGGTATTCTCTGCTGATGAGGTAAGTGATATATTGAGCTTTTGCACAGAAATATTAGAAGTATTATGATTATTTAAATTTGAAGTATACATAGTATATTATATAAGAGGGATTAAGTATTAAGTAGCTCCCATTTAGAACATTACAAATTTTGGCATCATATTTTGGTTATGCAGTAATTCAACTACAAATGGGCTGATAAAGAGTCTCAGGATTTAATACTTTGCACTGGATTTTCAGTCAATGTCAATAATGAGCACATGCATATGATGCATAAAACCTATATGATGGCAGCAAAAGAATGGCCATTAGATGTGGAGAGAGCACTAGTAGGAGATTAAAGACTTTAGGAATTCGTTAAAAATGTACTGTATTTACCTTAAATCATACAAAAATGTAATCATTCATGAACATTTTGTAATATTACCATGTATCACTGCATCAGGGAAGGGAATGGTAGCAAAATAGGTATCCATTCAGATGGTCGACCATGTGGACTACGATTGGAACGGTAATCTGTGCCGAGCGAAGCGGTAGCGGAGTGAAGGCACCATGCCCGAAGCTTGGCGAGCAAAGCGAGCCATGCGAGGGGACGCGGTGCACTAATTGGGGTTCCCAGTCACTTTACGCAAAAAATGACACCAAAAAAGTAAAAAAAAATGCATGTCGACCTTTTCATGTGTCGACCTTTCATGCGTCGAACATTTTCATGTGTCGACCATGTGTCCATGTCGACCATGTCAATGTCGACCAATAGTGGTCGACCTAATGACTGTCGACCATAACATGGTTGACCATTCATACCGGAACCACAAAATATACTATTAGAGATCTATATATGTTTCCCCATCAATCTATGTGGACTGATGTGAATGAGCAAATATTCTCTGTAAAGCGCTGCGGAATATGTGTGCGCTATATAAATAACTGGTAATAAATAATAAATAATAATAAATATTAGGAGCCGGGAAACTGAATAAAATAACGAGGAGTCTGACTAATGGAACTGTTGCACGAGAGCAGATATTAAGATAGCACATCTATATATAAAAAGTCCTTCTAATTAGATATGCATTGCGAAGGTACTAAATATATGTGTGTGGTCATGATTTATATCTGACTTTAATGTAGAATGGAATCCAATTGATCAGAGTCTGACAACAGATATATAATATAACACTGTCATATGAGTCTGTCATTGTATACTGCCAGAAGCACAATTTATGAATGAAACAAATAAATAACTGAAATAGATAGATGTAAACTGTTGCTGGAGAATCTGAGGACGTTCTATGGGGTTCATTCCGAGTTGATCGCTCGCTAGCTATTTTTAGCAGCAGTGCAAATGCGTAGTTGCTGCCCACGGGGGAGTGTATTTTCGCTTCGCAAGTGTGCGAACGCGCGTGCAGCCGAGTGGGACGAAAAAGTTTTTTGCAGTTTCTGAGTAGCTCTGGACTTACTCAGCCCTTGCGATCACTTCAGTCTTTTTGGTACCGGAATTGACATCAGATACCCGCCCTGCAAACGCCTGGACACGCCTGCGTTTTCCCAAACACTCCCAGAAAACGGTCAGTTGACACCCATAAAAGCCCTCTTTCTGTCAATCACCTTGCGTTCGGCTGTGCGAATGGAATCTTCGCTAAATTCATCGCCCAGCAGCGATCCTCTTTGCCGAGGCACAGTCCTACGCCCCCGCCAGTATAAAAATATATTGACATTTTCTGAGGAGAAACGCGCCATTACAGGGGCGAGGCTTCCTCCTCAGTCAGCCAGCACACTGCTCAGCGCCATTTTCTCCAGGCAGGCTGCAGGGGAAGAAACGCTGGTTCTCCACTTCTGAAACAAGTATCAGGGTGAAAATAAGGGAGGGCAGAGTGTATATTGGTGCTCAATTTATACAATTTGGCAGTGTAAAAGCGCTAACGGTCTCTGTAGACATTTTACATGCACAGGGATTTTAGTCACTGGCGCTGAGTTGTGTGCTGGCAAGTGCTTCTGTGTCCTTCTGACAGATTTTACTGTGGGTCTGTCCCCTATAAGCCCCGGAGTGTCTGTGTGTGTGTGTGTGTGTGTGTGTGTGTGTGTGTGTGTGTTTGTGCATGCAGGGCCGGTGCAAGGTTTCTCAGCACCCTAGGCAAAACTTCTGCCTACTGCCCCTTCCCCCTACCCGCCCTTCAGATGAATGGCATGCTGCTGGTCTCCCCCACGCCCAATCTGTTGCATGGCTGCTCTCTTCTCCCCATCTTTCCAGTATGTGTGGTGCCTGCTGCTCACACCCTCCCCCATCTCTGTTAAATGTCTTCTGTTCTATTCCTCCCACCATCTGTGTGCATGCCTGCTGCTCATATCCCCCCCTCCCCCCCACACACTGCTGCTCTCCCCCACTTTCCTTATCCAATTCAGGCAGTGCACTGTGCAGCCACCTTACCTGCAAGCTGTGATGCAGAGTTGGGACTGAGTAGTCTATGAAAAAGCCTGGACTGAAGAGCAGCGCCGCATGTCACCCCCAGCCAGGACTCCAGGAGCTGTCAAAGTTACTGCCTGTGCCGGGTGGAGGCAGAGCTGGAGGCTGCAATACGGGAGCTTGGTAGTCACAGCTACTGTAAGATACGAGTGTCGGGCGGATTGCGGCAGCTGTGAAAGGTAGGACCACACCACCTTAGTCAGGTTGCTATAGTTGACTGCCCCATCAGGTCCTGGTGCCCATAGGCAGCTGCCTAGTGGAAGCTCCGGCCCTGTGTGCATGAGTGTGACATGTCTGAGGCAGGGAGCTCTTCCCCTGAGGGAGCCATTTTAGGGACACAGAGTTGTAATGTGGTGGCGCTGCAGGCACACCATGAGCCTGAATGGTTGAAAAAATTATGTGATAGTGTGAATCATATCAGTAAGAGATTGGATAAGTCTGAGTCTCATGCAGGCACCTGGAGAAAATCCTTGGAAGATGTGATTTTTAGTAGTTCTGCTTTTTCATCCACAGGGGATCCCTCTGGGTCACATAAAAGGTAATTTGCACAAGTAGTACAAACTGATACAGACACGGATTCTGACTCCTGTGTCGACACTAGTGATTCCAGGGGAATAGATCCAAAGTTAGCATAAAACATACAATACATGATTATTGCTATAAAGGAGGTGTTAGAAGTTACAGAGCCCCCTCCTTTACCACAGGAGAAGGCTTACTTTTATAAAGAAAAGAAGATTAATGTAACTTTCTCTTACGTCCTAGAGGATGCTGGGGACTCCAAAAGGACTCCTCCCTCTATGCCCCTCCTCCAGACCTCAGTTAGACTTTGTGCCCAGGACTGACTGGACACACGCTAGGGGAGCTCTACAGAGTTTCTCTGGAAAGACTTTTGTTAGGTTTTTTATTTTCAGGGAGACCTGCTGGCTACAGGCTCCCTGCATCGTGGGACTGAGGGGAGAGAAGTCAGACCTACTTCTTCTTAGTTAAGGGCTCTGCTTCTTAGGCTACTGGACACCATTAGCTCCAGAGGGTTCGATCACTTGGTTCGCCTAGCTGCTTGTTCCCGGAGCCGCGCCGTCACCCCCCTCACAGAAGCCAGAAGAAAGAAGCCGGGTGAGTATGAGAAGTACAGAAGACTTCAGTGACGGCAGAAGACTTCAGTAACGAAAGATACAGCGCAGCGGTAGCGCTGCGCTCCATGCTCCCACACGCTTCACCAACGGCACTCACAGGGTGCAGGGCGCTAGTGGGGAGCACCCTGGGCAGCAGTTACTGAGATTATTTGGTGGTAAAAGAAGGCTATTCGGTCTCCGATCGCCGTATAGAGCACCCCCGCCACTTTGCAGTTTCAAATTTTAGCGGGCTACAGCGCGCCGGAAAGGGGGCGGGGCTTAGCCGCACATTGCTCACCAGCGCCATTTTCTCCTATGCTTACAGCACTGCAGAGACGCTGCCCGGACCTCCGAGCTCCTGCAAGTACTTGGGGAGGGAAACGGGGGGGGGGGGGGGGACACTTAAATTTGGTGCTTTTCAAGTTATATTGTCAGAGCTGAACATATTACTAATTTCTGTTAGTATATATGGGTGCTGGGGTGTGGGCTGGCATACTCTCTCTGTGTTCTCCCTAAGGGCTTCTCTGTGGGTCTGTCCCCGGGCTTGTGGACTGTATGAATGTGAGTGTGTCGGCAGGAGGTGTCGACATGTCTGAGCCTGGGTGTTCCTCCCCGGAGGAAGTTATGGGGGCTGCAGAGAAAGATTTAAGTATGTGTTTGTCTGCACAGCCGACTGCTGATTGGATGACTATGCTGAGTACACTGAATACGAATGTGGCTTTATTGTCAAAGAGACTAGATAAATCTGATTCTCAGACACAAACATGGAGACAGTCGGTGGAGGACGCATTGTCTCAGGTACAACCAGTCTCAGGGTCACAGAAGCGTGCTTTTAACCAGATGGCAGATACAGGTACCGACACTGACTCCGATGTCGATTTGAATGAGGCTTCTTTGCATCCACGGGTTGTCAAGAGTATTCAGTACATGATTATAGCCATTAAAGATGTTTTACGTATATCTGAGGAACCTGCCGTTCCTGACACAATGGTTTGTTTATTTAAAGGGAAAAGACCTGAGGTAAAATTTCCTCCCTCTCATGAAATTAATGAGCTTTGCGAAAAGGCTTGGGAGTCGCCTGAAAAACGGTGGCAGATTCCCAAGCGAATTTTGATGGCATATCCTTTCCCCTCTGACGATAGGGACAAATGGGAGTCGTCCCCAAATGTGGATAAAGCTCTCTCGCGATTGTCCAAGAAAGTGGCGCTTCCATCTCCCGACACGGCTGCCCTCAAGGATCCGGCGGATCGCAAGCTGGGGACGACGTTGAAGTCCATTTTCATCAATACTGGTGCATTGCTCAGACCTGCTGTGGCGTCGGTATGGGTGAGTAGTGCTATTGCAAAGTGGGCTGAAAATATGGCTTCTGATATGGATGCTCTTGATAAAGATAATATTCTTTTGACTCTTGGTTATATCAAGGACGCTGCAGATTACCCAAAGAATGCGGCAAGGGATGTTGGCCTCTTGGGATCGAGAGCCAATGCCATGGCGATTTCGGCCAGGAGGGCGCTGTGGATTCACCAATGGAATGCTGATGCCGACTCCAAGAAGAATATGGAAGCTCTTCCTTTTAAAGGTAGTGTCTTGTTCAGTGACGGCCTGGCTGACTGGTGTCGACCGCTACGGCGGGTAAGTCATATTTTCTTCCATATGTTTCCACACAACAGAAAAAGGCACCCCATCAGCAGATGCAGTCCTTTCGGCCTAATAAGTACAAAAGAGGTAAGGGCTCGTCCTTCCTCGCTTCAAAAGGTAGAGGTAACATAGAAACATAGAATTTGACGGCAGATAAGAACCACTTGGCCCATCTAGTCTGCCCCTTTTTTACTTTATCCTTTAGGCAATCTCAACCCTTTTTTAACCTTAATTCTTTGTAAGGATATTCATATGCCTGTCCCAAGCATGTTTAAATTGCCCTACAGTCTTAGCCTCTACCACCTCTGATGGGAGGCTATTCCACTTATCCACTACCCTTTCTGTGAAGTAATTTTTCCTTAAATTTCCCCTGAACCTCCCCCCCTCCAGTCTCAATGTATGCCCTCTGTCACACCTCGCGGGCAGCGGCGGCCGCGCTTGCCTCTGCGGGTGTCCTGGATGGCCTTGCGCCTCTCTCCTCCGGCGGTCTCGGGTGTCCGGCGTCGGGTCGGCGGGTCTCTCCGGCGGCTTCCCGGAGCGAGGGCGCCGCCATGTTGACTGGGACTAGGTAGGCGGAGCGGGGCGGACGTCATCTGCACGCTCCGCCAATCAGGCAAAGGCGGGAGGTTTAAAGCCAGACGCCGAGCAGAGATCCGGCGCCTGTGTATCATCAATTCTGCCTGTCAGAAACCGTGATCTCCAGAGCTCCCTTGTCCCTGCTACTACTGTGCTTCCAAGCATATCTGTGTTTCCAGCATCTCAGCGTTCCCGAGCACCTCCGTGCCTCCCAGCACCTCCGTTCCTCCAAGCGCCCGAGCGCCATCACGCACCTCCGTGCCTCCAAGCGCCCGAGCGCCATCACGCACCTCCGTGCCTCCAAGCGCCCGAGCGCCATCACGCACCTCCGTGCCTCCAAGCGCCCGAGCGCCATCACGCACCTCCGTGCCTCCAAGCGCCCGAGCGCCATCACGCACCTCCGTGCCTCCAAGCGCCCGAGCGCCATCACGCACCTCCGTGCCTCCAAGCGCCCGAGCGCCATCACGCACCTCCGTCCCTCCAAGCGCCCGAGCGCCAACACGCACCTCCGTGCCTCCCAGCACCTCCGTGCCTCCAAGCGCCCGAGCGCCAACACGCACCTCCGTGCCTCTAAGCGCCCGATCGCCAACACGCACCTCCGTGCCTCAGCGCCCGAGCGCCTCTACGCACCTCTGTGCCTCCAGCACCTCAGTGCCTCAGTACCTCAGCGTCTCTGTGCCTTCAGCACCTCAATATCACCAGCACCTCTGTACCTCAGCACTCAGCACTTTTACAAGTCTTGTTTTCCAGAAGACCTTCAAGCATTCCTCCGTGCTTCCTGCTTACCGTCTTCATCCTGTATGAGGAAGACCTACATCCGGCCATCTCTACTGCGACCCAGTAGCGGTTCCTCTTCCCGGTCATCGGAAGAAGCCCCGAGTCCACAACACCCTCCGACCAGGTCAGTGATAGTATACACAGGCCCCATGGACCCGGGGAATCGGAACCCAGAAGCGAGTGCCATCCAAGATCTGGTTTCCCGTGTTCAGAGTCAGGAAGCGGCGCAAAACCAGGTGATGCGGTATCTCCAAGAACTATCCGGCAGGCTGGATCAAATTCAGGTTTCCCTGGCTTCAGTAGTTCCGGTTCCAGCTCCGGTACCCACTCCGGTAGTCGCCCCCGTTAATGCTCACGCAATGTCCATAACCAGGTCACGCCTTCAGCTTCCCACTCCCTCTCGCTACAACGGCAACCCGAAGAATTGCCGTGGTTTTCTTAACCAGTGCGAGTTACAGTTTGAACTCCTCGCGCACAACTTTCCCACGGATCGATCCAAAGTAGCATACATTATTTCCTTGCTTGAGGGCTCAGCGCTGGAATGGGTGTCTCCGTTATGGGAGCGATCTGATCCTTTGGTTTCCAGCTACACCAATTTCATCTCATCTTTCCGCAGGATCTTTGATGAGCCTGGCAGAACGACCGCTGCCTCTTCAGATCTTCTCCGAGTTCGACAAGGCTCCCGTTCAGTGGGTCAGTATGTGATTCATTTTCAGACCATAGCCTCCGAATTGCGCTGGGATAATGATGCCTTACGGGCCGCTTTCTGGAACGGGCTGTCCGACCGTCTTAAAGACGAATTGATTACAAGAGATTTGCCAGATTCTTTGGAACAGTTGATCTCGCTCTGTGTGAAAGTGGATCTCCGCATGCAGGAACGAGTTGGCGAACGTTCTCGGTCTGATCGATGCAGATTCCGGGCTTTTCCGTCTAAACAATCGCTTACGACAGCTCCAGACGAACCCATGCAGATTAATCGGTCTCGACTGTCTCCAGAGGAGCGACAGCGTCGGCGTGAGAATAGACTTTGCCTCTACTGTGGAGCCGCGGATCACTTTCTCAAGTCTTGCAAGGTTCGCCCGGGAAACGGGCAGTCCTAGCCTGTTCCGGGGAAGTCAAGCTGGGTGTGGTTTCTCAATCTTCTCCAGAAGTGGACTGTTTACTCTCAGTATCTTTGTCTACTGAAACAGAAGTCAAAACTGTTATGGCTCTTTTGGATTCAGGAGCTGCGGGGAATTTTATTTCTCTCCCCTGCGCCCAGAGTTTGGGCTTGAAGTTACAGTTGGTCGAACGACCTATTACGATAACAGCTATTAACGGTGTTCAAATTCCTAACGCCTTGATTACGAGTCAGTCTGAGTCAATTCAGCTACAAGTGGGAGCTTTGCATCGAGAACAACTGAAGTTTCTGGTTATTCAGGAGATGTCTCATGATCTCGTTTTGGGTCTTCCCTGGCTCAGGCTTCACAACCCTCATGTCGACTGGGGGTCGACACAAATAATTTCTTGGAGTCCTTTCTGTCGATTGAATTGTCTTACTCCTGTCGTTCCACTCCGTGCATTGGCCAAGTTGGACGTGGAGTCAGTTCCTGAGGCTTATCGAGAATTTTTAGATGTCTTCTCGGAACAGGCGGCTGATAAATTACCTCCGCATAGGGCCTGGGACTGTCCTATTGAGCTCATTCCTGGGAAAATGCCGCCCTGAGGTCGCACTTATCCTTTGTCGGTTCCAGAGACACAAGCTATGTCAGAGTACATTAAGTCGAATTTGCAGAAGGGGTTCATCCGTCCCTCCACTTCCCCAGCGGGAGCTGGCTTCTTCTTTGTAAAAAAAAAGATGGAGGCCTGAGACCATGTATTGACTATCGTGGTTTAAATGAAGTCACCATTAAGAACAAGTATCCTCTGCCGCTCATCACAGAGCTTTTCGATAGAGTGCGTGGAGCTCGAGTATTTACTAAGCTTGACTTAAGGGGAGCATACAATCTGATACGTATTCGACAAGGAGATGAGTGGAAGACGGCTTTCAATACTAGAGATGGGCATTACGAGTACCTGGTAATGCCATTTGGCCTCAGCAACGCCCCCGCCGTCTTTCAGGGATTCATTAATGAAGTCTTTCGGGACATGTTGTATCTGAATGTAGTAGTCTATTTGGATGACATTCTGATTTTTTTCAAAGAATCTTTCTGAGCACCGACTACAAGTTAAGGAAGTACTCCTTCGGTTGCGCGAGAATCATCTTTATGGCAAAATCTCCAAGTGCACCTTTGAGGTTCCTTCTATTTCATTTTTGGGCTACATTATTTCTGGAACTGAATTGCGTATGGATCCGGAGAAACTCTCGGCCATCCGAGATTGGACTCAACCTCTTTCCTTGAAAGCAGTGCAACGATTTCTAGGATTCGCAAATTATTATCGGAAATTTATAAGAGGTTTCTCTACTATCGTGGCACCTATTACGGCTCTGACTAAGAAAGGGGCTGACCCAAGCAATTGGCCCTCTGAAGCAGTAGCAGCGTTCAAACAGCTGAAGACAGCCTTTATATCCGCTCCCGTACTTCAGCAGCCAGATTTCCTAAAACCATTCTTTCTGGAGGTTGATGCTTCCACGGTAGGCATAGGTGCTGTACTTTCGCAGTACGCCTCAGATGGGAAGTTGCATCCGTGTGGGTTTCATTCTCGCAAGTTCTCCCCTGCTGAATTAAATTACACCATTGGAGACAAAGAGCTACTGGCAATTAAATCTGCATTAGAAGAATGGAGATATCTTCTGGAGGGTGCTAAACACTTAATTACAATTTTTACGGATCACAAGAATTTACTGTATCTAAAGACGGCCCAATGTTTGAATCCCCGTCAGGCAAGATGGGCGCTCTTCTTTGCCAGATTTTCCTTTGTTATCAAGTATCGGGCTGGAACTCTTAATACCAAGGCGGATGCCCTATCCCGTTCAGTGATGGCTTCGGATGAGGAGAATACAATGGAGAAGGCATTAATCCTTAGTCCCATCTCTATTTCTGCAGCTCCCACTAGGTTGGGCCCTCCTCCTGGAAGAATGTCGGTACCAGTTAAATTTCGACCGAAACTGTTGCAGTGGGCTCACACTTCTAAGTTTTCTGGTCATCCGGGAGTTCAGAAAATGTGGGAATTTCTGCGAAGATCATACTGGTGGGACACTATGAAAAAAGATGTTCAAGAGTATGTCAATTCGTGTCCTCAATGTGCTCAGCACAAAACTCCACGTCTGCCGCCTGCGGGTTTGTTGCATCCTTTATCCATTCCAAAAAGGCCTTGGACTCATATCTCGATGGACTTTGTTACTGAATTACCTCTCTCTAAGGGTCATAACACCATTTGGGTGATCATTGACCGATTCTCTAAGATGGCACATTTTGTTCCGTTGACCGGATTACCATCCGCTTCCAAGTTGGCCCTGTTATTTATCCAGGAGCATTTCCGCCTGCACGGGTTACCTCTGGAAATAGTCTCAGATCGGGGAGTACAGTTTACAGCAAGATTCTGGAGAGCCCTCTGTTCGACTCTACAAATTAAACTCAAGTTCTCTTCTGCTTACCATCCACAGACTAATGGGCAAACTGAACGCGTCAATCAGGATCTAGAGACTTTTCTCCGTGTTTACCTTTCCCCTTCTCAAGATAACTGGGTGGAGTTGTTGCCTTGGGCTGAGTTTGCCCACAACCATCTATATCATTCTTCAACTGGTGAGTCTCCATTCTTTATTAATTATGGATTTCATCCCCAAGTTCCGGAGTTGCCCATTTGTCTTCCAGAAGAAGTTCCTGCTGCAGCCTCAACTCTCCGACATTTCACCCAAATCTGGAGTCGAGTTCATGCCAATCTTAAGAGCGTTTCCGGTCGCTATAAATTCTTTGCGGATAGGAAGCGACGAGCAGCTCCTCAATATAAGGTTGGTGACAAGGTATGGCTCTCTACCCGCAATCTTCGTCTGAAAGTACCTACTATGAAATTTGCCCCAAGGTTCATTGGTCCTTTCTCAGTGCTGCAAGTCTTAAACCCAGTCGTTTGCAAATTGGAGTTGCCTTCCCACCTTCGAATTCCAAACTCCTTCCACGTCTCTCTCCTCCGCCCACTCATTCTGAATCGGTTCCACTCAGCGTCTCCTAGGCCAACTACTATAGTGTCTGAAGCTGGGACAGAATTTGAAATCAAAGCTATTCTTGACTCTCGTTATCTTCATAAAAAACTACAGTACTTGGTAGAGTGGAAAGGTTATGGTCCTGAAGAGAGAAGTTGGATCAATGCTACTGAGGTAATGGCTCCCCGACTGGTTCGGATCTTCCATTCCAGACATCCAACTAAGCCCGGAAAGTGTCCAGGGGCCACTCCTGGAGGAGGGGGTACTGTCACACCTCGCGGGCAGCGGCGGCCGCGCTTGCCTCTGCGGGTGTCCTGGATGGCCTGGCGCCTCTCTCCTCCGGCGGTCTCGGGTGTCCGGCGTCGGGTCGGCGGGTCTCTCCGGCGGCTTCCCGGAGCGAGGGCGCCGCCATGTTGACTGGGACTAGGTAGGCGGAGCGGGGCTGACGTCATCTGCCCGCTCCGCCAATCAGGCAAAGGCGGGAGGTTTAAAGCCAGACGCCGAGCAGAGATCCGGCGCCTGTGTATCATCAATTCTGCCTGTCAGAAACCGTGATCTCCAGAGCTCCCTTGTCCCTGTTACCGCTGTGCTTCCAAGCATATCTGTGTTTTCAGCATCTCAGCGTTCCCGAGCACCTCCGTGCCTCCCAGCACCTCCGTGCCTCCAAGCGCCCGAGCGCCATCACGCACCTCCGTGCCTCCAAGCGCCCGAGCGCCATCACGCACCTCCGTGCCTCCAAGCGCCATCACGCACCTCCGTGCCTCCAAGCGCCCGAGCGCCATCACGCACCTCCGTGCCTCCAAGCGCCCGAGCGCCATCACGCACCTCCGTGCCTCCAAGCGCCCGAGCGCCATCACGCACCTCCGTGCCTCCAAGCGCTTGAGCGCCTCTACGCACCTCTGTGCCTCCCAGCACCTCCGTGCCTCCAAGCGCCCGAGCGCCAACACGCACCTCCGTGCCTCTAAGCGCCCGATCGCCAACACGCACCTCCGTGCCTCAGCGCCCGAGCACCTCTACGCACCTCTGTGCCTCCAGCACCTCAGTACCTCAGCGTCTCTGTGCCTTCAGCACCTCAATATCACCAGCACCTCTGTACCTCAGCACTCAGCACTTTTACAAGTCTTGTTTTCCAGGAGACCTTCAAGCATTCCTCCGTGCTTCCTGCTTACCGTCTTCATCCTGTATGAGGAAGACCTACATCCGGCCATCTCTACTGCGACCCAGTAGCGGTTCCTCTTCCCGGTCATCGGAAGAAGCCCCGAGTCCACAACACCCTCCGACCAGGTCAGTGATAGTCTCGAGTTCTAATACTTCTTTTCCTTTGAAGAATGTTTCCCTCCTGAACTTTGTTAAGACCCTTGATATATTTGAAAGTTTCTATCATGTCCCCCCTTTCCCTTCTCTCCTCCAAACTATACATGTTAAGATCTTTTAGCCTTTCCGGGTAAGTTTTGTGATGTAGGCCATGCACCATTTTAGTTGCCCTTCTTTGTACACTCTCTAATGTATTTATATCCTTCTGGAGATAGGGTCTTCAGAACTGGACACAGTATTCCAGATGGGGCCGTACCAATGACCTATACAGTGGCATTATCACTTCTTTTTTCCTGCTACTGATTCCTCTCCCTATGCAACCAAGCATCTGACTTGCCTTTCTCATTGCTTTGTTGCATTGCTTTCCTGCCTTCAAGTCACTTGAAATAGTGACTCCTAAATCTCTTTCCTCCTCAGTAGTTTCCATTATAGTACCCTTGATACTATACTTAGCCTTTGGGTTTTTGAGACCCAAGTGCATTATTTTGCATTTTTTAGCATTAAACTGTAGTTGCCACGTTCTTGACCATTTCTCAAGCCTACCTAGGTCATTAATCATTTGTTTGACCCCTCCCGGTGTGTCTACCCTGTTGCATATCTTTGTATCATCTGCAAAAAGGCATATCTTCCCTTCAATGCAATCTGCAATGTCACCAACAAAGATATTAAAGAGAACTGGACCAAGTACAGATCCCTGGGGTACTCCACTGGTAACATTTCCCTCCATAGATTGCACTCCATTAACTACGACTGTCTGTTTCCTATCCTGCAACCAGGTTCTTATCCATTTAACTGATTTATAATCCACCCCCAGGCTTTCAAGTTTATTTAGCAGTCTGCGATGTGGGACAGTGTCAAATACCTTACTAAAGTCTAGATATGCTACATCTACAGCTCCCCCTTGATCTATTATTTTCATCACAGAGTCAAAAAAGTCAATAAGATTTGTTTGGCATGATCTCCCACCAGTAAATCCATGCTGTTTTGGATCCTGTAAGTTGTTTGATTTAAGATATTCCACTACTCTTTCTTTTAATAGTTTTTCCATTACTTTCCCTACTACTGATGTAAGGCTTACTGGTCTGTAGTTACTTGCTTCTTCCTTGCTTCCACTTTTGTGCAGTGGAACTACATTTGCTCTTTTCCAGTCCTCTGGAATAGCACCTGTATTTAGTGACTGGTTAAATAATTCTGTTAAAGGTGTAACCAGCACATCTTTTAGCTCTTTGAGTATCCTTGGGTGTATCCCATCTGGTCCCATTGATTTATCCACTTTTAGTTTTGAAAGTTCTGTTAGGACCTTTTCCTCTGTAAATGTATTTTCATCTACCTTATTTTTATGAATGTCCTTGCAACTTAACTGTGGCCCCATCCCTTCTTCTGTAGTAAATACTGAGCAAAAATAATTATTTAGGTGATCTGCTATTGACTTGTCTCCCTCCACCAAATGCCCACTCTCTGTCTTAAGTCTTATTATTCCTCCATTTGATTTTCTCCTTTCACTTATATACTTAAAAAAAGTTTTGCCCCCTTTATCTACTGACTGGGCCATTTTCTCCTCAGCTTCTGCCTTTGCACGTCTGATCACTTTCTTAGCATCCTTTCGTCTGTCCAGATACACCTCTTTGTCGTTATTATTTTGAGTCTGTTTGTATTTCCTAAAAGCCATCTTTTTTGCTTTCACACTAGTTGATACTTCTTTTGTGAACCACACTGGCTTCCTTTTCCTGGTGCTTTTCCTAACCATTTTGATACAAAGGTCTGTTGCACTTAGCATTGCACTTTTCAGTTTTTTCCACCTCTCCTGCACTCCTTCCAAGTTCCTCCAGTCTGCCAATGAATCACTTAAACATCTCCCCATTTTTGCAAAGTCAGCATTTCTAAAATCCAACACCTTTGTTTTTGTGTGACAGGAGTTGGATCCTGTCTTTATACTAAACCATACTGCTTGATGATCACTGGATCCCAGGTGCTCACCCACATATAAATCAGATATCCTATCATCATTTGTAAGAATTAGATCTAATATTGAGTGTTTGCGAGTGGGCTCCCTGTAAGGAATGTAAAAATTTGCCACTTGTAGCTGAACTTGCAAAAGACCCCTCCCAATTTACATCAGTTAAATTAAAGTCTTCCATGATTATGACTTCTCCCTTAAAAGCCATTTTAGAGATGTCCAACAATAGGTTCCTGTCCAAATCCTGCCCCTGGCCTGGTGGTCTATAGATCACCCCAATACGAATAATGTCCTTCTTCCCAGTTTCTATGGTGACCCAAAGGGCCTCAGTTTTGGCTTCAATATTTTGTATTAAAGTAGCATTTATGCTTTTTTTTCCACATACATTGCTACCCCTCCTCCTATTCTTCCTATTCTATCTTTCCCAAATAAATTGTATCCTGGTATAGCTAAGTCCCAGTCATGATTCTCATTGCACCAAGACTCTGTAATTGCCACAAAATCCAGGTTATCCCTTGTCATTATTGCAATTAGCTCTGGAATTTTGTCTCCTAAGCTCCTGGCATTTGCACACATAGCTTTAAGAATTTTGTCTGTGCATTTGTTATTAGTAGCCATGTCCAGAGCGTACAAAATAAATGACAAGTTTAAAGTTGAAATGACCTGTTTGGGGATGTTGCTCAGTATTTGTTTTCTTTTACTAATCGGTAATCATACTCTGTCCTTTACACCATGACTACACCTTACTAAATATAAAGATATAGTACACCTGACCACAATGGTAAATGTTCAAAGGAGGTAAACACCAGTCAGTATGCAATAATAAAATGTTTCACCGGGCAACTTCCCCACACATGCAATGACATTTACAAGAAATCATTACATCAAGAAACATACATAAGTTTGCCTAAGAGAGAACTGTAGTGAGCAGATTGGGGATGCCTTTTCATAGGTTTTTAAAAACAGATAATATGCATAAGATGAATTACATACTTTTGAGGCATTAAAGCAGTCCTTTTGTGGTAGTGTTGGTGTGTTGATGTTTTCCTTCTGTTTTCCTTCGGTTTAACGCAGGTATAACGCTATTTTTATAATAACACTTTTATGTCAGCACTCCTATGGAAGCACGACCAGCCGATGGCTATCCAGCCGTATACTAGACTTCAAATAGGAACAATATCCATGTGAATGCAATGATTGCAAACTCCACCCAATACAACCCCCCCTTTAAGCTAAGGCCATAAATTAGCTTAGAAAAACAGACATTACATACCAATAAGGCAGCCAACTATATCTTTACAAAGAGAAAAACAACAAAACAAAAAAAAAACTTGCATTTTCAATATACCTAGACTATTCAATCATGATATTCATTTGACATAATCAGCAAATGCAGTACAACTTGCTGGGATGTGTAGTTCCACGAATCATACCTAGACTATTCAATCATGATATTCATTTGACATAATCAGCAAATGCAGTACAACTTGCTGGGAAGGTAGGGGAAGGAAGTTGCCTGCAGTGTCCAAAAGTCCTCCCCTGCCTCTACCAAGTCCACCGCATGATGCTGGGGCTCCCCTGGGGGAGTCCCTACCGGTGGGGGGCCGTCTCCAATTCTTCAGTCAGGTCTGGGTTCGTTCGGCCCTGGATCCTTGGGTCTTAGACATAGTGTCCCAAGGGTACAGACTGGAGTTTCAGGAGATGCCCCCAACCGGTTTTTCGTGTCGGCTTTGCCAACTTCTCTTCCCGAAAGAGAGGTGGTGAGGGATGCGATACAAAAGTTGTGTCAACAGAGGGTCGTGGTGCCGGTTCCCCCGTCAGATCGGGGGAAAGGGTTCTATTCGAGCCTCTTTGTGGTGCCGAAGCCGGACGGTTCGGTCAGACCGATTCTGAACCTAAAATCCCTCAACCCATATTTGAAAACTTTCAAGTTCAAGATGGAGTCTCTTCGAGCGGTGATCTCCAGCCTCGAAGGGGGGGATTTTATGGCGTCAGTAGACATAAAGGATGTTTACTTACACATCCCGATATTCCCTCCTCATCAGGCTTTCCTGAGGTTTGCAGTGCAGGATTGTCATTACCAATTTCAGGCGTTGCCTTTTGGTCTTTCCACGGCCCCGAGGGTTTTCACCAAGGTAATGGCGGAGATGATGGTCCTCCTTCGCAAGCAAGGGGTCACAATTATCCCGTACTTGGACGATCTCCTAATAAAGGCGAGGTCCAAGGAGCAGTTGTTAAGAAATGTGGATTTCTCCCTGTCGGTTCTGCAACATCACGGTTGGATATTAAATTTACCAAAGTCTCAGTTGATCCCGACCACTCGGCTGCCCTTCCTGGGCATGGTCCTAGACACGGAGATAGAGAGAGTGTTTCTTCTTGAGGTCAAAGCTCTGGAAATCCAGACCATGGTCAGGGAGCTTCTGAGGCCGACAAGTGTGTCGATTCATCAATGCACTCGGGTACTAGGGAAGATGGTTGCGGCTTACGAAGCCATTCCGTTTGGCAGGTTTCATGCCCGGGTGTTTCAGTGGGATCTGCTGAAAAAATGGTCCGGGTCTCACCTGCACATGCACTGGAAAATAAGTCTATCTTCCAGGGCCAGGATTTCACTCCTGTGGTGGCTGCAAAGCTCTCACCTTCTAGAGGGACGCCGTTTCGGAATCCAGGACTGGGTCCTGCTGACAATAGATGCAAGTCTCCGAGGCTGGGGCGCAGTCACGCAAGGAAGAAATTTCCAGGGAAATTTGTCTCCACATAAATGTTCTCAAGTTGAGAGCCATTTACAACGGCCTGCTGCAAGCAAAGAACCTTCTTCAGGATCTCCCTGTCCTGATCCAGTCGGACAACATAACAGCGGTGGCATACGTAAACCACCAAGGCGGAACAAGGAGCAGGGTGGCTATGTACGAGGCTACAAGAATCCTACGCTGGGCGGAACAGCACGTGAGTGCTCTGTCAGCAGTCTTCCTCCCGGGAGTGGACAACTGGGAAGCCGACTTCCTCAGCAGACACGATCTCCATCCGGGAGATTGGGCTCTTCATCAAGAGGTATTTGCAGAAGTGACAAAGCGTTGGGGAATTCCTCTGATAGACATGATGGCATTGCGCCTCAACAAGAAGCTTCTGAGGTATTGTTCCAGGTCAAGGGACCCCCAAGCCAGTGCAGTGGACGCCCTGGCGACTCCGTGGGTGTTTCAGTCGGTGTATGTGTTCCCTCCGCTTCCTCTCATTCCAAAGGTTCTGAGGATCGTTCGACGAGCAAGGGTTCAGGCGATACTAGTTGTTCCAGATTGGCCTTGGAGGGCCTGGTATCCAGATCTTCAAGAATTACTAGTGGAAGATCCCTGGCCGCTTCCTCTAAGAGAGGACCTGTTATTGCAGGGGCCCTGCGTGTTTCCGGACTTACCGCGGCTGCGTTTGACAGCGTGGAAGTTGAGCGCCAAATCTTAGCTCGGAAGGGTATTCCCGGGGAGGTCATCCCCACTTTCCTTAAAGCTAGAAAGGAGGTTACGGCAAAACATTATCACCGTATTTGGAGGAAATATGTTTCATGGTGTGAGACCAAAGCAGCTCCGGCGGAGGAGTTTCACTTGGGTCGGTTTCTCCATTTTTTGCAGGCAGGCGTAGATGCAGGCCTGAAATTGGGTTCCATAAAAGTGCAGATTTCGGCTTTATCTATTTTCTTTCAGAAAGAATTGGCCGTCCTGTCTGAGGTTCAGACCTTTGTGAAGGGTGTGTTGCATATACAACCTCCATTTGTGCCGCCAGTGGCGCCGTGGGATCTTGAAGTGGTCTTACAGTTCCTTATGTCTCCTTGGTTTGAACCTTTGCGTAAGGTTGAGTTAAGGTTTCTCACTTGGAAAGTGGTCATGCTTTTGGCTCTGGCATCGGCCAGGCGAGTGTCTGAGTTGGCGGCCTTGTCTCACAAGAGCCCTTATTTAATATTCCATTCGGATAGAGCGGAATTGAGGACTCGTCAACAATATCTGTCGAAGGTGGTTTCTTCTTTTCACATCAACCAACCTATTGTGGTGCCTGTGGCTACGGATGCTGTGGCGGTTCCAAGGTCTCTTGATGTTGTAAGAGCCTTGAAAATTTACGTCGCCAGAATGGCTCTTACCAGGAAAACAGAGGCTTTGTTTGTCCTGTATGCTTCCAACAAGATTGGAAATCCTGCTTCTAAGCAGATTTGTAGTACGATTCAGCAAGCTCATTCTTCGGCTGGGCTACCGTTGCCGAAGTTAGTAAAGGCCCATTCTACTAGGAAAGCGGGCTCATCTTGGGCAGCTGCCCGAGGGGTCTCGGCACTTCAGCTTTGCCGAGCAGCTACGTGGTCGGGTTCAAACACTTTTGCTAAGTTTTACAAGTTTGATACCCTGGCTGAGGAGGACCTCATGTTTGCTCAATCGGTGCTGCAGAGTCGTCCGCACTCTCCCGCCCGTTCTGGAGCTTTGGTATAGACCCCATGGTCCTTTTGGAGTCCCCAGCATCCTCTAGGACGTAAGAGAAAATAGGATTTTAATACCTACCGGTAAATCCTTTTCTCCTAGTCCGTAGAGGATGCTGGGCGCCCATCCCAGTGCGGACTGTTTCTTGCAGTTGTATTATTACTGGTTGTACTTGTTTACACACGGATTGTGTATTGGGTTTCTTCAGCTTGTTGCTGTTGTTAGTTCATACGGTTATCTGGTTTCATTCTATTCCAGTTGTACGGTATGTTGTGGTGTGGGCTGGTATGTTTCTCGCCTTAGTTTAAACAAAAATCCTTTCCTCGAAATGTCCGTCTCTCCTGGGCACAGTTCCTATAACTGAGGTCTGGAGGAGGGGCATAGAAGGAGGAGCCAGTTCACACCCAGTTAAAGTCTTTATAGTGTGCCCAAGCTCCTGCGGATCCTGTCTATACCCCATGGTCCTTTTGGAGTCCCCAGCATCCTCTACGGACTAGGAGAAAAGGATTTACCGGTAGGTATTAAAATCCTATTTTTCCTCCTTCTCATGAGCTGAACAGTCTCTTTGAGGGTGTCTGGGCAAATCCCGAAAAGAAATTCCAGATTCCCAAAAGAATTCAGGTAGCGGTAGGTATTAAAATCCTATTTTTCCTCCTTCTCATGAGCTGAACAGTCTCTTTGAGGGTGTCTGGGCAAATCCCGAAAAGAAATTCCAGATTCCCAAAAGAATTCAGGTAGCTTATCCTTTCCCTGCAGAGGACAGGAAAAGGTGGGAGTCACCCCCTGTTTTGGACAGTGCCCTGTCACGTTTAACAAAAAAGGTGTTTCTCCCTGCGCCTGGGATGGCTTCACTTAAGGAGCCGGCAGACCGCAAGTTGGAGACTATGTTGAAATCTATTTATGTGGCCAATGGGACACTACTCAGACCTACCATTCCCTGTGCGTGGGTGAGTAGTGCTATTGAAAAGTGGTCAGAAAACTTGTCATCAGACATTGACACAATAGATAGAGACGAGATACTCCTAACATTAGGTTATATCAAAGACGCTGCTGCGTATATGCTAGAAGCCATGAAAGATATTGGTCTCTTGGGATCAAAAGCCGCTACCATGGCAAACTCAGCACGGAGGGCGTTGTGGAGTCGCCAATGGAATGCTGATGCAGATTCCAAAAGGAATATGGAGGCTCTCCCGTACAAAGGTGAGACCTTGTTTGGAGATGGGCTGGATGCTTTAGTTTCTGCGGCTACCACAGGTAAGTCGACATTCTTGCCTTATGCTCCTGCATCGGCGAAAAAGACACATCACTCTCAGATACAGTCCTTTCGGCCCAACAAATACAAAAAGGGTAAAGGTTCCCTTTTCTTTGTGGGTCGTCTGAAACTCTTCAGTCATTTCTGGGTTCAATCTGGCCTGGACCCGTGGGTTGTACAAATAGTGTCCCAAGGGTACAAACTGGAGTTTCAAGACATTCCCCCATGCCGATTTTTTAAATCGGCCTTGCCAGCTTCTATCCCGGACAGGGAAGTGGTGGAAGCAGCAATACAAAAATTTCTCTGACGTCCTAGTGGATGCTGGGAACTCCGTAAGGACCATGGGGAATAGACGGGCTCCGCAGGAGACTGGGCACTCTAAAAGAAAGATTAGGTACTATCTGGTGTACACTGGCTCCTCCCTCTATGCCCCTCCTCCAGACCTCAGTTAGATTTCTGTGCCCGGCCGAGCTGGATGCACACTAGGGGCTCTCCTGAGCTCCTAGAAAGAAAGTATATGTTAGGTTTTTTATTTTACAGTGAGACCTGCTGGCAACAGGCTCACTGCAACGAGGGACTAAGGGGAGAAGAAGCGAACCTACCTGCTTGCAGCTACCATGAGCTTCTTAGGCTACTGGACACCATTAGCTCCTGAGGGATCGACCGCAGGACCCGTCCTTGGTGTTCGTTCCCGGAGCCGCGCCGCCGTCCCCCTTACAGAGCCAGAAGCATGAAGATGGTCCGGAAAATCGGCGGCAGAAGACTTCAGTCTTCACCAAGGTAGCGCACAGCACTGCAGCTGTGCGCCATTGCTCCTCATACACACTTCACACTCCGGTCACTGAGGGTGCAGGGCGCTGGGGGGGGGCGCCCTGAGCAGCAATAAAAACACCTTGGCCGGCAAAATAATCACAATATATAGCCCCAGAGGCTATATATGTGATAATTACCCCTGCCAGAATCCATAAAAAAGCGGGAGAAAAGTCAGCGAAAAAGGGGCGGAGCTATCTCCCTCGGCACACTGGCGCCATTTTCTCTTCACAGTGTAGCTGGAAGACAGCTCCCCAGGCTCTCCCCTGTAGTTTTCAGGCTCAAAGGGTTAAAAAGAGAGGGGGGGCACTAAATTTAGGCGCAATATTGTTTATACAAGCAGCTATTGGGGAAAATTCACTCAGTGATAGTGTTTATCCCTACATTATATAGCGCTCTGGTGTGTGCTGGCATACTCTCTCTCTGTCTCCCCAAAGGGCTGTGTGGGGTCCTGTCCTCAGTCAGAGCATTCCCTGTGTGTGTGCGGTGTGTCGGTACGGCTGTGTCGACATGTTTGATGAGGAGGCTTATGTGGAGGCGGAGCAGATGCCGATAAATGGGATGTCGCCCCCTGTGGGCCGACACCAGAGTGGATGGATAGGTGGAAGGTATTAACCGACAGTGTCAACTCCTTACATAAAAGGCTGGATGACGTAACAGCTATGGGACAGCCGGCTTCTCAGCCCGCGCCTGCCCAGGCGTCTCAAAGGCCATCAGGGGCTCAAAAACGCCCGCTCCCTCAGATGGCAGACACAGATGTCGACACGGAGTCTGACTCCAGTGTCGATGAGGTTGAGACATATACACAATCCACTAGGAACATCCGTTACATGATCCCGGCAATAAAAAATGTGTTACACATTTCTGACATTAACCCAAGTACCACTAAAAAAGGGTTTTATGTTTGGGGAGAAAAAGCAGGCAGTGTTTTGTTCCCCCATCAAATGAGTGAATGAAGTGTGAAAAAGCGTGGGTTCCCCCGATAAGAAACTGGTAATTTCTAAAAAGTTACTGATGGCGTACCTTTTCCCGCCAGAGGATAAGTTACGCTGGGAGATATCCCCTAGGGTGGATAAGGCGCTCACACGTTTGTCAAAAAAGGTGGCACTGCCGTCTTAGGATACGGCCACTTTGAAGGTACCTGCTGATAAAAAGCAGGAGGCTATCCTGAAGTCTGTATTTACACACTCAGGTACTAGACTGAGACCTGCAGATAGTGCTGCTGCAGCGTGGTCTGTGACCCGGTCAAACAGGGATACTATTTTGCGAACATAAGTCGTCGTCTTATATATGAGGGATGCACAGAAGGATATTTTGCCGGCTGGCATCCAGAATTAATGCAATGGCCATTCTGTCAGGAGGGTATTAGAGACCCGACACTGGACAGGTGATGCTGACTTTAAAAGGCACATAGAGCCTTATAAGGGTGAGGAATTGTTTGGGGATGGTCTCTGGGACCTCGTATCCACAGCAACAGCTGGGAAGAAAATTTTTTACCTCAGGTTTCCTCACAGCCTAAGAAAGCACTGTATTATCAGGTACAGTCCTTTCGGCTTCAGAAAAGCAAGCGGGTCAAAGGCGCTTCCTTTCTGCACAGAGACGAGGGAAGAGGGAAAAAGCTGCACCAGTCAGCCAGTTCCCAGAATCAAAATTCTTCCCCCGCTTCCTCTGAGTCCACCGCATGACGCGGGGGCTCCACAGGCGTAGCCAGGTACGGTGGGGGGCCGCCTCAAAAATTTCAGCGATTAGTGGGCTCGCTCACAGGTGGATCCCTGGATCCTTCAAGTAGTATCTCAGGGGTACAGGCTGGAATTCGAGGCGTCTCCCCCCCGCCGTTTCCTCAAATCTGCCTTGCCGACAACTCCCTCAGGCAGGGAGGCTGTGCTAGAGGCAATTCACAAGCTGTATTCCCAGCAGGTGATAGTCAAGGTGCCCCTACTTCAACAAGGACGGGGTTACTATTCCACACTGTTTGTGGTACCGAAACCGGACGGTTCGGTGAGACCCATTTTAAATTTGAAGTCCTTGAACACATACATAAAAAAATTCAAGTTCAAGATGGAATCGCTCAGGGCGGTTATTGCAAGCCTGGAGGAGGGGGATTACATGGTATCCCTGGACATCAAGGATGCTTACCTACATGTCCCCATTTACCATCCTCACCAGGAGTACCTCAGATTTGTGGTACAGGATTGCCATTACCAATTCCAAACACTGCCGTTTGGACTGTCCACGGCACCGAGGGTCTTTACCAAGGTAATGGCAGAAATGATGATACTCCTTCGAAAAAAGGGAGTTTTTAATTATCCCGTACTTGTACGATCTCCTTATAAAGGCGAGGTCCATGGAGCAGTTGTTGGTCGGAGTAGCACTATCTCGGGAAGTGCTACAACAGCACGGATGGATTCTATACATTCCAAAGTCACAGCTGGTTCCTACCACACGCCTGCTGTTTCTGGGGATGGTTCTGGACACAGAACAGAAAAAAAAAAAAAAGTGTTTCTCCCGCAGGAGAAAGCCAAGGAGCTGTCATCTCTAGTCAGAGACCTCCTGAAACCAAAACAGGTATCGGTGCATCACTGCACACGAGTCCTGGGAAAAATGGTAGCTTCTTACGAAGCAACATTCCATTCGGCAGGTTCCATGCAAGAACCTTTCAGTGGGACCTCTTGGACAAGTGGTCGGAATCGCATCTTCAGATGCATCGGCTGATAACCCTGTCTCCAAGGACCAGGGTATCTCTACTGTGGTGGCTGCAGAGTGCTCATCTTCAAGAGGGCCGCAGATTCGGCATACAGGACTGGGTCCTGGTAACCACGGATGCCAGCCTTCGAGGCTGGGGGGCAGTCACACAGGGAAGAAATTTCCAAGGACTTTGGTCAAGTCAGGAGTCGTCCCTACATATAAATATTCTGGAACTGAGGGCCATTTACAATGCCCTAAGTCTGGCAAGGCCTCTGCTTCAAAACCAGCCGGTACTGATCCAATCAGACAACATCACGGCAGTCGCCCATGTAAACCGACAGAGCGGCACAAGAAGCAGGATGGCGATGGCAGAAGCCACAAGGATTCTCCGATGGGCGGAAAATCACGTCTTAGCACTGTCAGCAGTGTTCATTCCGGGAGTGGACAACTGGGAAGCAGACTTCCTCAGCAGACACGACCGACACCCGGGAGAGTGGGGACTTCATCCAGAAGTCTTCCAACTGTTGGTAAACCGTTGGGAAAGGCCACAGGTGGACATGATGGCGTCCCGCCTAAACAAAAAACTAGATATTGCGCCAGGTCAAGGGACCCTCAGGCAATAGCTGTGGACGCTCTAGTGACACTGTGGGTGTACCAGTCGGTTTATGTATTCCCTCCTCTGCCTCTCATACCAAAGGTACTGAGAATAATAAGAAAACGAGGAGTAAGAACGATACTCGTGGTTCCGGATGGGCCAAGAAGAGCTTGGTACCCAGAACTTCAAGAAATAATATCAGAGGACCCATGGCCTCTACCGCTCAGACAGGATCTGCTACAGCAGGGGCCCTGTCTGTTCCAAGACTTACCGCGGCTACGTTGGACGGCATGGCGGTTGAATTCCGGATCCTAAAGCAAAAGGGCATTCCGGAGGAAGTCATTCCTACGCTGATAAAAGCCAGGAAAGAAGTAACCGCAAACCATTATCACCGTATTTGGCGAAAATATGTTGCGTGGTGTGAGGCCAGGAAGGCCCCAACAGAGGAATTTCAGCTGGGTCGTTTTCTGCACTTCCTACAGTCAGGAGTGACTATGGGCCTAAAATTGGGTTCCATTAAGGCCCAGATTTCGCCTCTGTCGATTTTCTTCCAGAAAGAACTGGCTTCACTGCCTGGAGTTCAGACATTTGTAAAGGGAGTGCTACATATTCAGCCCCTTTTTTGTGCCTTCTGTGGCACCTTGGGATCTCAACGTGGTGTTGAGTTTCTTAAAATCACATTGGTTTGAGCCACTTAAAACTGTGGATTTGAAATATCTCACGTGGAAAGTGGTCATGTTATTGGCCTTGGCTTCGGCCAGGCGTGTGTCAGAATTGGCGGCTTTGTCATGTAAAAGCCCTTATCTGATTTTCCATATGGATAGGGCAGAATTGAGGACTCGTCCCCAGTTTCTCCCTAAGGTGGTATCAGCTTTTCACTTGAACCAACCTATTGTAGTGCCTGCGGCTACTAGGGACTTGGAAGATTCCAAGTTACTGGACGTAGTCAGGGCCTTAAAAATTTATATTTCCAGGACGGCTGGAGTCAGGAAAACTGACTCGTTTTTTTATCCTGTAGGCACCCAACAAAATAGGTGCTCCTGCTTCTAAGCAGACTATTGCTCGCTGAATTTGTAGCACAATTCAGCTGGAGCATTCTGCGGCTGGATTGCCGCATCCTAAATCAGTAACAGCCCATTCCACGAGGAAAGTGGGCTCATCTTGGGCGGCTGCCCGAGGGGTCTCGGCTTTACAACTTTGCCGAGCTGCAACTTGGTCAGGGGCAAACACGTTTGCTAAATTCTACAAATTTGATACCCTGGCTGAGGAGGACCTTGAGTTCTCTCATTCGGTGCTGCAGAGTCATCCGCACTCTCCCGCCCGTTTGGGAGCTTTGGTATGATCCCCATGGTCCTTACGGAGTTCCCAGCATCCACTAGGACGTCAGAGAAAATAAGATTTTACTCACCGGTAAATCTATTTCTCGTAGTCCGTAGTGGATGCTGGGCGCCCATCCCAAGTGCGGATTGTCTGCAATACTTGTATATAGTTATTGCCTAACTAAAGGGTTATTGTTGAGCCATCTGTTGAGAGGCTCAGTTATATTTCATACTGTTAACTGGGTATAGTATCACGAGTTATACGGTGTGATTGGTGTGGCTGGTATGAGTCTTACCCGGGATTCAAAATCCTTCCTTATTGTGTCAGCTCTTCCGGGCACAGTATCCTAACTGAGGTCTGGAGGAGGGGCATAGAGGGAGGAGCCAGTGCACACCAGATAGTACCTAATCTTTCTTTTAGAGTGCCCAGTCTCCTGCGGAGCCCGTCTATTCCCCATGGTCCTTACGGAGTTCCCAGCATCCACTACGGACTACGAGAAATAGATTTACCGGTGAGTAAAATCTTATTTGTGTCAGGATCAAGGGTTTTATTCAAGCCTGTTTGTAGTTCCGAAGCCGGACGGCTCTGTCAGACCGTTTCTAAACCTGAAAAATTTTAATCTCTACCTGCAAAAGGTTCAAGTTCAAGATGGAATCTCTGAGGGCAGTGATTTCCAGTCTGGAGGAGGGGGAATTCATGGTGTCAGTGGACATAAAAGATGCCTACTTGCATGTTCCCATTTATCCTCCACATCAAGCTTATCTGAGATTCGCAGTACAGGATTGTCATTACCAATTTCAGACGTTGCCGTTCGGACTCTCCACGGCACAGAGGGTGTTCACCAAGGAGATGGCGGTGATGATGGTCCTCCTTCGACAGCAAGGAGTCAATATAATTCCTTACCTGGACGATCTCCTGATAAAAGCGAGGTCCAGGGAAAGGTTGGTGCAGAACATTGCACTATCCCTGACAGTACTCCAACATCATGGTTGGATAGTAGATTTTCCAAAGTCACAATTGGAACTGACGACAAGATTGTCCTTTCTTGGGATGATACTGGACACAGAAGTACAGAGGGTATTTCTTCCAGTAGAAAAGGCTCTGGAAATCCAGAGAATGGTCAAACAAATTCTGAAACCAACAAGAGTGTCGATTCATCAATGCATTCGGTTGTTGTGAAAGATAGTTACGGCCTACGAGGCCATACAGTTGGCTGATTCCATGCCAGAGTATTCCAGTGGGACCTATTGGACAAAGTGGTCCGGATCCCATCTGCACATGCATCAGAGGATAATCCTGTCATCCAAAGCCAGAATTTCACTCCTGTGGTGGTTACACAGTTCTCACCTCCTAGAGGGACGCAGGTTCGGGATTCAAGACTGGATCCTGGTGACCACGGATACAAGTCTCCATGGCTGGGGAGCGGTCACACAGGGGGAAAGCTTCCAAGGAAGGTGGTCAAGTCAAGAAACTTGTCTTCACATAAACGTTCTGGAGTTGAGAGCTTTTTACAACGGCCTTCTACAAGCGGTACATCTTCAAGATCAACCCGTACAGATCCAGTCGGATAATGCAACAGCAGTCACGTACGTAAACCGTCAGGGCGGAACGAAAAGCAGTGCAGCAATGGCAGAGGTGTCAAAGATCCTCCTCTGGGCAGAAAGACATGCAAAAGCTCTGTCGGCAATTTTCATTCCGGGAGTGGACAACTGAGAAGCAGACTTCCTCAGCAGACACGATCTCCATCCAGGAGAGTGGGGACTCCACCAAGAAGTCTTCGCAGAGTTGACAGGTCTTTGGGGAATTCCTCAAATAGACATGATGGCGCCTCGTCGCAACAAGAAGCTTCAGAGATATTGTTCCAGGTCGAGAGACCCTCAAGCAATAGCAGTGGATGCACTAGTGACCCAGTGGGTGTTTCGGTCGGTATATGTCTTCCCTCCACTTCCACTGATACCAAAAGTTCTCAAAATCATAAGAAGAACAGGAGATCGAGCGATCCTCATTGTCCCAGACTGGCCAAGGAGGGCTTGGTATCCAGATCTTCAAGAGTTGATCATAGAAGATCCTCGACCCCTTCCTCTCCGCGAGGACCTGCTGCTGCAGGGGCCGTGCGTGTATCAAGACTTACCGCGGATAAGTTTGACAGCATGGCTGTTGAGGGCTGAAAGGGTATTCCAAAAGATGTCATTCCCACTCTTATTCAGGCCAGGAAAGGAGTAACGTCTAAACATTACCACCGTATTTGGAGAAAATATGTGTATTGGTGTGAAACCAAGAAGGCTCCAACGGAAGAATTTCAGTTAGGACATTTTCTCCATTTTCTCTAGGCAGGTGTGGATGCGGGCCTACGATTAGGTTCAATCAAGGTCCAGATTTTGGCTTTGTCCGTTTTCTTTCAGAAACAATTGGCCTCCTTTCCAGAAGTTCAGACTTTTGTGAATGGGGTTCTGCACATCCAACCTCCATTTGGGCCTCCTGGGGCACCATGGGATTATTATAACGTGGTGTTGCAGTTCCTTCAATCAGACTGGTTTGAGCCTCTCCAAGAGGTCTAGTTGAAGTTTCTCACTTGGAAAGTGGTCATGCTATTGTCCTTGTTATCCGCAAGGCGGATGTCTGAGTTAGGGGCCTTGTCTCACAAGAGCCCTTATTTGATCTTCCATGAAGATAGGACTGAGCTAAGAACTCATCAACAATTTCTTCCAAAGGTGGTTTCTTCTTTCCATATAAACCAACCTATTGTGGTGCCAGTGGCTACTGACACCTTCGCTGCTTCAAAGTCTTTGGATGTGGTCAGAGCTTTGAGGAGCTATGTCACAAGAACAGCTAGGATAAGGAAAACAGAGGCTCTGTTTGTCCTGTATGCTCCCAACAAGATTGGGTGTCCTGCTATTGCGCGCTGGATCAGAGGTACGATTCAGCACGCTCATTCTACGGCAGGATTGCCGATGCCGAATTGGGTGAATGCCCATTCTACTAGGAAGGTGGGCTCATCCTGGGCGGCTGCCCGGGGAGGGGGGGGGGGTCTCTGCATTACAGCTTTGCCGAGCAGCTACTTGGTCAGGGGCAAACACGTTTGCTAAGTTTTACAAGTTTGACACCTTGGCCGATGAGGACCTACAGTTTGGTCAATCGGTGCTGCAGGGTCATCCGCACTCTCCCGCCCGTACTGGAGCTTTGGTATAACCCCATGGTACTGAAGTGGACCCCAGGATCCTCTAGGACGTATGGGAAAACAGGATTTTAATACCTACCGGTAAATCCTTTTCTCCAAGTCCGTAGAGGATGCTGGGCACCCAGCCCAGTGCCTACTTTACGTGCAGTTGTAAATTTTGTTGAAAATGTTTTCAGCACGTTTGCTGTTGTGTTTCATGCCTGTTGGCATGTGGTTTGTTGAATGCCATGTTGTGCGGCATGGTTGAGGTGTGAGTTGGCATGAATCTCACCATTAAAGTAAATCCTTTCCTCAAAATGTCCGTCTCCCTGGGCCAGTTCCTATACTGAGGTCTGGAGGAGGGGCATAGAGGTAGGAGCCAGTTCACACTCTGAAAAAGTCAAAGTGCCCATGGCTCCTGCGGAACCGTCTATACCCCATGATACTGAAGTGGACCTCAGCATCCTCTACAGACTAGGCGAAAAGGATTTACCGGTAGGTATTAAAATCCTGTTTTTTACCTGATCGCTGTGCTGCGAAAATCAACAGCGAGCGATCAACTCGGAATGACCCCCTATATGCACTAGACCAGGCCTTGGTAACCTTTAGGTATCAGTGTGCTGCCTATAATGTAATTAGTCTCAGTGTACATTCACATACAAATAGATACTGATATATAGCATACATATTGGGATCCCAGCAGTCACCATCCCATCTATCAGAATACCGACAGCGATATCAACTGGGGTTAGGGTTAGGTACTAGGAGGATAGTTAGGCTGCGGGGGGTAGGGGGGGTTAAAATTAGGCTATGGGAGGGAACGATTAAGCTTAGGCTGCGAGAGGGGTGGGTTAGGGTTAGGCTGCTGGAGAAGTGGGTTAGGGTGAGGATTAGGGTAAGGGTTAAAATTCTCCCTGGGATCCACTGGGATTTTAAACATCGAAATTCTGACCTTTGGCATGGTGACTGCCAGGATATTGATACCAACCCATACATATGATAACATATTGCAGTTGCCGGACATTTTAACCTGACTCATTGGAACAAGCTCCTGAGACAAAAGGTTAATGTTTTCTTCCTGAGCAGCAGTGGATGTAGCAGTAGGGCTTGCTTTGCTGGCCATGCAGCTCAGTGACCCCACTCACCAAAGCTCTCAGAAGATCCTCCATGATTGTGTCCTGCTGTATAGGGAAGCAGAATCTTGCCTCCCTGCGATCTCATTTGTTCTCCACCGAGGTTCTCCACCTGTGTGTAGCTGTGTAGACGTTGGGGGAGCGCATGTTTCCAAAAAAAAAGAAAATTTGTGCAGTGACCATGGCTTATGCTCCACAACAAATGGAATGTCTGCAATGCCGAGAACCACCTGGTCACTCTAGCACTGACTTTGTTGTGTGTAATTTTTGAATAAACTTTTTATTCAAGTTTAAAAGTATACAAATAGACAAGGGATTAATTTGAATTAAAAGTAAAGCAAACAAACATAGTTTATGCAATCTACATAATGTGAATAATTAGTACAAAGACATATTCTAATCTAATCGCGAATGTATACAGACAAAATTCCACACAAGATCATATGGACAATCAACAATGTATTTGGAGTTATGAGAAAATCCCAAATTGTGATAGCATCCCTTAATTGGTAAGTAATAAGTAAGGTAAACGGAAGAGGTGAGGAAATACACTATTGGGACACATAGTAGGTGGGGGGCAGAAGAGAAGAGAGAATGTGTAGAAACTTCATTAATTCAAAGCTGAAGTAATAGAAGCATCCAAACTAACTAGTAGTGGAATAGCAGTAGAGAAACATTGAAGGGAAATAAGCAGTTACTGATCACTAATACAGATTTAACCAATAAAGCCTGGGAGGTATATACTTAGTAACTAAGAGAGTTCTGAGGAGTCCACTAATAGTCTTTGATGGAGATACAATCTGTGGAATTTAGTTTAAATATGTGATTTTTAGTGGCTGTATTGAGTTTGTCAATATAACAACCCTATTTTGCATTTTCCAACCCCTCTGTTAACATCTGGAAGATTGGATTTCCTGTCGAAATATATAATTTCTAAGAGTTTTTGTTCCAATTCACGAATGGAAGGGGTGGATAAATTAGTCCAATGATTAAGAATTTTTAATTTTTTTTCCCAAATCACATTGATGGTAAGGGAGTTAACATTTTTTTATCCAGACCCAGCTTCCAATTAAGAATATAAGAACAAAGACAGGCAATGGGATCTAGAGGTAGATGTAACGCAAATACGGGCAGTACGGATGGTATAATGGTTAGCATTACTGCCTCACAGCACTGAGGTCATGGGTTCGATTCCCACCATGGCCCAACTGTGTGGAGTTTGTATATTCTCCCCGTACTTGCGTGGGTTTCCTCCGGGTACTCCGGTTTCCTCCCACAATCCAAAAATATACTGGTAGGCTAATTGGATCCCAACAAAAATTAACCCTAGCGTGAATGTGTGTGCGCGTACATGTGGTAGGGAATATAGATAGTAAGCTCCACTGGGGCAGGGACTGATATGAATGGCCAAATATTCTCTGGGAAGCGCTTCGGAATATGTGTGCACTATATAAATAACTGGTAATAAATAAATAAAATATGCAAATTAAAACAGTTTTGGAGATCTGAAAAAGAGAGAAGGATCTCATCTGGGTCAGATACCTTGGAGATTGTGCTTGAGCCTTTAGAATGCCAATGTAAAAATGTTTGGTCAGATAACATAGAGGTGAAAGATGGGTTATACCAGAGGGGACTATAAGGTGAGGTGGAATAACATCTGCAGGGATCCACGCATTGTTGCCTTGACGAAGCAGTACTGTGAAACGTACGTAGGCATTTCAGGGACTGCTAGGTCAAGTTAGATACCGCTGATTATGTGTCTATGAAATCTATGTCTATAAACTACATGTCTAACAATAGATCCAAAGTCCGTTGAATATAGAAATAGTATGCCTATGTGGGCAGCGGCGGAGATAGTGCCGGTAGTTGAGGGAACCTTATCCCAGCACACAGCCACGGCGGGATCACACGTGGTCTGACCTGGAGATACGGGAGCTAGCGGCTAATTATAAGTTGCAAGGGGAGCGCGTATTGATGTGGTTTTGGGAGCCTTTTGACATGGAGAGAGGTGTTTGTGCATATAATTAAATAAATGTATACTCCAATTTCTGATCCAGCAGCCCTCAATATATATCTTAGAGTTTAAACAGCAGCCAATCACCAGTATCCGCGTGGAAAGTATGTGATGCGAGTGGACAGATGTCCCTGTCACCTTCCATCAGGGGCACATATTGAGAGGAATATTGCCATTAATATACCAAAAATATCTGTACTAATCATATAGGTATATTAAGTTAGGTATAATTCCTATCAAGACTACATCAATATGTTTATAAGAGAGCGATTATTTACCCGCATCTGACACCATAGGATTTCCCTCAACAGTACAATCACAAATTACTAGCATGTTTAGTAGTATCAATGCACTAGAGCTTACATAACAATTGATCATAAGTATTTGTGTGTCAAGTGTCGAGTGATAGCGGTCACTGCAGGATTGCAGAAGGACATACACTGAAACTCAATAGCACAATTTTATATATTCACACAATACAGGACTTGGATTTAAGAATAACAACTATAAAATAACAACATAGACAGCAACCGACATTTTATTGCCCCAGGAAAGGATTTTAGATTGTAAGCTCTCACGAGCAGGGCCCTCTTCCCTCATGTGCTTATCCTTTGTCTTACTTTAATAATCTTCAATTGTACCACATCCAGTAGTCTTCTGCCACCTGATACTTATTCCAGTGTCATCTGCTGATGTAACTGTTTATTTACCCTGTACTTGTCCTATACTGTCATCAACTGTAAGCTGTTGTTTTCCTGTTTGATTATTTATGTACTCTGTAATTGGGCACTGCGGAACCCTTGTGGCGCCATATAAATAAAGGATAATAATAACAAGAGAAATAGGAAGTGAAGGATATAATTTATTGGAATAGATACATTTTATGTCTCAGTGATACATATTAATGTCCATCATAGCATGAAAAAGAATAAGAATGTTAAAGATTCATCACGTACCGTAGTTAGAATACATGCTATAGATTCGTGCAGGAAGAATACAGATATATAGAAATATCCACTATAATATAGACATTTCAGCGGGGACTATAATGTCCTAATAGGAAGAAACATTCTCTAATGAGCACCTAGCAGTCCCTGTTTTATAGATTTAATTCAATTTTAGTACACCACTTTTCACACTCTGTACATTTTAATATTTCATGTAGGCTATATTTACATTTTTAAGTAATTTTGGAAATAAAAGTTATATTTTAATATTTTTTTTGTGAGGATCCAAGTGCACCCAAACCATGGCTTCTGTTTCTGTGTGTTATTGTTGCTGTTATCATGCTGGGAAAGGTATATTATCAACTTTTTTTAAAAAATGTAATAAGCATTTGGATAATTTACATTATAAAGTAAATATGACGTACTGTATTAGGAAAAGAAACATTGGCAATAACAAAGCATGTTCAGAGCATTGAATTCCATCAGCTTAACCATAGAAAAATGAAAATATAAAAAAATTATCAGAGACTACTATTCATTATAAGCTTTGACATGACATCATATTTAAAAGAGAAATAGGAGAAAGAAAAACATGTAATAAAAAACACAGAAAACCTCCATGTTAAGTATATCAAGGAGCACCTGTCTAGACAAGCCTAGGGTCGATAGCAAAGTCCTACAAGTGTTTATATAACGTTGCAGGCAAAAGGCCTGAAATCAGCTTTGGGAAAAGGCAGAAGCCTTAAGGAAGGGAAGCTGTGTCCAACCTCAAGTATGGATTCAGGTTTGGAAAGGAAAAGGGTCCATGATATCTGAGCAGCCAGCCTGGTTCTCTTCTTGCAAACAGGCATAAGCATGATCTGGAGGAGTACAGTCCTTAAAGGAACCACCTTCAAATAGATGTAGCCTGACTGGTTAGATAAGGGCAAATTTGTTTCCTTAACCAATTGAGAACATATGAGAGAAAACGCCTTGCATGCCCTTGTAAGCTCCACTGAAAAGTATTGGAAGGTATAGAAAGCCATTTCATTCCCAGGAAATATAGTATTTTTTTCTGAATGCTATCCAGAAGGCCATCTTATGTAGATAATTTAAACAGCAAAAGAGAATCACTCCCGGACGAGCATCAGGTGTTCTTATGGGAGACAATCACCAGACCACCTGTCAAGATCCCGGCGGTCACAATGCCGACACCGGAATCCGGACAGGCGGTGAAATGTCGCCACCAGAATACCAGCAACACAGGCTTTTCTCCCTCTATCAGTGTCCACGACACCCATAGAGGGAGAATACAACCCTCTAGCACTCGCTGCGCTGCCGGCACATTGGTGGCTGGGATCCCGATGTTGGGATCATGACAGCCTGGATCCCGGCTGCCGGTAAAAAGTATGTATTCCGTTCTTAGATAGGGGCTAACTCTGTGTGCACATTCCACAACTAAATCCTTGCATTCCTCTATACCCAGCAAGTAGGGAAGGATGTTACAGATAAAATGTTACAAGCATGGTCCCTTGTGGTTTTTGGAAATCCCACAAGCCTTATATTATTTCTATGGGAGCAATTTTTATATCATCCAGCTTATTACATAGCTAGTCATTTTCTCTTTCTAGGTACTTCATGGAATATTGCATGTCCGTTATATCATGACAGACCACCCCAATCCTATTCTCAGTGTCAGTGACATGCTGATTCAATTGTTGCATTTGGTAGAAGTTGTCAGAAACAGCCTGAGATAACAGTGGCTCAATAGTGAATTTTATGGTGTCAACCATATCGCCATATGTAACAGGTGAGTCTGTTGGTCGGCGTACCTCGACAAAGAGTCTGTGTCCTTCTGCATTACACTGATAGAGAGGAAAGAAGTTCTTTTTTGGGCGCACTCTTGGGAAAAGAAATTAATAATTAGAAGTTAAAAAAAATGTTTTTAATTGATTATTATTAAAAATAGGTTGAAATGTATCCCAGGCAGACAAACATAACATAAAGGTAACACACAAATTAAAAAAAGCTATAAGTCCTGAGTCTATTGATAAAAGGGTAACCACGTCACCTGCCCATAGGGTGTGGTCTGTTCAGCGTGTACCCAAGGTACACAGATAGGTCTAGTTTTGATTATAAATTAGACCTATATATAGGTCAATTTCAAAGAAACTCCTGGGAAATGTCAGATGAGTGGTATCAAATGATACAATTTGATTAAATGGGACTTCTAAATCTAGATTAATCCTATTATACAGCTTCTAAATCTGAATGAATCCTGATATAGAGTATAATCTACAGTGCAATTGTGATGAAGTTATACTCGGTAATCCTGTTAGGAGAAATTCAGAAGTGAAAAACAGACAAGTGATTCTGCTGTCAGCGTTAGGCACAGAGTATGGTAGCTCCCATGATTTCCCAGGAGGTCTCCCATCCAAGTACTGACCAAGCTCAACACTGTTTAGCTTCCAAGATCGAACAGAATTGGGCATATACAGTATGGTATGACAATAGACAGCACTGAGTGGAATAACTCTGGGATCAATGATAAGAGTGCACCTATTTAGTACCAGAAGGCAGCGAGTACTGTAGATCAAAGAACAAAAGGATGATAGAGGGATAGTTAGATAAAAGGAGGATCTGCTGCCGAGGTTAGACAGAGAAACTGTGTGCAGGTAACCACCTCACATTCTCTGAATCATCGGTGAGAGTCCATATATATACAAGGGGGTATATTTACTAAGATTCGTGTTTCTGCTGATTTCATTCGAAATTGAACTCGAATGACATCGGACGTGCAAAATTGCAACTTTTAGAATTTATGTTCGGTAATTTACTAAGCGTTCGTGTTTGTCCTTTTCGTATTTTCCGATGTCGATGTCATTCGTATTTCTGGGGTGTCTTTTTCGGCCGAATGTGTTTGTGTTCAACCGAAGATACATATTGTGACGCATGATTCCTATATTTCCAGCTCGGCAGTGTTTAGTGTTTTTGCTCAATATTAAAGTGTATCAAGTGTGTTTAAGGTATATGCTTTTTTAGTCCTGTAAATAAACCAGCGTTTACAATTGGGACATCGTCCGGTTTTCACATGCTCACAGCCTAACAGGTCATAGCAGACTTAATCTATCAGCAAAGGGCTGAAAGTTATCCTACGTAACCTTTTCCTGGTCAATGGATAGGCTGAAAACCCTATTTGTGTGCTGTTAGATTGCGTCTGCTCTGTATGGTCTGAAGAGGTGCTGATAGAACCCGTAAAACAGGAAAAAAAGCTATTTAAAAATCTGTGAAGCGTACACAAAGGGCACCGATACTTTGCATACCCTCTCACATTGTTGCCGCAAGACTCAGATTGCTAGATTCATTTAGATCTGTGTGAAATCGGATACATTTGTTGCTATATAGTTAAATTTGAAATAAAAGTGTTTAAGGAAGTAAATATAAAGCACAACATGCAGGTCTAGCCCGGTCGTTAAAGGTTACACAGAAGAAGCGGTTGTGCTTGTGGGCGAGCATAGTTAGTAATGCTCACATTTATAGAGTTGTGTGATTTGTTTTATTGCGTACGCACATTGGTACACGTGGTGCGGAACATGAGGACAGCATACAAAAACATGCACGTGGCGCAAGGCCGCACACGTGGCATAGAGGTACGCACGGTTGCGTAATTATGCAAGTTTGCGTAGGGTTGTGTGCGCATAATAAAACCACACGATAGTTTAGTTAAAAGGTGGGACAGTAGCCATGCTACAATAGCACATAACTATCCGGTTTCTAAAGCAGATTAGTATAAAACTTTTGTTTAAACTGTATTGCCTCTGGGGGTAAAACTGCCTATCAGAACGAGTGAAAATTTTCTGTACAGAAAAACAAAGCGTATTTGAGTGAGTGAAAGCGGAGCGAGTGGAGCTGAACCCAGGAACTGAAGTGGTCTAAGTGGCTGGAGTGGTAACACTGGGTTAGTAGAGGCCCGGTGGCGTAGGGTTTGCTACCTTGCGTGATTAGAACTAAGTGGTCTAAGTGATCTTAAGTGGTCTAGGTGTCCCATACAACTAGGTGATCTGGAGTAGTCTAGGCTAGGTGGTCTCTAGCAATCGTAGTGCATATAGATAACTAGTATCTATAGGCTGTGCTATTGCATCGCATGTCCGTTTGTTCTACACAACACAACGTGATACCATTGTGTCATATGCGCTGTGAAAAAGCATACGCAGATGTGATTGTATAGACAAAGGGGTTTTTCTTTGATAACGTCGGGAAATCTCCCTGGTGGGCTTTCACTGGAAAGGGTGAAGGATAGTTATCTAATTTCTCTGTTTTTCACCCTACAAAAAAATTCCAGTAGAAAGATACCGAAAAGGAATTTTTTCTCTGCCTCTCTCAGGAAAATATTCCAACAGAACCTCCACCGAAAGAAATTACGGTGCTGTAAGGTCTGATAGGAGCCCTAAGTTGGGTACATCGCCTTCGCTATCGACAGAGTATGGTAGTACCGGCCAACGTGGGCGGGAGTGGGTGAAAGCGCTCTAAGAACTTTCACTGTCTACTTACATTGAGTATTTTGGTGTTTGTGGGAAATTTTTTTTAGTTACTAAAAAGACCCACAAATATGGGAGCCAGTTGCTCAAGTGAGAGACGTTTGTGCAGGGTTCAGGCTGAAGAAGAAAGACCAAAAGGGTCAGCAAGGTTTATCATGTGTGAAAAATATGGTTCACACACGGAAGTTTTATGCAATGAGTGGATACGTATGACTGACAGAGATAGGGTACCATTCCCTAGGATGGGCAGCTTTGAGCCAGAGGTATTGCAGAACTTAAGGATAAGGGTATGTCTGATAAAATCCAGAAAACAAAGGATTAGACATACAGATTGCTTAAATCTATGGCAGCAAGAGGGGGATGTGCAAAGGGAATTAGCTCGTGCAGAATGTTCCAAACCTAGCGGGAAAACAATGGCGACCGCACCACCACCACCATATATTGTTGGGGAGAAAGTGGCTACAAGCAATGGTGCATTGGTACAGGATAGGAATGTGATTGATAAATGTACTAATGCTAACCCTTGCCAGCTGTATCCCGTTTTAAATTTTCCCCAGGATTGTGAGCAGGAGGATGAGCCCAGCACGATATCGGCACTCTCTCTAGCAGCCACCATACAGGACACCCAGGTGGGCACGGCCCAACCACCAAGAGTTGTAGCAAGGCCTCCTAGTGGAGGGATAAGTGAGGTCGTGTCCACGGGTAAGCACGGTACCATATACTATACAGAAACAATAGCTCCTCACATTATAGAGTCAAACCAGAATGACGTAATTGAATTAAATCCTGCCAGGGTGATTGCAGTTCCCAACGGGAGAACTGACAATCAGGGAGTTACTCCCATCAGGAACATTGCCATGCATTGTCCTTGGTCCCGAGCAGAATTAAGGTCAATTATGTCAGAATTTCCCGATCCCAGAAAAGATCTAGTCGGATGCAAGAAGTTTGTTAAAGAGTTAGGTAACGCCCATGAGCCCACAAATAAGGATTGGCGAACAGTGCTACGAGTGTGTTTACCCTCAAATATTGACACCACGAAATTCATAACAGACTGTAAGTTAGATGCAGAAGTACCTCTCACTGATGAGTACAATCAGGAGAACGTAAAGCAAATCAATCTGTAATTAGGAGTGTATTTCCCTATTGTTGTCAAATGGAATAAAATCTTCTCCATAAGACAAAAGGAAGGTGAAACGGCATCCGAATATTTCCATCGAGCACTGTACGAAATAGCTAGATACACTGGGATCGAGGACATTAAAGATAATGCACATCATAGGGAGGTAGCTGTTTCCGTATTAATGGACGGGTTAAAGGAGGCACTGAGAACAAGAGTACAGACCTCTCTACCTAACTGGAGAGGTATCTCGGTGGCTGCATTGAGAGAGTCCGCTGTCGAGCACGATAGGAACATCAGTAAGCACAGGGAGTTACAGGGGAATAAGCTGATGACGGTAAGTATACAGGCTCTTACAGCAAAACCCCATCAGCCAAAATCCCAGACACCTGCTGTTTGGAAAAGACCTAGAATATGTTACATTTGTAAAAAGGAAGGACATTTTGCCCAGGATTGTAGGAGCAGTGGGACACATAACGTATACCGACCCCCTAGACCAGTATACGAACCACACTACAATTCACATAATTGGGATCAGGGACCACCTAGGAGGAATTACGAGCCACATGCAGGGGAAGCAAGGAGGTACCCACCAAAGAGAGATTGGCAGACCTCCGAAAATTCTCAGCTACCCCCCTCACATATTGTAGCTGCCAGTGCGCTGCGGGAGGGTCCCAATACACAATAGGGGTTGGACCACGCCTGTAGTCTGCAGGCAGTGAAGTTGATTGCTAGCCTTGGTAGTGAACCTGAGGTCACGGTTGATGTAGCTGGTGTACCATTATCATTTCTTGTAGATACAGGGGCGGCCAGGTCAGTGTTGAATTCCACATCAGGTATAAAGACCACGGGAAAAATGATTTTGGCAATGGGAGTAACAGGAACAGTGCAACAATACCCTTTGAGTAGACCTGCAGAGATTACTATAGGGCCCTTGCAAACCAAACATTATTTTCTGCTGGCTGCATCGGCTCCGACTAATCTACTCTGCAGAGACTTATTGTGTAAAATGAGGTGTGTCATATATTGCACTCCTGAGGGTGTCTTCTTGGATATACCTGAGAACCATGCTCAAGAAGTGCAAGATATACTAGACACCCCTCAAAGGCTAATGTCGCATTCTACTGTTATAGACAAGTGTCCATCAAAGGTAAAGGAAATGATCTCGCAAATACCTGGTTCCCTTTGGACCAAAGATGGACAAGACACTGGATTGATGGCGAATGTAGCTCCAGTAGTAGTACAAGTAAAAGATGGTAGGTTAGCTCCAAAAATCCCTCAGTATACTCTGAAGCCAAAGTTAGAGTTAGGAGTGTACCCCTTCATAGAGCGGCTGCTAGAGCAGGGCTTCCTAGTCAGGATGTTCAGCACCGCCAATAGTCGCATCTTCCCTGTGAAAAAGAGTGGGGGGAGGGGTTACAGGCTAGTGCAGGATCTAAGGGGGATCAACAAGATAGTTGAGAGCCAATTTCCCGTAATGCCCAATCCAACTGTCATCCTCATGCAAATTCCCTCTACTGCAAAATTCTTCACTGTCATTGACCTCTGTTCTGCTTTCTTTTCTGTCCCTCTTCACCCTGACAGCCAGTACCTTTTTGCCTTTACATACAGGGGAGTACAGTACACCTGGACTCGTCTCCTCCAAGGTTTCATTGACAGCCCAAGTATTTTCTCCCAGGCTTTGCATGACTGTTTACAATCCTTTCAACCTGAGAGTGGATCAGTACTAATACAGTATGTTGATGACTTATTGTTGTGTTCTGACTCACTCGAATCATCCTTGAAAGACACGAAACAGCTACTGTTTCATCTTTCCCATACGGGACACAAGGTTTCAAAGGATAAGTTGCAGTTGTGCCGGACCAGGGTCAAATATTTGGGACATTGCTTGACTCAAGGATTTAGACACCTCACTGCTGATAGAATAAAGGCGATTCGCGACATGACTCTGCCACAAACTCAGCAACAGATCCGCACTTTCCTTGGAATGTGTGGGTACTGTCGAAACTGGATTCCAGGGTTCTCTATACTGGCTTTACCTTTGCAAGAAATGGTCTCTTCGAACAAACCGGAACGGATTTCTCACACAGATGAGTCCGAACTGGCGTTTGAGAAACTCAAACAGTGCCTATCACAGGCACCTGCATTAGGTATGCCAGATTATGAGAAGCCCTTCGAGTTGTACGGTACTGAAAGTGCTGGGTGCGCGGCAGATGTCTTAACACAAAGACATGGTGATGCCAGCAGACCGGTAGCTTACTACAGTGCACAGTTGGACACTGTAGCGCGGTCTCTCCCCACTTGTTTGCGAAGTGTGGCAGCAATAGCTTTGCTGGTAAGTAAAAGCAAGGACGTAGTGTTAGGACATAACCTGACCATTCATACACCTCATGCAGTATCAGCCTTACTAAACTTCGCCCAAACCAGACATGTCTCATCTGCTTGGTTTACAAAGTGGGAATTATCACTGATGGCCCCGGTAAACATCACCATTAAGAGATGCAGCTCACTAAATCCTGCAACTTACTTGCCAAGTGTGCCTGGACAGGCACAAAGGGTGGAGGATGAGAATGATGGTGAAGGAGGATTTAGTGCAGATACTGATACGCATGATTGTATGGAATACCTGAATCAGACTTTCACAGCGAGACCACCCACTGGAAGGAGTAGACTTTACCTTCTACACTGATGGTAGTTGCCACAGACAGACAGAATCAGGAGACTTGTGCACTGGATATGCAGTTGTAAATGACGACGGTATCATAGAAGCTGAACCCCTGGGCCCACCGCACTCAGCACAAGTTGCTGAGTTGGTCACCCTAACCAAAGCGTGTGAATTGAAATGCAAAATTTGTGTTCCCTACAGGAAAAGGCAGTCTGGAGGGCAAAGGAGTATGGCCAGGAGTCCTCAGGACTGTGGACAGTGGGACACGGTAAGCCGGTGGCCCCCAGAGCATATCTTCCAAGTCTAGCTGAGGTGGCACAAGGTCTGACTCATCTGGGCAAAGAGGGTATGTGCAAGTTGGTAAGAGCCTACTGGTGTGCACCAGGATTCTCTTCTCAAGCAGGTAAGAGAGCAATGACATGTTTTACTTGCTTGAGGAAGAATATTGGAAAGGCAATACCAACAGAGCCATCCCATATCCCTCCGACAGACGGACCTTTTCAGGTAATACAAATCGATTTCATACAGTTACCACCCTGTAGGAATTTGAAATATGTGTTAGTTTGTATTAATGTATTTTCCAACTGGGTAGAAGCGTTCCCTGCTGCCACAAATACTGCTACGTTCACTGCAAAGAAAATTGTGCAGGAATTTGTGTGTAGATATGGTATCCCTAGAATGATTGAAAGTGACAGGGGTATCCATTTTACAGGTGAAGTCTTTCAGGTCATGTGCAAACTGATGGGAATTAATAGCAAGCTGCATACTCCGTACCGGCCACAAGCAAGTGCAAAGGTAGAGAGAGTGAACAGCACTATTAAGAACAAGCTGAGCAAAGTAATGGCTGAAACTGGATTGTTGTGGCCAGAAGCTTTGCCGCTAGTGTTGTACAGCATCAGAACCACTCCCAGGTCTCCCCTTAACTTATCACCCTTTGAAATTCTTTTTGGTCGACAACCTCATGTAATGATAGACCCCCAGGATGATTTGAAATGCAATAATGAAGTGACTGTGAAATATTTGGTTGGGATGAGCCAGCAGCTGAGAAATCAACAAAGAAATCTAAAGCTGGTGATTCCTGACCTACCGAACAGTAATTGTCATGACAGTGAGCCTGGGGATTATGTGATGATTCAAAATTTCTTACGCTCAGGTTGCCTCATAGACAGGTAGAAAGGACCATATCAAGTCTTGTTAACCAGCACGACAGCATTGAAGGTGGCCGAAAGAGAGACTTGGGTCCACTCGTCCCACTGCAAGAAGGTCGCTGACCTGGAGAGAACTTGTGACAAAGAGCAGAGTGTAGAGAATCTCGTATCACTGGAGTGTTTGTTCCGGGAAAGTTGAGAGGCAGGACTGTTGAAAGGCACCTGAGCATGGAGAACAACAAGATCTAGAATGGTTGTTGCACCATTTTCTTTTTTCAACTCCCCCTTCATTTTTCTTTCTTTTCTCCTTATTTTCTTTCTTTCCCCTAACGAAATGGATCAATCACAAGAGACTGTGTTTCGGGTTCTACTAGTAATTCTGTTTTTGATCATGACAATTTGTTTTGGTGAGGGTCCCAGAGAGGTTGAGCAGGGATCTGGAATGGGTTCTGATGGCGAGTATGAATTTGGAGGATCTCAGGAGCAGCACATCACTCGAGTAAAGGCTGGTATCAGTAAGCGCTCTGGTAGTCATGGAGCTCGGAGGCACTGTGAAGGGTTATTGTCTGATGAATATTGTATTTGAAGGAATTGGGAGAATATAGTAGAGGATGGGTGCATCCAGAGATGTCAGTCCAACCTTAATATTGACATGGACCGCCATCTGTTGAGTGATTACCACTCACTAGTGGGTAAGGTCTTAAACCAGACAGAATGCTGGGTGTGCTCACAGATACCTCAAGGTCAGAGTAAGTCAGGATTAGTACCATACCCTTTAACAATAGATGAGGTACTCGAATTACGGGGTGGGAGACCGGTGGACAAGAAATTCAATATCTCTAGGCCCCCTAGTTTGAAGCTCCACCAGTATCATGTAGACAGGTCCTTATTGTGTTTTAATATTTCCAATTACCGAAAACCGGGAAATTGGGAAGTGACGTGGAATAACCAATGACCTTTTCACACAGAGCTGATAGGATACCCATAGACTCTGAACTTGTACGCCAAATAGCCAACAGTGGGAGGTATTTTTATACCCGTGGAAGCAAGACCATGTGGGTTGGAAAAGTATCGTCAGGGTATTGTGCTCATATCATCCAGCCCGATACTTGTACTGAGCAGATGGGAGAACTAGGGATTGGTTTCTTTACTTGGAAAATTTGTAATATGGTGATGTTATATTTTGTCCCCTATGTTCTCCCAGATGTCTATTTCATATGTGGGAGGAAAGCGTACAAGTGGCTTGCCCCGAGCTCAGAGGGATTGTGTTATATTGGGAGGGTACTATTGCAGGTCATGACCATAACCCATGATAAAATGAAAGACGTTCACCGCAGTGCTCAGGCTCCTTATACTCATACTCACTATGAACACATCTTCAAGAGACACCTCATAGATAGGGCAGAGCATGCAGCCTCTGATTTGATCCACGAATCCACCGGGATTCAGTTCCTTCTCGCATTATACATTACCCGTACTGCCTGAGGAACTATAAATTATAAGTATATCCATGCGCTAGCGAACTTGATAGATAATATCACTGAGATGTATGATGACACCTTCAGGTATACGGGAAGGGAGTTACAAGCCTACAAGAATGAACTGATTCAGCACAGGATGGTCCTTAATTATGTCACAGCCGTGACAGGTGGGTACTGTGTTACTCTGGCAACTCAATATGGTGTGAAGTGCTGTACATATATTACGAACAGCACTGACGACCCAATGGAGATCATCGATCAGAAGATGGACGAGATCTTGCAGTTGAAGTGGGAGTTCAGGAGGAAGCACAACCTTACCTTAGTGACTGTGAGTAATGAACTGACCGGCTATGTCTCATGGTTGAAGCCACGCAAATGGTTCTCAGGTTTAGGAGAGTGGGCTTAAAATGTCATTATGAGTGTGGGGAAGTTTCTCCTTTGTATCCTGGGAGTCATCATAATTATTGGTTTGATATTTAGGTGTGTTCAAATTCTAACGCGGCGCAAGCACGGCACAAATTTGATGAGTCTAAGGAGCGAGGGAGCTGTTACAGCAGCAGATTTAATTTATGATCCATCCATAGAGACAGCGTTATGATAAGGATTGCAAATGAATTTCATGGCCTGTTTCTTTCACCCGTTTTTCTTTGTCTCCCCCTCTGCCCAGATACATCCAACCGGAAAAGACGTCAGCCCTACCCAAAAATGTTTATGTGTATGTATTTTTATATATGTGTCTTATCTTCATCTCTTCAACCTCCAGTTAATGTCACACATAGTCGACAGATGATATCCACATATACTAGCACTCACATATGTTCCCCCTCCATGTGTCATCAACTAAATGTGCACCCCATTTGTTGGAACAAAAAGCCGAAAAGAGCTCGGTAGTGTTTGTTGGCCCATTTACAGACCCTTAATACAGGATGAGAAAGATTTAATGTGTACTTCGCAATACCTCAAAGCTTATTTAGAACATATATGGCACGATGATACATGCCCCTCAGACATGGATTCATACATACATGCTTTTACTATCCCACTAGGTCATACATTTCCCACCTACAACTCTCCCCCGATCATCCAAGCTTCTGTATATATATTGTATAGATATTTTTCTGTTTATTGATTAGGTAGTGGCAGTTATTGGTGACTGACAAAGGGTGGACTGTCGAAGTCGAAAAATACTGCAATACACATATCACGTACAAACTACACACAGATGGCCTCCGCGCGTGTACTTGTTCTGCTGTGCGTGCGCATATTCGCAATTTGCGTATGGTCGCTCCTGCGCATTAGCGCGTGGTATGGGTATTTACGGTAGAGTTTGTGAACGCATGGAAAAGCCATCAAAACACATTACATATTTAATCCAAATAGTGCACAATGTACACATAGTCTCCCTGCATCACACCAGCAAGTTACAACAGTTTAAATGGTATCAGAACAAAGGGATTCACCTTTACAGGATAGGAGGGGACAGAACAAAGTTATAAGGTGGTGTTTGGTATCCAGCTGTAGGGTATTTTAAGTGTAATATTCCGGTGTTGGTTTGCAGAAGATCGCACGCTCCTGCGAATAGTTATGCGCAGGAGCAGAATATAAATATAAACTATTTACTGTACATTTGGTATGCGGCGGGAACCCAGAGGAGACCACCCACAAGTGCATCTGGAACAGACATCGCCCACCTATTCAAACCAACCTATGACCTCTCCTGTACTGTAAATGACCATCCCTGTGTCCAGTGGACAAAGAGATTACAGTATCCATTGTGTTAAGTTTTGGAAGATTGTATAAAAGAGCCAGCTGCAGGCCTGGTCACACACAGACTCTAAAGGTCATCTACCCTGATGACTGAGGACCAGACTGGGAAGCGCAGGCGAAATCAAACAAGTATGTACCATTGACTGCAGCCATTATTCTATTGTATTGTTTTGTTATTGTAACCCCCTGCAAGTAAAGAACTGTTGGTGGTTAGACCCCCAACCTAGTTTTGAATTACAATTGGTGTCGTGTTCCATTTTCCTTGCTAAGGTTTAAAGTGTATTTACAGTCACTCGGGCTGCTGCATTGTGCTAACAGCGTATAGGCCTGTGTACGCAAACTGTGTAGTCCCTACGCCCTTTCGGCGTACATACAGTACGCAGAGTGCATGCACTGTGCGACCTTGTGTACGTAAGGTTTGTAAATAATATAAAGGTGAAAGGTTAATTACTGCGGCCGCAGCGGCTCAATATTAAAGTGTATCAAATGTGTTTAAGGTATATGCTTTTTTAGTCCTGTAAGTAAACCAGCGTTTACAAGGTGTGTGTCTTGTCTGTTTTGGTTTTTTTGAGTGTTCAGTGCTGTTTGTCCTAAGCATGTCAGAGTCAGAGGTTGGTGAGGTGGAGGAGGTTAGTGAGGTGGAGGAGGGTAGTGAGGGAGGTGAGGTGGAGGAGGTTGCAGAGGAAGCGCCTGAGACTTCTAGTGATACTGATGTGGCTCCGCAGCCACGTACCAGGACGAAGACAGGCCGCAATGTCGTTTAATTTTGCAGAGAATGTGGCCCTTGTGTGTATGATAATGAAATACCATCGGCAGCTTTTTGGTCAAGCTGCAGCTAAAGTGTCATCTCGCAGAAAGGCAGTAATTTGGCAGAAGGTGGTTGATGCAGTCAATAGTGAGGGCCTGGTGAGGTGAACAGAAGAGATGCGCAGAAAGCGCTTCCGACGACATAAAGCGTTGTGTGAAAGCTAAAATGGCAAAGGAGGCAAGGTCTGCGCAACAAACTGGAGGTAGGCGGCCATTTATAGCAACTTATCTGGAGTATGAGGAGCCCCTGCAGAACCTCATTCCTCCTGAGGTAGTAAGGGCGACTTATGTTTGGGACTTCCGATCGGCCGAAGGATGCAGGTAATTTTGTTTTTTATTTTTTAAATACATTTAAGTGAGCAGTTTGTTTATTTTTAAATTGCCAATAATGTTGTATATTGTTTTTTTCTCATTTTCCATTGTGTATGTTGGCAGCACATACATTTATGATGTGCCTATTGTTCTTAAAACATCATATTTTTTGTTTTTATTTGTAAATTTTGTTTTAAACAAATCATTTAATAGTGCATAATTCATATTGCGTCACATGCCCTCATTTTAGCAAAAACAAAAATAAAGCAAAAAAATCTAGACATGAATCCAGTGTGTTCTACTTTGAAACAATATAGAACAGGTCCTGGGTAGCTAATTATAGTTGCATCAGTAAACAGCACTTTAACAAGTATCAGGATGGCTGACAACCTAAGGCAATTGTTCCCTCAAAGGGAGTATTGTTGTGAAGATGCATTAAGAGACAGGAGAAGACATGATGGAAGAGGGCCCTGCTACTGAGACCGTGCCTTTTTTTTTAAATTAAAATGTTTAATGTTTCTTTCATTTATCAACAAATTAAGTTCAAATATTTCTTCTCTTTTTTCAGGCTCTAAAAAGACACAAAGACATTCTCGGCCTGTGGCCACTTAGTGAAGCCTCGGATGCTGATGATGCTAGTAAGTACATTAGCATTGGGTGTGTTTTTACTGAAATGTTGAACCAATATTAATTGTTATTGACATAATTTTAAAGGTCCATCCACACACGTAATGCCTACGTGGAAGAGCAGTCTGGGAGTGTCTTCCAGAGCAGCACAAGAGCCTCCACCACAACGAAGAATCTCATAGGTCTAAGACAGGCCCCCACAGCAACTGCTCGACAGTCCACCGCCCATGTCACTGCAATCCCAAGACCTGCCTGGTGAGTTGATTGGCACAATAACAACACAAATATTTACACACACACACACACACACACACACTTTTCCATAATGCAAACATTGTACAAATTAAAGTAAGATTGTTGGGCTACTTAAGATGGTATGTTGGCCTAAACAACTCACAATAAAATGGACATTTATGTTGTACCTTGTAGAAGACATTATACATGAAATGTTATTGTTAGATATGTCCAATATCACACATTAAATACCATTACAATCTTAATTATAATACCCCATTGTATTTTCTCAGTTTAAGGAAGCAACTTAGCAAGCACATTTAGTGTTCAATGGTGGTCATTCCGAGTTGTTCGCTCGTTGCCGATTTTCGCTATATTGCGATTAGTCGCTTACTGCGCATGCGCAAGGTTCGCAGAGCGCATGCGCTTAGTTATTTTACACAAAAGTTAGGTATTTTACTCACGGTATAACAAGGATTTTTCATCGTTCTGGTGATCGTACTGTGATTGACAGGAAGTGGGTGTTTCTGGGCGGACACTGGCCGTTTTCTGGGCGTGTGCAAAAAAACGCTGGCGTTTCTGGGAAAAACGCGGGAGTGTCTGAAGAAACGGGGGAGTGTCTGGGCGAACGCTGGGTGTGTTTGTGACGTCAAACCAGGAACGAAACTGACTGACCTGATCGCAATGGCTGAGTAAGTCTGGAGCTACTCAGAAACTGCTAAGAAATTTTTATTCGCAATTCTGCTAATCTTTCGTTCGCAATTCTGCTAAGCTAATATACACTCCCAGAGGGCGGCGGCTTAGCGTGTGCAATTCTGCTAAAAGCAGCTAGCGAGCGAACAACTCGGAATGAGGGCCAATATTCCCCCGCAAACCAAATTATATTAGGCCCTCAACATACTTATTTACGAAAATGTGAGGGCCATATGATGACCAAAGTGATAAAACATATATATAAAAAAAGAATTAAACAAATTTAACATCAAAAAAGAATTAAAGTAACATTAGGAACACTAGTAAACATAACAGAAATGAACTTCTACATTAAGTATTCTAAATATACTTACACACAGCTGGTTTTTAATTTCAGCCGACAACATGCTTCAGCCAAGTCAGCCAGGACAACTGCCTGAACTGGACAGTGAGGAAACATATACCCTCATCTTCACTGCAATAACACCGCATGACCAAACACCCACACATTTTGGTATGCCGCCCACTCAACTAACACTTGAGCAGGACAGAAACACAACCACACTTACACCACAGACTCAAGACCAGGCTTTTTGGAACGTCTGGTCCACACAGCAAGCAAATAATTTAGAAGTTTGCGGAGGCAAACACAATGTATTTCAAGTATAGCCCATCACGTTCCTAGACTCTGCAGAAGCAACAGCAGACAAACTGCAGAACTAACCAGGATGGCCAACACCTTAGAATTATTGAGGGCAGACACCAATCGTATGATAGACACATTTCAGCGAGTCATAGATGACAATCACAGGCTCCATCAAGCTTTCTTGCAGATCATAACTGTCACGCAAAATACCCAAGACACCATGGTCAGAATCATGGAGAGTCACACGTCTACCACAAGAGACTTAAATGTAACTCTTACAACCCTTACCCAACATCTCGGTCATCAAGGGGAGCAGACAAGTTCCTCAACCACAACCCCCTTAGTAACACATATAACATCCCCACCCAGACGTTCTGGCCGAACACGACCATACACCAGTGGGAAAGGGCCATCCAGCTCAAGAAGGACGACCTGATAAATAAATGCAAAGTGTTGGAAATAATTTTTATTTTTTGCTGGTTGCATTGTTGTTTTTGTGTACACAATTCAGAAATGGGTTTATTTAGGATATCAAATGTACTTTTGATACATTCACAAGTAAAAACAAAGTAAAATGTCCAAAAGCTGTATGTGTCTTTTTGTATTATCCTTTTAACAATAGTTGTTTTAGAAAATAAGATGCATTGTTACAATCAAACTACATACATTACACATGCAGCAGTGGTTAAGTATATATTTATCAAAGTATGTTTAATTCGTAACTTCTCAATTCCGTTACATTACCTTAGGGAGATGGGTAAGCATGAGGTAACATTCACAAGCAAAAGTAAACACAACATAAATGCTGGACAAGTATATTGTTTATAATAACTGGACAGGAGTTTTATATGTGAAAAAATGGATAATGCATTTCTTCCAAAGTGTACTGTTGTGAAAAACAAAACAGGTGTACTATACAACATACACAATACATACAAAACCAGAAAGGAAGATTCTAACACTTAACATAGTAATTGGAGAGTACTGATAGATGTTAAACAAACGTCAGCCAAAAGAAGTTCTATTTGAAATGGGAACTTTTATACGATTCAAGGTATTTTGCGGCAGAGTTTAAGGTATTTTTGGCCACATTCATGTAACCCTTATTCTGTTTGAATCTGGTTAATTTAGGTCATAGAGTATATATAGTTTATAATTTGTTAGTGCCTCCACCCGGGCTTTGTTTTATGCGTGATAGCAATGGGTCAGCTCGGGAAAACCCACTCAGTTTTGCGGTAAATATTTTAAAGAGTTGTTACTTACTTATTACTTCTCTTTCTTCTGTTCGTAGGATGATACCGTACTCATCTCATCTATAAACCACTTTTTCAGGTAAGTATTATATAGTATATATTTATTTAATAATCATAGACTTTACTCATTTCAGGGAATAGCTATACACTACAATACGTACTACAATATTATAATTATACACATTCTATACAGTGTTTAATGCATGCAAATACAAAAAAGTTACCTTGGTACCAAAAATATTAATTAGTAAAAGATGTTTGTTATTAAATACCCGGGTATTATACTGTGGAGTATTGTTTTAGGCAATAAAAGTTATATTAAACACTACTCCTTCTGAGTGATTTTTCACTTTAGTTATTAGTATATTGATATATCTTCCAAGACTGTTTGTCTATATGGTTAACTCCGTATCTGAAACTTTGGTAGTAGCTTTCGAGGTGGAAATTATCAAGCTTCACTTAGTATATTTATGCAGGGTGATTCCTGTGCCTCAATAACCACGCATTTTAATTGATGCAATATGTCTCCTCAAAAAAAATGGGAAATGTGACATCAGTATCCCTTCAATGAACCCTATTTCCAAACGGCATCCTAACTGGAATAGTGGAGTTAATGATTATATCATCCGATGATAATCCAATCGACAGCGGGCTGGCCACATTTAATATATAAATTACCTTACTGATCAATGCTGTAGTATAGTCCAAGGACAGTCAATGGGTAGGTAATTGGGTAGCAGAAATAAAAGTTTACAGCGGAAATACTTCCTCAAATATTACTCTCTCTGATTCAATGAGTAGAGCTGCCTGTTACCACTTCAAATATATATTTAATTCAAAGTACACTATGCGTATTAGGAGCGGACTATTAACTGCTCTCTCCATCTGTTGTTCAAATGAAGGTCTTTGTGTATCAGTAATAGAAATAGATACGTATTTGCCCAATGTCACTGTCCTGGAGCATTTATATTACAGGCTTAAATATGGATCCCTTTTATCTCTGATCCACTATCAATATGAGAGGGGAAAGTGATAATGATCATGCTATATATCCCTGGATCCAGGTGGGCGCTGTGTTACAAATGTACCCGCTTTATCATCACATACTGAGGAGGAGGGTATCGTATGAAGTCCCCTCCTGCTGGGCGGCATTAATCTCAGGCCGATCCCCTTTTCTCTCTCGCAGAGGCGGGCCCGAGGAGTAGTGTTACCTCCGGTGCCTCCTTACTTGCTTCCAGCTCCTCCCCTCTGCTTCCCGCTCCCCTTTGGTTTTAGTGGTCTTCAGCCTTCCACAAACTCATGAGACGTGTCGGGGTGATACCGGAGTACTAGCTCCTTCGTATGGTAAGTCTCCGATCTCCACTCCCTAAGTCCGCTCCTCTCTCCGTCTCCGTCCGGCTTTCACCTCTCTCTCTCCGTCCCGCTCTCAAATCCTTCTGCGCCACCAACCGCCGGTATCTGTTCCCGTGCTAGTCCCTGCTCCCGGACACTCTGAATTCATCCTCACCGCTCCTCCCGCTATCCGCACGAGTACACTTATTTATATACATATGCTGTCAATGAGTCCACATCTCCCCTTGGAACAATCTTCCACCATAACTTCTATATATATATTATTTTATATATACAATCAAGTTGACACATTTGCTTCTATATATATTATTTTATACCAACTGACTAATAATGGCAAAGTTTAATGCATTACCTAAATCAATACCGGTAATATACTATAAAATGTTGCTCCTGTTAAACATTTAAAGGAATTATACAATATATACATACATCATGGATTAGTACTTAACACCCAACATACCACTGGGTTACATTCTCCCCCTGGGGATTTCATAGTCCTAAACATGAAGATCACCACCTCCCTCTTTTCCTATGGTGAATATCAATTTTTTTCTAAGAGGATGATTGCCTATAACTGTCTATCACTGGCCATATGATATTCAAAATAGGGCCACAAATTTACTGTCCCAACCGGGTATACTAATGGAATTTCTGTAGGTATCCCCAGCTGATCATATGTCAATATTTTTGGAGGCCGTCTTTCTCGTTGTGGTCGAGATATCCTACATTCTGAATCATCTATATTACCGTTGTATAGATTAGCGGTATCCATCACTTGTTCAGAACCCAACTCATCCCCTTCCCACTCTTCACTGTATAGACTCGGCATCCATTCAGTCTCCAAATCAGGTGTATGTCTTTTGACACTACTATCAGTACTAATGGGGTCGCCACTGTTACCACTGGGACTCGGATTCTTATAATACCACCCTGATACCAAATAGTCATCACTCTCCTCATTTATAGCAGAGCCTGAATCGCTCTCCTTATTCATCTTCATTGCTACTGGGCCCGACTCAGGTCCAATGGCTCCCTCAGGGATTGACGATTCAACTTCATTCTTTTCCCATCTTATGTCCTGCGCAATAGGTAACAAATGATGTCTATGATAACTTAGTATGGGCCCCACTTTCCCTTCTGGTTTCAACTGATATACAGGCAAGTCAGATAATTGTTGTACCACCACATAAGGATCTGATCTCCACCTATTATTCAATTTCTGTCGTCGACGAGACCCCAACAATTTGATTAATACTCTATCTCCCGGCATCAATCGATTCTCTTTTACATGACAATCATATCGACGTTTGTTTCTCTCCCCCAATTTCCTAGCTTCTTGCTGAGCTAATTGATGAGCTTCTTTTAAATGATGTTTAAGACGCTGAATATATTGACTGTGTGATTCCCTATCTTTAGTAGATATCGGAGTTTCGGGATTGCCCAAACATATATCGATCGGTAGACGTGCCTCCCTTCCAAACATCAATAAATATGGAGAATACCCAGTTGCCTCATTTCTTGTGCAATTGTATGCATGCACCAGGTGAGATAGGTACTGTTTCCAATGTTGTTTCCTTTTAGACCCTAATGTGCCCAGCATATTCAACAAGGTTCTATTGAAGCGTTCTGGTTGGGGATCCCCCTGAGGGTGGTAAGGTGTTGTTCGTGACTTCCGAATTCCACAACAGTTACATAATTCATGTATTAGCTTACTCTCGAAATCCCGGCCCTGATCAGAGTGTATCCGAGTGGGTAATCCATAATGGACGAAAAAATTTTCCCAGAGTGTTTTGGCAACCGTAATGGCTTTCTGGTTTGTCGTTAGATATGCCTGGGCATATCGCGTAAAATGATCTGTGATGACTAAAATATTACTATCCTTTCCGTCTGGCCCTTCTAATGCCAGAAAATCGACACATACCAGCTCCAAAGGGCCAGTACTGGTGATATTCTTCAGAGGTGCAGTCTTTTCAGGTAACGTTTTTCTCATCACGCAATTTCCACATGTCCGACAATATTTCTCTATATCCTTATTCATAAATGGCCAGTAAAACCTTTCATTAATTAACGATTGGGTTTTCTCATAACCTAGGTGTCCATGGTCATCATGCAATGCATGTAACACTGGCAATATATACTTCTCAGGTAACAACAGTTGTAAGTTTTCAGTGCCATCTCTCCTAACCGTTCGACGGTACACAACCCCTTGTATCACTCTTAATTTATTTAGTTGTCGGACTAGAATTCTCAACTTGGGAGACAAACATACAGCAATTCCAGGCCTTGCAGAACATCCTAACCTTTGTCTAATATGTGCTAGATCATAATCCTCTTCTTGCTGGATAGCCATCTGTTTCTGGTCCACCATCTCAAGTCCTTTTACACCAATGGTGCTTACACAACAATATAGCCGAGGTAGAGCCAATTCAGATGCTCCCATCCCAATTATGGCTGGACTTCCAGTCAGACCCATGTTAGTAACATGATGACACAGTCCTTTAACAGTGGCAGCTGGTACCTCAATCCACTCATCCACACAGGGCTCCATCTCCGGGTGAGGCAACCTGGATAATGCATCAGCATCTATATTAGACACTCCAGGACGATATTTGACGGTAAATTCATAATTAGACAGAGCCGCCAGCCACCGATGACCTGTGGCATCCAATTTGGCAGTGGATTGAATATAAGTAAGTGGATTGTTGTCTGTCTGAACGGTAAACAGAACACCATATAGGTAGTCATGAAATTTTTCCACTATGGCCCATTTTAATGCCAAAAATTCTAATTTGTGGACCGGGTAATTTTTCTCTCCAGTAGATAATCCCCGACTAATATAGGATATTGGCTTCAATTGTTGATCTTGCAATTGATATAGGACTCCCCCTAGTCCAGCGTACGATGCATCAATATGTACTTCATAAGGAAGTAGAGGATTAACATACGCTAACACAGGCGAATTAGTCAAACTGTTTTTTAATTTGTTAAATGCATCCTCACAAGATGAATCCCATCGTTCACCAAAAGGCTCATTAGGTTTGAAATATCCTCCTTCCTTCTTAAGCATAGCTGGCAATGTTCTTCGTTTTTTACATGGCGGATACCCTCGAGTTAAATCAGTCAATGGTCTTGCAATTCTGGAATAATTTGATACAAATTTCCTATAATAACCACAGAACCCTAAAAATGAACGGAGATCTGGAAGGTTGTTTGGCCGTGGCCAATTTTGAACCACTTTGACTTTATCAGGGTCAGTAGATATTCCATGTCGACTGACGATGTGCCCTAGATACTTAACCACCGACTGACAAAATTGGCACTTCTCCACGGATAGTTTCAAACCGCGGGCTTGGAGTCTATCTAACACCTTCAGTAGTCGATCATTATGTTCTTCTAATGTCCGCCCAAACACAATGACATCATCCAAGTAGACCAACACTTCCCGAAAACACATATCCCCAACAGTTTTTTCCATCATACGTTGGAATGTAGCAGGGGCGCCCTTTATGCCTTGTGGCATTTTAATGAATTCGAAAAAACCTATTGGGCATATGAAAGCTGTCTTGCATCGATCTTCTGTAGCCATAGGAATCTGATAATACCCACTACGAAGATCCAATACCGAAAACCACAGGCTCCCTTGCAGACAGTCTAATGCTTCGTCAATTTTGGGCACAGTATATTGGTCAGGTATAGTCCTGGTATTTAAGGTTCTATAATCTATGCAAAGTCGTATATCGTCACTCTTCTTGCGCGCAACAACAATAGGAGAAGCGTAGGGACTCTCTGAATCCACTATCACTTGGTTTTCGAGCAATCCTCGCAAATGCTTTCTTACATCTTCAAAGTCCGCTGGAGCCAGTCATCTAGATCGTTCTCTGAATGGAGCCTCATTGCTCAGCCGGATAGAGTGTTCCACACCATGAGCAGTACCTAGATCCCATTCTCCTTTGGAAAATACCAACTCACGTTGCTGTAGTTGATCCATTAATTTAGCTCTTCGTTCAGAATCAATATCACTGCCTCTAAAACATGGCTCCAACAAGGAAAACATTGTAGTTCCTATCTGTTTCACCTGATCTCCCTTCTCTGAAACCGTCCCCCAGCTTCCTTCCGTTACAGGCGTTATACCATAACATTCTACATGGCTATCAACACTAGGCACCTGTTTGTCACTCCATTCACGAAGGGTTCTGAAAAGATTAGTGTTAGTTCCCACAATCACAGGCAGCTTTCCATTATCTCCAGGAGAATCAGGGCACACTAGTGCCACCAATGGAATGGTCTCATTAGTGGTGCTCAGCCCCGGATCGAAGGTTATTCGGGTCACAATATATCCCAGATAAGGGTACTTCTGCTCACTGAGTCCCCATATAGTTAATCCACTAAGGGGCCGAATGGGAACCTCAGCCAAATGGGATCTATACCATGTCTCAAACACTATAGAGACCTGCGATCCACTATCCAACAAGACCATGCACTCCTGCCCATTCACCATGGCTTTGATCACTGGCGCTGGCCCTAGTAAACTATCTGGGATCTGATCGGACCATTGAGCACTCCCCATAGCCTTTACATTTATGATTGGGGAGTCTGTGAGGGGGCCACAGAACTCCCGCCTAAGTTCTCCGACGGGGATGATCTCTGTCGATTGTATCCTCGGTTCTCCCTTTGTTCTGAATCAGTAACCGGACACTCAAAAGCTCGATGTCCCACCTGACCACACGCATAGCATATTAATGGATTCCGATTCTCTCCTCTGCGGTTCATCCCTTGACCACGTCCATAATTTCCGAACATCCTATACGGCTGAGAGCTTTTACTGGACTGTAGGGCAATCAACTGCTCAATTTTCTTGTTTTGTTCCTCTATTAGAGTTAATAACCGTTCATCCAGCGACGGCTTATCTGGGGCAGGTATCACAACTTTCACCTTTTTTATAGTTTTTTCTCGATTCTCGATCTGTACCTCTTCAAGTTTAACCTCCCTTACCAACTCACTTAAAGTGGGGGGACTCGCCTTGCACATGGTACATCTTAACTTTTGTGCCACTGGACTACTGGTGAGAGCCCCTTTCAATACCTGCTTAATTCGATTTTCATCGGCTTGTGTCTTATTCATTCCTCCTTTATCGATGATTTTGTATATTAACCTATCCACCCGATATATATAATGAGTCAATGACTCTCCATATTCCTGGTATGTACTATTCAATCGCGCCAACAGATCTTCCACATCTTCTAAGGTGCCATAAGAGAAGTCTAACGCTTCTAGGTAATCACCCAGTGTGGCTTTAGGGTTGCTCCTCCTGGTGGCTTGAATAACTCCCATCGCAGGTCCCCTCAAACTTTCCACTACTCTTTGTCTTTTTACATGCTCCGGGCATTGCCACTCTTCAGAATGTTGAACGGCGGCTTCTCTCCACAATTCAAAATTTTCTTCGCCAGCTGGAACAGGGATGATCCCCGAGAATATTCTCAGCCTCCGATACCCCCCTTCAAATTGCCACCTTTCCAATTGGCTGACAACTTTATCTACCACTGCTTCAGCAGAGGAGCAACGGCCGGTGTCTACATTCACACCCATCGATTTGTCTTGTCCATCAACAGCAATATCCTCCATTTGATTTGGTACCTCTGGGATATCTCCTTCTCCCCCATCTCCACTCATTTCCGGCCAAAGAATTTTCATCCGTCTTGCCGGAACACTTTCAAGCGCTATCATTCCTGGTAACAGTATAGAGTCTAAACTATTATCATTGCTGATTAATAATACAACCGTGTTACCTACAGAACCCTTCCATCTATCTACCACATACGGATGACATACTCCATATAGTTTGACTACTTCCTTCAGTACCAATTCATCACTAATCCCATCAAAATCTCCCCCCAAGCCAAAACTACATCTACGGTCTATTCCCTTCTCTACACACCACTTATAAACATCACCTCCAGTTACATTTTCCATATTGAATGAGGTGCTATGGGCTTGTCTGTGATAACCAGGAGATCCTTCAAAAGGTCAAAGGTCACGATCTCAGCAGTGCCTCCAAAATGTAACCCTTATTCTGTTTGAATCTGGTTAATTTAGGTCATAGAGTATATATAGTTTATAATTTGTTAGTGCTTCCACCCGGGCTTTGTTTTATGCGTGATAGCAATGGGTCAGCTCGGGAAAACCCACTCAGTTTTGCGGTAAATATTTTAAAGAGTTGTTACTTACTTATTACTTCTCTTTCTTCTGTTCGTAGGATGATACCGTACTCATCTCATCTATAAACCACTTTTTCAGGTAAGTATTATATAGTATATATTTATTTAATAATCATAGACTTTACTCATTTCAGGGAATAGCTATACACTACAATACGTACTACAATATTATAATTATACACATTCTATACAGTGTTTACTGCATGCAAATACAAAAAAGTTACCTTGGTACCAAAAATATTAATTAGTAAAAGATGTTTGTTATTAAATACCCGGGTATTATACTGTGGAGTATTGTTTTAGGCAATAAAAGTTATATTAAACACTACTCCTTCTGAGTGATTTTTCACTTTAGTTATTAGTATATTGATATATCTTCCAAGACTGTTTGTCTATATGGTTAACTCCGTATCTGAAACTTTGGTAGTAGCTTTCGAGGTGGAAATTATCAAGCTTCACTTAGTATATTTATGCAGGGTGATTCCTGTGCCTCAATAACCACGCATTTTAATTGATGCAATATGTCTCCTCAAAATAAATGGGAAATGTGACATCAGTATCCCTTCAATGAACCCTATTTCCAAACGGCATCCTAACTGGTATAGTGGAGTTAATGATTATATCATCCGATGATAATCCAATCGACAGCGGGCTGGCCACATTTAATATATAAATTACCTTACTGATCAATGCTGTAGTATAGTCCAAGGACAGTCAATGGGTAGGTAATTGGGTAGCAGAAATAAAAGTTTACAGCGGAAATACTTCCTCAAATATTACTCTCTCTGATTCAATGAGTAGAGCTGCCTGTTACCACTTCAAATATATATTTAATTCAAAGTACACTATGCGTATTAGGAGCGGACTATTAACTGCTCTCTCCATCTGTTGTTCAAATGAAGGTCTTTGTGTATCAGTAATAGAAATAGATACGTATTTGCCCAATGTCACTGTCCTGGAGCATTTATATTACAGGCTTAAATATGGATCCCTTTTATCTCTGAACCACTATCAATATGAGAGGGGAAAGTGATAATGATCATGCTATATATCCCTGGATCCAGGTGGGCGCTGTGTTACAAATGTACCCGCTTTATCATCACATACTGAGGAGGAGGGTATCGTATGAAGTCCCCTCCTGCTGGGCGGCATTAATCTCATGCCGATCCCCTTTTCTCTCTCGCAGAGGCGGGCCCGAGGAGTAGTGTTACCTCCGGTGCCTCCTTACTTGCTTCCAGCTCCTCCCCTCTGCTTCCCGCTCCCCTTTGGTTTTAGTGGTCTTCAGCCTTCCACAAACTCATGAGACGTGTCGGGGTGATACCGGAGTACTAGCTCCTTCGTATGGTAAGTCTCCGATCTCCACTCCCTAAGTCCGCTCCTCTCTCCGTCTCCGTCCGGCTCTCACCTCTCTCTCTCCGTCCCGCTCTCAAATCCTTCTGCGCCACCAACCGCCGGTATCTGTTCCCGTGCTAGTCCCTGCTCGCGGACACTCTGAATTCATCCTCAACGCTCCTCCCGCTATCCGCACGAGTACACTTATTTATATACATATGCTGTCAATGAGTCCACATCTCCCCTTGGAACAATCTTCCACCATAACTTCTATATATATGTTATTTTATATATACAATCAAGTTGACACATTTGCTTCTATATATATTATTTTATACCAACTGACTAATAATGGCAAAGTTTAATGCATTACCTAAATCAATACCGGTAATATACTATAAAATGTTGCTCCTGTTAAACATTTAAAGGAATTATACAATATATACATACATCATGGATTAGTACTTAACACCCAACATACCACTGGGTTACATTCATAAATACGAACCCATAGTAAATGACAGAGTTCTATTAAATAACAGGCGTATTTGACTGATGGTCTGTTCATTTGTATTTGTGTAGACGGCCGTGAAAAAAGATACGAATGCCCCACTGTCGAGTTTAATGCTTAGTAAATTCCTGAGATCACACTTACAAAAAAAATGGAACTCGAATGGATTCGAATTAATTCGGGACCTTAGTAAATATACCCCAAGGTGGGAAAGAGATAGATTTGAGAATTGATTCTTACTGTTGGATTATACAGTACTTAGAAATTGGTGTCGAGTGACCTAGACTGTAATGACTCAATACATTAAATTTTGGTATATATGTAATACAAAGGGAAGGTCCCAATTATCGACAATTATGTCACAGCAAAAGAGATATATGTGCTATATGGATCTCTCGCAAACGGTCAATGATTGAATTACAACTGAGAAAAAATATATAATATATATGCCATGTAGAAATATCACATTCCATGTAAGGAGTAAGTATCAAACATCTGACTCACTATCAGGTATATGAAAAATAAATGAACATGGACAATAATTGTCCAGTACTTGTCAAAAAATGAGCATTAACCCCAGTGTTTAGATCACAGATGTATCACACTTGTGGATGTACACAAGAGTCATATAGTTGGGAAAAAACAGAATTTTATAGATACAAAGTATATCAGCTGAGACAAATAAGCTGCCAATGTATCACACATGCAATTTCACTGTAGAGAAATTTGTGGCCTTTGGAGAAATGGGCTTATTATAACACAGTGTATATCAGCTAAAGAAAATTGATCCGCATCAGCAGGTTACCAAGAGTCTCCCATATGCATAGTGTTTATCATGCCATTAACTAACTAACAGGTAACAAAAATTGAACCTGGACAATAATTATAAAGTACTTTTTAGCAATGGAGGATTAACCCCAATATTTGGCTCACAAATGTATCACGTGTAAATATAGACAGGATTCATATCATTGGGAAAAGTCAAACTGTATCGATACAAAGTAAATCAGCTGTGAAAAATAAGTTGCAAACTAAGTTACACATGCAAATCAATATAAAAAGGATTCATAGCATTTACAAAACCAGACTACTAAATAGGTGCACTCTCATTGGTGATCCTAGAGTTATTCCACTCAGTGCTGTCAACTATCATACCACACTGTATACGCCCAATACTATCTGATCTTGGAAGCTAAGCAGTGTTGGGCTTGGTCAGTACTTGGATGGGAGACCTCCTGGAAATACCAAGTGTCGTAGAAATCATGGGAACTGCCATATTCTGTGCCTAACGCTGACAGCAGTATCACCACTTGTCTGTTTTTCACTTCTGAATTTCTCCTAACAGGATTACCAAGTATAACTTCATCACAATTGCACTCTAGATTATACTCTATATCAGGATTCATTCAGATTTAGAAGCTGTATAATAGGATTCATCTAGATTTAGAAGTCCCATTTAATCAAATTGTATCATTTGATACCACTCATCTGACATTTCCCAGGAGTCCCTTTAAAATTGACCTATATATAGGTCTAATTTAGAATCAAAACTAGATCTATCTGTGTACCTTGGGTACATATTGAATAGACCACACCCTATGGGCAGGTCACGTGGTTACCCTTTTATCAATAGGCTCAGGACTCATATCTTTTTTAATTTGTGTGTTACCTTTATGTTATTTATGTTGTCTGTCTGGGATACATTTCGACCTATTTTAATAATAATCAATTAAAAACATTTTTTAACTCTTATAATTATTAATTTCTTTTCCTAAGAGTGCACCAAAAAAGAGTCTTCTTTCCTCTCTCTCAGTGTAACTTTGTACAACCCACTGACTCGGGGTGCACCACCAATAGATGGCCATTGGGGAAATCTTCCCCTTAATTAATTTTGTTCTTCTCATACATCTAGTATTTACATATACATCTTGATTAGTGTGGTGCTCATCTCTCCTTCCGCATTACTGCAGTCTTTTTAGCAGCAGGAGAGACTGCTGCTGTGTCAGCATCTGGTACCATTAGTGTCTATTTCGGAGCTTCTCCTTTCATGGCGGCTGTGGTTTATCAGGAAATGCGGTAGTCAGGAAATAAACTATAGGCTGCTGGGGCACTAAGGATAGTGTTTGTCCTTTGTGTGGAGGCTAATTAACAGCCTTTAAAATGTTTAAGTGATGGTACTGTAGCTAGCGGACTCTCACTCCATGCAGCCAGAACTTGAAGTCCCTAAAACTGATTTAGAGATGTGCACCGGACACTTTTAAGGTTTTGTGTTTTGGTTTTGGGTCTGGATCTCCTTTCGTGTTTTGGATCTGGATTGGTTTTGCCAAAACCACCGTTTTCTGGCTTAGGTTTTGGATTTTGGATTTTTTTTTTAAAAACAAAGCATAAAAACAACTAAAATCACAGGATTTGGGGGGAGGGGGGTTGTTCCTACAGTATTATTAACCTCAATAACATTAATTTCCACTCATTTCCAGGCAATTTTGACCACCTCACTGCTCAATATTGTTCACCAACATAGGCCAAAGCCTGGCTGGCTAAACTAAGCAACAGAGCAGCGTCATAAACACACAGCAGTAATTTACAAATTAGTACTGTATTACCAATAACCAAACAAACCAACTCACAAGTACTATCAATAGAAAACAATCCAACACAGAAATTTCTTGAGAATCATGTGTACAATAACATTGCTCTAAAGTAGTTACCAAACAGCAAAGAAAACCCCCCAGAAACCATGTGTAAATAAGCAACAGCAGACATTGATGCCCCCTACACACGTGCACATGCTCCCAGCACATGCCTATTCTCAGTGCCCAGTCTGTACCTCCCTACTAGGGGCCCTGGGTCACTGATGACTGGCACTTTGTGCCCGTGTAAACCCCGATCAATCAGCCTTTTTGTCAAACAGCTCCACAAAATCTCCCCAATCCCAAAAAAACAGCATTCTGTACCTGCATAGTACAGTGCGGAATACTTTGGGACACACAGTTAAATATTGACCAGGTTACAGTGCTAGTCGGATACAGTGCAGGTCAGACACAGTGCAGGTTGGATACAAAGTGGATCGGATACAATGCAGGTTACAGTGTGGGTCAGATACAGTGCAGGTGGATACAGTGTAGGTGGAATTCATTGCGGGTTGTATACAGTGCGGGTCGGATACAGTGTGGGTTGGATACAGTGTGGGTCAGATACAGTGCAGGTTGGAGTGTGGGTTGGATATAGTGCACATTGGCTACGGTGCAAGGTCGGATACAGTGCAGGTCGGAATGCGGGATGGATATAGTGCACGTTGGCTACAGTGCAAGGTCGGATACAGTACGAGATACAGTGCAGGTCGGCTACAGTGCAAGATACAGTGCGGGTTGGATATAGTGCACGTTGACTACAGTACAAGGTCGGATACAGTGTGAGATACAGTGCAGGTCGGGTACAGTGCGGAATACAGTTCGGGTTGGATACAGTGCAGATCAGAGTGCAGGTTGGATACAGTGTAGGCTGCAGTGAAGGTTGGATACAGTGTGTGATGCATACAGTGATGGTTGGCTACAGTGCAAGGTCAGTTACAGTGCGCATCGGATACAGTGCAGGTCAGATACAGTACAGGTCGCATACACTGTGAACTGTATATATTATGGGTCAGATACAGCGTGGACTGGATAAAATGCAGGTTACACTGTGGGTCAAATACAGTGTAGGTTGGATACAGTGCAGGTCGGATACAGTGTGGGTTGGATACAGTGCAGATCAAACACAATGTGGGTCAGATACAGTGTGGGTCAGATGCAGCACAGGTTACAGTGCAGGTCGGATACAGTACCGGTCAGATACACCAATAGTGCACTTACTGTGAGAGAGGGTCCTCAGTGCAGGGTTGTCAGCGGTGTCTTCAGTGTGTTGGTGCCAGCAGTGTAGGGGTGCCAGCGATTGTACTTAGAGTGGTAGTGTCAGCAGTGCAGAGGTGTCAGCGGTGTCCTTAGTGCAGTAGTGTCAGCAGTGCAGGGGTGCCAGCGGTGTCCTCAGTGCGGTGGTGCCGGCAGTGCAGGGGTGCCAGCGGTGTCCTCAGTGTGGTGTTGCTGGCAGTGTTGGCAGTGCAGGGGTATCAGCGGTGTCTTCAGTGCGGTGGTGGCGGCAGTGCAGGGGTGCCAGCAGTGTCCTCAGTGTGGTGGTGCCAGCAGTGTAGAAGTGCTGGAGGAGTCCTCAGTAAAGGAGTGCCGGCAGTGTCTTCAGTGCGGTGGTGCCGGCAGTGTCTGCAGTGCAGGGATGCCAGCTGTGTCCTCAGTATGGTGGTGCCAGCAGTGTGGGAGTGTGAAGGTGTCAACAGTGCAGGAGTGCCATCAGTGTCCTCAGTGCAGGGGTGCCAACAGTGCAGGAGTGCCAGCAGTGTAGTCAGTGCAGGAGTGCCGGCAGTGTCCCCAGTGCAGGGGTGCCGGCAGTGTAGGAGTGCCGGCAGTGTCCTCAGTGCAAGAATTTCGGCAGTGTCCCCAGTGCAGGGGTGCCGGCAGTGTGGGTGTATCGGCAGTGGTGTTGGCTATGCGGGCGGCAGCACTATTAGCATTGTGAGGGCATTGCCCATAGTAGACTATGGGGGGATACTGATTGGCTGAGATCCGTGACAGACGGCTCTTTCAGCCAATTTCAGCCAATCAGCGGTCTTCCATAGGTTACTGTGGAGACCGGCGTCCGAGGCAAAACCTCAGGATCCGACAGCGAGATCCTGAGGTTTTGCCTCGAATGGGGATCCGACTCAGGCAGGGAGATTTGAGCCTGACGCGGTTGCGGGATCAGATCCTCAAGTTCGGGCGGTTAGATTCTCAGGGAATCGTACCTGCTCATCCCTAGTTTCCATATAGTATGACCTTTAAGGACTATGGGGGTAATTCCAAGTTGATCGCAGCAGGATTTTTGTTAGCAATTGGGCAAAACCATGTGCACTGCAGGGGAGGCAGATATAACATGTGCAGAGAGTTAGATTTGGGTGGGGTGTGTTCAATCTGCAATCTAAATTGCAGTGTAAAAATAAAGCAGCCAGTATTTACCCTGCACAGAAATAAAATAACCCACCCAAATCTAACTCTCTCTGCAAATGTTATATCTGCCCCCCCTGCAGTGCACATGGTTTTACCCAATTGCTATCAAAAATCCTGCTGCGATCAACTTGGAATTACCCCCATTGTTCAATTGATGTGTATTTAGCTATACTAAGCACCGAACCTTATTCTCCACATGAATTTATGTCACAGTGCTCCTGCAGTAACTCCTTACTTGCACCTGTATTGACCAACCGGCCATAGCCAAGAACTAGCATTGTACTAGAAAATAGCTACTGCCCAAAGCCAAGAACCAGAACTGTACCAGTAATTATCTATTGCCTATAACTAGCTCTGTACCAGTAATTGTTTACAGCCTGGAACTGGGAACAAAACAAAAGCTACAGTACAACTGTTACCACTCTTTTATACCAAGAGTACACCACACCTATAAGATAAGCAAAATTAGGCAGGGCCATCTTTATCTTCTATTTCACATCAATGTATGTAATTTGTTTGTTTAATGGTCAATGCATTGTTCATCGCTGTGTAATATGTTGGGCTTTATGAAAAAATATATAATAATAACAACTATAATTGAAACACAAAGTTGCAGCAGGATTTATTTATTTATTTTTTATTAACAGTTTCTTATATAGCGCAGCATATTCCGTTGCGCTTTATAATTAGAACAACAGTAATAGAACAAAACTGGGTAAAAACAGACAGACATAGAGGTAGGAAGGCCTTGCTTACAAGCTTACAATCTATAAGGAAATAGGCATAGATACACAAGGATAGATGCTATCTATTGCATAATGGTCCACCAGATTGCTAGGTTCTTAATGGGTTGTATGATATGATCACCCCGCAAAGTTGGCCAAGTGTCAGGAGGGTGTGAGACTAAAGAAAGACAAGATATGTGATGTTATGTGTACTGTATAGAGAGGATGTAATTAGATAGGGAAGCAATGAAGGTTATGTGGGTGGGTCTGGAATTTGATAGGCTTGTCTGAAAAGGTGAGTTTTCAGGGAACGTTAAAGGTTTGGAGACTAGAGGCGAGTCTTATTGTGCGTGGGAGGGCATTCCATAGAGTGGGTAAAGCCCAGATAAAGTCCTGTAATTTTAAGTGTGAACAAGTAATGCGTGTGGATGAGAGACGCAGAACTTGTGCAGAGCGGAGAGGACTGGTAGGGAGATATTTTGAGATGAGTGAAGAGATGTATGTTGGTGCAGTTTGGCTAATAGCCTTGTATGTCAGTAAAAATATTTTATATTTAATACGGTAGGATACCGGTAACCAATGGAGGGACTGGCAGAGCGGATCTGCAGACGACGAACGTCTAGCGAAGAAGATTAGCCTCGCAGCTGCATTCAAAATGGATTGTAGTGGTGAGAGCTTATGTTTGGGAAGACCGGTCAGGAGACTATTACAATAATCAATACGGGAGATAAGGAGAGCATGGATTAGAGTTTTTGCTGTGTCTTGTGTAAGATATGGTCGTATTTTGGATATGTTTCTTAGATGTATGTAACATGATCTTGAGACAGATTGAATGTGGGGAACAAAGGACAGTTCAGAGTCAAGGATGACACCTAGGCAGCGAGCTTGTGGGGTAGGGATGATTGCCGAGTTCTCAACAATGACAGAGATATCAGGTTGGTAACTACTATTGGCCGGTGGAAATATAATTAATTCTGTTTTGGAAATATTAACTTTAAGGTGGCGAGGTGTCATCCAAGATGAAATGGCAGAAAGGCATTCAGTGACACGGCCCAATACAGAAGGTGACAAATCTGGGGAGGATAGGTAGATTTGAGTATCATCCGCATACAGATGGTACTGAAATCCGAAAGAGTTGATTAGTTTGCCAAGAGATGTGGTATAGATCGAGAAAAGCATAGGACCTAGGACTGAGCCTTGTGGTACTCCAGCTGAGAGAAGTAGCGAAAAGGAGGTGGAATCAGAGAAACGAACACTGAAGAAGCAATTAGATAAGTAGGATGAGAACCAAGAAAGGGCTGTGTCCTGAATACCTAGGGATTGTAGTGTTTTTATGAGAAGAGAGTGGCCAACAGTGTCAAAAGCAGCAGAGAGATCAAGGAGAATAAGTAGTGAGTAATGGCCTTTAGATTTATCCGTGACCAAATCATTCACTACCTTAGTCAGTGCTGTCTCTGTGGAGTGTTGGGCACGAAATCCTGACTGTAGTGGGTACAGTAGGCTGTGTGAGTTAAGAAAGTGTGTGAGGCGAGTGTAGGCAAGTCTCTCAAGTAGCTTGGAGGGGCATGGGAGCTGAGAGATGGGACAGTAGTTTGAGAGAGTTAGGGTCAGAGGTTTGATTTTTCAGAATGGGAGTAATCACTGCATGCTTGTACAGAGATACCAGTAGACAGAGAGAGATTACAGATTGAATACTGTACAGAGGATGTAATTAGATAGGGAAGCACTGAAGTTTATGTGGGTGGGTCTGGAATTTGATAGACTTGTCTGAAGAGGTGAGTTTTCAGGGAACGTTTAAAGATTTGGAGACTAGAGGCGAGTCTTATTGTGCATGGGAGGGCATTCCACAGAGTGGGTGAAGCCCGGATAAAGTCCTGTAATTTTGAGTGTGAACAAGTACTGAGTGTGGATGAGATACGTAGATCTTATGCAGAGCGGAGAGGTCGGGTAGGGAGATATTTTGAGATGAGCGAAGAGATGTATGTTGGTGCAGTTTGGTTACTAGCCTTATATGTGAGTAAAAGTATTTTATATTTAATACGGTAGAATACCGGTAACCAATGGAGGGACTGACAGAGCGGATCTGCAGACGATGAACGTCTGGCGAGGAAGATTAGCCTTGCAGCTGCATTCAAAATGGATTGTACTGGTGAGAGCCTATGTTTGGGAAGACCGGTCAGGAGACTATTACAATAATCAACGCGGGAGATAATGAGAGCATGGATTAGAGTTTTTGCTGTGTCTTGTGTAAGATATGGTCGTATTTTGGATATGTTTCTTAGATGTATGTAACATGATCTTGAGACAGATTGAATGTGGGGAACAAAGCACAGTTCAGAGTCAACAATGACACCTAGGCAGCGAGCTTGTGGGGTAGGGATGATTGCAGAGTTCTCAACAGTGATAGAGATATCAGGTTGGAAACTACTATTGGCCGGTGGAAATATAATTCATTCTGTTTTGGAAATATTAAGTTGGTGGCGAGATGTCATCCAAGATGAAATGGCAGAAAGGCATTCAGTGACACGGCCCAATACAGATGGTGACAAATCAGGGGAGGATAGGTAGATTTGAGTATCATCCGCATACAGATGTTACTGAAATCCGAAAGTTGATTAGTTTGCCAAGAGATGGGGTATAGATCGAGAAAAGCAGAGGACCTAAGACTGAGCCTTGCGGTACTCCAACTGAGAAAGGTAGCGAAGAAGAGGTGGAATCAGAGAAACGAACACTGAAGGAGCGATTAGATAGGTAGGATAAGAACCAAGAAAGGGCTGTGTCCTGAATACCTAGGGACTGTAGTGTTTGTATGAGAAGAGAGTGGCCAACAGTGTCAAAAGCAGCAGAGAGATCAAGGAGAATAAGTAGAGAGTAACGTCCTTTCGATTTAGCAGTGACCAAATCATTCACTACCTTAGTCAGTGCTGTCTCTGTGGAGTGTTGGGCACGAAATCCTGACTGAAGTGGTCCAGTAGGCTGTGTGAGTTAAGAAAGTGTGTGAGGCGAGTGTAGGCAAGTCTCTCAAGTAGCTTGGAGGGGCATGGGAGCTGAGAGATGGGACAGTAGTTAGAGAGAGAGTTCGGGTCAGAGTTTTGTTTTTTTCAGAATGGGAGTAATCACTGCATGCTTGTATAGAGAAGGAAAGATACCAGTAGACAGGGAGAGAGTACAGATTTTCGTTAAGGTTGGGATGAGCACAGTAGACAGAGCTTTACTAATTTGTGAGGGTATAGAGTCAAGGGGAGAGGTATTAGAGTAGGCAGATGAAGAGTGCAGATACTTCATCTTCATTTGTAGGATCAAATGAAGAGAAGGTGTTAGAGGATTCAGGCAGGGAATTGAGCAGGTCACTGGCTGTGGAAGAGCATACCATAACGGAGTCTGAGATCGCCGGAGGTGTGAGATGCCGGCTGATCTCAGATGTTTTAGTTTTTTAAAGGGGCAATTACTTACAGGGCATGGTTATGCTTTGTAAGTGTTTGCCCCTTAAAAAAAACGTCCGAGATCGGCCGGCATCCTGCACCACCGACGATCTTGGACTCCATTAAATCCTGCTGTGATGTAACTAGAGTAAAGATAAAGCAGTTATCAATCTTAAGTTTATGTCTATGACGTCTGTAGAAATGCATACATTTTAAAAATCAGGCCGATTTAAATGTGGTTGGAATTGCTGTTGCTGCAGCTTACATGGAAGCAGCAGCAACAGGACTAATATGTTAATGCAGCAGGAGGTGTCATGGATCCTGCATGCATTACTGATCCGAGCTGTGTCCTAGGAGATTCTAGCCTCGTCGCTCCATTTTGGAACAGAGACGCTGTTGCTGCCACCTTCACACCCTGAAATTTCATCACTGGCAGTCTGCTGCAGATGTGCGTTCGACATTGCAGACCCTTACTGCACATGCACACAGGAGTGGATCTACTATGAAACAAATGAAACTCAAGCTTCAGGGCCACTAATCCCAGAGGGGTCCATTTTCACCTCCTGTATTTATGTACTGTATGGTTATAGCACATTACCAATAACATGATAACCAGTCTTCTATCACAGCACAGTTGCTATTACAACTTGGCTGTGCGTTGTTTTGTACCACGGGAGCTGCTGGAAGTTGTAGTCTAGCTCTGTAATTTGCTATCTGTAAATAGCGTGAAACATCCATTTTAAACTACAATTCCAATGCCCGGGAATAGTGGAGCCTGAGAGTGCCAGTCCTAGGAGGCTGGGAGCAATGAAGGTGAGAAGGATCCCGGGACAAGAAGGCGTCTAATAAAGTCACTTTGCTGGTGCTGAGCAGTGCGTGCTGTCAGGTGTTTATTGTAGAGATGGGGGGAGACTGCTGTAAGAAGATTCATGTAGCGGGTGTTCTGCAAAGCAATTATTAGAAGGTGTGTGCCTGTGAGGTAATTGCTGAAGGGGGGCTGCTGTTCATAGGTGGATTTAGACCTCATGGGGCCCTAAGCAAGCCATTCTTTCTTGACACCAACACCCTCCTACACACACACACAACACACACACACACACATACTGTAGGTGCTGCCAAACTGACAGGACTGTGACATTAGTACCCTTCACAGACACATCCTACTGCCACCTTCTACGAGCGCTGTTAGTAGCGGCATACATTGTTTAATCACCATTGACACTACTGTAGTGAGCTGTGGGTAGAGTCCACCCCATGGTGCAGCCTGTGGGGAGCGTGGAAGGTGCACTGTATCCCTCCTTTCTGTCTCACTGGACACATGCAGTGGTCTCCCTGAGGTGTTCAGCCGGTCTGTGCCACTTCGTGTATTAAGGGTGGGCATTTCCAACACTTGTGCTGGAGCCAGCACCCGGCAGATGTCTAATCACTTACAGCCTGCCGGTTGTATTCTGCCAGCCCAGCGGTGCACGCAGTCCTCTGGAAATATCCTCTATACAGCCTAGTCGCGGGACCCCTGTAACCCGCTGGGACCTAAGCTTACCCCTATGTCGCATAGTGGTAAATCCGCCACTGGTGCTGTTAGGTAAGTATTGAAGGGGGGGCGGGGGTTGCTGTAACCAGACCCACTGTTAGGATTCTGTTCAGTATGTATCTGGTGTCAGCTGATCCATGTGTGTTCTGTTCCTTTGGCTCTGTGTACATGCAGCTCAGCAGGTGCACAGGGTTAGTAATTAGAGATAACACTCCCAGCCTGGCCTTGTTCATTGGTTAGTGTGGCTGTTAAAAGCCAGCTAGCTGAGTTCTCAGACGCCGGTGATATTATACAACTTTCCTGCCTGAACGACCGGCTTGCCTGGTCTGGGGCAGGGGCCTTTTGGGGTCTTCCCCTTGCGGGGAGCCCCTGGCTTTGAGTGGTGATCGCACACCGGTGCACACTTCTGCATTAGTACCTTGGGTACATCTTCCCTGATTGGAAATGTCTGGCGTAAAGAATACTATTCGTTTGGAGTTGGAAAAGGATTCATCGCAGAATGATCTGAAATTTGTCTTCCATGAGATACTGGAGAAGCTAGGGAAAGTGACTCTGAGTGACCTTTATTGTATTCAAGACTTCCCTAAACAAGGTATTTATGACGTGACATTTCATTCAAATGGCTTCTGCCTCAATGTGTATGAGGTTTTGAGGGGCAAGGAACATGAGCCTGCAATGAGGTTGGTGAGAATGAAACCTCTTTTTGCCCTTGAAGAAATTTCAATTACTGTTCATGTTTATAACCCATACACAGAGGTGAGCTTGTTAAAAGCCTTCCTACTGCAATCCTGTTCTAATGTGCGGGGTGGAGTAAAACAAAAAAATGCCCTGGGAATTTTCAATGGCAAAATACGGTTCTGGGTGAGACTAAAACCTGACCCAGATAATGTGGGTGGTACTAAGCATCCCCCTGCTAGTTTCTGCATTGGTGGTAATAGGGGATTCTTGTACTATTTTGGACAGCCAAGCTTCTGCAGACTGTGCTTTATGTATGGACACACTAAGGAGGAATGTTCCACAGGCAAAGTTTGTAGGAATTGCAAGCAAAAAGATCATGAGGCTGGCAATTGCCCAATGGCAAAAAGCTGTGATATCTGTGGAGAGGTAGGACACAGTGTCCGAAACTGTCCTGCTGCTAAAGTCAGTATGCGAAGGCAAATGTTTAAAGAGCTTGATGCTGAGATGAGAGCAAAAAACTTTGCAGATCGTGGGGTTAATATACAACAGTCTGTGCCTGGTGGGAATTCCACTAGTGAAGAGCAGGCTAGGTCTGGACCCAGTGCTGATAACGAGGAACAGCTTGTTCGGTCTGATGAGCCTGCATGTGTGGCTGCAGATGAGGGACAGCAAGAGGAGTTTGCTGATGTAATGGAGGATGTGGTGGAAGCATCAAGTGACTGTGTGGAGAGTCCAGCTCTTAGTCTGGTAATAGATGACTGTCAGAGTCCTGTACCATCGGTGGACTCTACTAGAGTGGAGGAGTTCAGCAGTGGGCCTGAGGAGTCTGGCTCAGTGGCTAGGAAAGCTGAACGACAGGTGCGCAGAGCTAAGAAGCCACGGATGGAGAATACAACAGGACATAATACTGAAGGTATAGAAGATGTGTCCTCTGCTGAGGAGGATGGCGATAGATCACAAGAGGCATCGGCTTATTTTTTAGATGGGGGAAATGTTATCCCAAATGTAAAGAAGTGTGCCTCTTACAAGGGGCCGCAAGGTATAGGGTGAGGAGGACTGCAAAGCTGTTGAGGAAGAACTGCTTTAGATCTCAGCTAAAGAGATGGTGGTCAAAAATAGCTATTTTTTGTGCTGTACCTTGGGCTGCTTAATTAGTTCCCTGATGTTTTTTAGGGTGAACTTTTGTTTACGTGCTGTGATGCTAACAGTGCATAGTGGATGTCTAATGTTTTTGTTTTACAAAGTTTATTATTATTTTTTTGTTGTCTGTTTGTTTTATTTTGTTTCAAATGTTTAATTTAAAAATATTCTCGCTGAATGTGAGATTAATCACAAGTAAAGCCAGAAGATCGGCAGTATTAGAATATGTGGCAGCAAGAAATGCTGATATTATTTGTTTGCAGGAATGTGGATTGCTCATATACCGAAAAAAGAGGAATGGGGCTATGGGGAGGCTATATGGTCTGGTTCTAGCTGTAACAGGAATGCAGGGGTGGGTATTTTGTTTAAAAATAAAGAAATTAATATAGAAAGTTATTTGGTGATAGAAGAGGGGAGAGCTATCTCTGTAAGTGCTAAATATAGAGGCTGGAGATTTAGGGTGTTTTGTGTTTATGCTCCAGCAGAGAAGAAAGAGAGGAAATGTTTTTTTGAAAAATTAAAGTTTTTTTTGTCTGGAAGAATTCCTACATTGCTTGTAGGTGATATGAATTGTATTCTAGAGAAGGAAGGTAGGAGTGGGAGAGGGGAGGTAGTTGTTGATATTACTGGGAAAATCCTGAAGGATATTATTCTGGATTTTGGTTTTGTTGATATTGCAGAGACAAGTATGGGTAAGCCTGTCCCAAATACCTTTTTTGCGGACAGAGGAGGGGTAATGTCTCGTATAGACTATTTACTTTGTTCTAAAGATGTGATGTTTGGAGAGTTTGTACAGGAGAAAGTGCCTTTTACAGATCATGATTCTTTATGTTGCAATGTTTGTTGTGAGTCTAGTACAATATATGGGAAAGGATTGTGGAGACTAAATGTTAAGCTTTTAGAAGATGAGGTGTTATTCAAAGATTTCTGTAAGAAATATAGTTTCTGGCAAAGTAGGAAAAATGAGTTTGTCAATATATTGGAATGGTGGGACTGGGTTAAGGAAAGGGTTAAGAAGTTCTATCAGAGAGCAGGATATAGGAAAGCTGTGAGAGAGAGGAATAAGTATCAGCTGTGGAATAGCAGGCTTAGTTTTCTTTATAAATTAAGAGAGGAAGGTGTGGATGTGAATGATGATATTATTAAAGCAAGATCTGAGGTTAGTAAATGTTTGAATAATAGAGGTAAAGAAATTATTTTTAGGTCTAGGGTGGAGGTATTAGAGGAAAATGAAAGATGTACAAGGTTTTTTTTTCAAAAAAAGCTTGAAAAATAAGCATGTGATAAAGTATGTGTTAGATAAAGATGGAGAGGAAGTGAGTGGTGAAAGAATGATGGATGTGATTACAGAATTTTATGAAAAGTTGTATGATAGGAAGGAAGTAGATAGTGATATGGAAGAAGAAGTATTGTGTGGTTTGTCTGAGAGAGTGTATGAGGGAAATTTGCCGGTTTTGATGGATAAGGTAACAGGTGATGAAGTGAAAAGAGCTGTGGATAGTGCTAAACGGAATAAAACTCCAGGTATGGATGGGTTGCCGATTGAGTTTTATAGTTGTTTTTGGGATGTCATAGGGAAGGATGTGTGTGATTTGTGTGCTTTTATGTTTGGAAATGCAAGATTATGTGATAGTATGAAAGAAGGTATTGTGGTGTTAGTGCATAAAAAAGGTGATAGGGGCTTGTTAGAAAATTGGAGACCTATTACGCTTTTAAATTCAGATTATAAAATTCTGGCAAAAATATTGGCAAATAGGATGCGGGATGTGGTGGATCAGGTGGTGGGTGATGATCAAGTGTGTGGTGTGCCTGGTAGAAGGATAACAGATAATTTGATTTTGCTGAGAGATGTGTTGGGTGACTGCAGAGAAAGGAAGAGAGTATGTATGTTATTAGCTTTAGATTTTGAAAAAGCGTATGACCGCGTGTCTCACAATTTTATGTTTAAAGTATTGGTACGTATGGGGTTCCCGGTGGAATTTGTAAGATGTGTGAGAGGGTTATATGATTCTGTTGTGAGTAAGTTTTTGGTGAATGGGAATATAAGTAAGAATGTAGTGATTAGGTCAGGAGTACGACAAGGATGTCCATTGTCAGCTATTTTGTTTATTTGTGTTATTGAACCATTATTGCAGATGATTAGGAGAGATAAAGTTGTAGGGGGGGTGTTGGTACCAGGTAGTGGAGGTAGGATGGTGAAAGTATTGGGGTATATAGATGATGTTGCGGTTGTGAGTAAGAGTGTTGCAGAATTGAGAAGAGTTAAATTACTGGTTAGTTTCTTTTGCAGTGCTTCTGCATTTAAAGTTAATTGGTGTAAAACAAAATTGAAGTGCTTTGGGGATGAAAGTTGCAGTGTGGAAGGGATTATGAGCGTGAGTGAAGGGATTAAAATATTAGGTGTGGTGTTTGAGGATGATTTGAAAGGGAGAGTGAGTTGGGAAGAATGTAGTAAGAGGGTACAGAAGAAGGTGGATTTTTGGAAGATGAGACAGATGACAGTGTTTGGGAAAGTGTTGGTGATTAAAAGTGTGGTGTTACCTATTTTATTGTTTCTGGCATGTGTTTTTCCTCCGTCTGTGCTGGAGATCAAGAAAATAAACAGAGTTCTTTTCATGTTTGTTTGGGGTGGGAAGATGGAACGTTTGAAACGTGAAGTGTTGATAAAGGCAAGAGAGAAGGGTGGGTTGGATTTCCCTGATATTGAAATCTTTTTGTATGTTAATTATATTCGTGTTATAGTAGAGTTAATGGGGAAGGGGAGTAAAACTGCCTGTATGGTGAGATATATGGCTGGGTGGACTTGGTATGGTTTAGGGTGGATCAAAAGGGACCTGAAGGTACCTGTGGCGTTTAGAAGTCCGTGGTGGTACAATGTAATTGAAGTTTTCATTAAAAAGAAAGATCTTTTGAATATTTCTTTAAGTGGGTTTAAAGACAGAAAGAAGGTTATGAAAGTTATAAAAGAGAGATAGTTTGTAATATCAATTATATGCGCTCAAGTGAAGCTGTGATTATATGGAAGAGGCTATGTTCGTATGGCATGTCAAATACACAAAAGGAGATTGTATGGTTGTGTATGCATGAGGGGTTGCCAGTGAGAGTGTTTATGAAAAAAAAGAGACTTGGTAGCTTCAGATGTCTGTCCGAGAGACAATTGTTATAATACTGAAACAGTGATGCATGTAATGTGGAATTGTGGTTTTGCAAATGATGTATGGAAGTGTTTGGGTGGCTTGTGTAGAGAGATTACTGGTGTTAGGTATATTGGATGGAAGGTGGCATTATTTGGTATGGGAGCATGTGATAGAGGAAAAGAGAGACTTTTGTGTTTGATCATGAGCTGTGTGATGGAAGTTTTGTGGAATGCAAGGAATCTGTGTGTGTTTAGGAGTGAGTGCTGGTCTGTGAATGAGTGTGTTAGAATGGTATTGGGTAAGTTATATGTCTATTATCTGAGAGATAGGAAAGGAAGAAAAGAGCCTGATGCTGAGGGAGTTTGGAAAGTAAAAAAATGGAGGCATGTGGTTAGATATGTTAACGAAGATTGATAGCCTAATAGTGTGGGTATGTGTTAAGTTGTATATTGTTTTTTGATTATGAACAGGTGTTTTTTTTTTGTTAATATTAATAATTGTTGTTTTTAAAAAAAATCCATGCTGATGTTTTGTTTACTGTCTAAATCTGCATTGTAGATGACTATGTTTACTAACCTAAATGGTTTAATAAAAAAAAAAAAAAAAAAAACCTGCATTGCCTGGTGTCTTCGTCCTAGCTCCTGTTCATGCCGAGAAGCCTGGTTTGCCAGTTCATGTTATCCTGCCTCAACCATTCTTGCCAGTTCATGTTCATGCCAAGACTATTTAGTTAAGTATTTTGGACTTTCACTGTGCTCTGTGGATTCTCTAGTATTCATTACTTGTGTTACATGTTACTATGGACTTCCTCTATGCCTGTATGCCGTTATGCTTTATTATACAAATCCTGCAATCTGAGTTCCGTGGATTATATTACTCTGGTTCCTTATTCAACTGTCTCATTACTCTGCTGCAATTCTCAGTCTGAAAACCCATTTACTCTTTGCTCATATTGTACCCTGGATTGTTACTGTGATTCCTCTGCCATACCTCATTATACCACTGCTATAATAAATACTTAGTATTCCTGCACTTCTGTGGACATTCATTACCTGCAACAGTGATTGTGATACATTCTAGTCCTGTAATCAAGTCCTGGCTCTTAGCTGTTATATTACTCACCTGCTGTCCATAATCAGTGTAAAGTGTGGTGCTGCACATTTCAGTATTAAAGGGAGAGTCCATAGTCTGCTAACCTTCAATTCTGCTACAACGTGCTCAAGTTATTACTGTATTCCCCAGTCTAGTCTGGTTAACCATTTCTATGTCACACTGCATCTGCCTGCACCTCCAGTAGTAATTCTCTCCTTGTAATTCACCTGCCAAACATTAGAGGCAGGTGAATCGTAACATTATCACCGGCCACAAAACACACTACTGGAGTAGTATGCTCAGAATGGACCCAGTCGTTTCAAGTCCAGTCCAGATCTCAGCCGGTCAGACTCATGTTGCAGATCCAGTTCCGGGTCTTCTGAGCAAGCTGCAGAACTTTGAGAGTACACAGACACTGCTGTTACAAGCCTTTGTAGGAATGTCTTCTCGTGTGGATCTGCTGCAGCAGCAGAGTATTCCAACCTCTCAAAGTGTCCAGGATGCAGTTAATCCTTGCCATAATCAGCCTGGTGAGGACAATTTTGTTGGTACATTTTCTTGCAACTGTTCCAGGTCCTCTCTGTCCCATGGTGGAGTGAATCCTGAGCGACTGAGTAATTTGTTCGTGAAAATTGAGCAGTTACAAACGTTTTTTACTGGTATAACTCAATTGATACCAGAAATTTTTGGGAGTTTTCTGGACCTTTTCAAAGCTTACTCTCAGGTTTCTGAGACCAATGTGACTACAGACTCTTGCTTCCCCACTACTGAAATTTCCTCGTCAGGTTGGAGTGAAGGGAGATTTCGGAGTTACCTGCGACCCAGGCTTTCTGAAGCTGAACGCCAGCTGCGTATGGAGAATGGTCTCTGTCTCTATTGTGGGAGTGCTGAACACCTGATTAAAGACTGTTCATTATGCAGGTTCAGAAATAGTGATAAACTTCAGCCTTCCAGGGTTCAAGCTGATAAATCACTCAATGTTCTTCCAGACCCTATTACTCCCAAAAGCCCAAAAGAAAACTCTTATTTACAATTGGAGTCCTGTGACGAGGGGCTCAGAACTTAAATTTGGGAACCAGCAGGAGACTATTAAGTCTCTTATCAGCAGTGAGGTGTTCACCGCCTGTGCCCCAGGAGGGGTCTCGAGTGGCTGTGCCCCAGGAGGGGTCTCGAGTGGCTGTGCCCCAAGAGTGAACTCGTGTGCCAAAGCCCCAGGAGTGAACTCGTGTGCCAAAGCCCCAGGAGTGAACTCGTGTGCCAAAGCCCCAGGAGTGAACTCGTGTGCCAAAGCCCCAGGAGTGGTCCCCACTGCCCTTGCCTCACGGCATGAGGACCCGTCTGCCCTTGCCTCACGGCATGAGGAACCGTCTGCCCTTGCCTCACGGCATGAGGACCCGTCTGCCCTTGCCTCACGGCATGAGGACCCGTCTGCCCTTGCCTCACGGCATGAGGACCCGTCTGCCCTTGCCTCACGGCATGAGGACCCGTCTGCCCTTGCCTCACGGCATGAGGACCAGTCTGCCCTTGCCTCACGGCATGAGGACGCTGTTTTCCCTTCCATCGGGCAAGCGAGGACTGCCGTGTCAACGGTCAGTCCAAATGTTGTCTTGTCTTTCAGGGTCACTCAGTCATCCAAGTCTGCCTTTCCAGAGGTCCGTGAGGTGCCTGCCTTGCCAGAGGTCCGTGAGGTGCCTGCCTTGCCAGAGGTCCGTGAGGTGCCCGCCTTGCCAGAGGTCCGTGAGGTGTCCGCCTTGCCAGAGGTCCGTGAGGTGTCCGCCTTGCCAGAGGTCCGAGAGGTGTCCGCCTTGCCAGAGGTCCGAGAGGTGTCCGCCTTGCCAGAGGTCCGAGAGGTGTCCGCCTTGCCAGAGGTCCGAGAGGTGTCCGCCTTGCCAGAGGTCCGAGAGGTGTCCGCCTTGCCAGAGGTCCGAGAGGTGTCCGCCTTGCCAGAGGTCCGAGAAGTGTCCGCCTTTTGCCAGAGGTCCGAAAGGTGTCCGCCTTGCCAGAGGTCCGAGAGGTGTCCGCCTTTTGCCAGAGGTCCGAGAGGTGCCCGCCTTGCCAGAGGTCATGCCAAGGCCTGTCCAGCCCCAGGAGGGGGTTCTGCCTGTCCAGCCCCAGGAGGGGGTTCTGCCTGTCCAGCCCCAGGAGGGGGCTCTGCCTGTCCAGATTCAAGAAAGGGTAGTTGATGGCCTCTCACCAAAAGGGTCATCAAACCCTGAAGTCCCAGGATGGGTTCCAGTTTTTGTGTCCAGTTCTGAAGCCCTAGAAAGGGCCTCTGATTCAAGTTCTAGTGTTAAACATTGTGCCTCAGAGTTGATTTCCAGTGTGAACACAGCTTTCTCAAATGCCTCCAAACACTATCATGTCGCATCTGTTAGCTTTAGTTCCAAGAAAGATCTCCATTGTAATACTCCAGGGAATATTGTCTTTGAAGGAGATCTTGCCCAGTTCCGTGCCCTGGCTCGTCAGTATCTCGTATACATCGAATCAGACTCGTCAATCAGCATCACTCCTGCCAATGCAGTTAATTATTTCCTCAGATCCTTCAGAGGGGAAGCTTTGGACTGGGCCAAACCCTTCATCAAGTCCAAAAATCCATTGCTCACTGATCTTCCTGCCTTCATTAAAGCGGTACAACAAAGATTCACCCCAAAATCAGACTGTTCAAAGTTGTCCATAGATTCAAATTCTGTTGTATCTATTTCCAGTCAAAGTCTACCTGTTCCGGTCAGTAAAGTTAAGTTAACCGCTTCTGCTAATGAGTCTCCATGTCTTGCTGATCCTAAAGAGAAATTTCCTGCCTTACCGGTTCCCGGGAAGAACCTTAAGTTTCGTAAGTCTCAAGTAGGGGCTTCATGTCCTGTTGGTCCTGAGAAAGTTCTTCCTTCTGTCAAGCCTGAAATGAAAGTCCAGTCTGTTGGTCCTGCTAAAGACTCTCATTCTTTTGATCCTGACCAAGACCCAGACCTTATTATCTTTAATGGGAGGTTGGAGCAATTTCGAGATCTGTTACTTCAAGTTCGGGAATTGGGTCCATGCCTTTCCTCTGATGCTGAGGTAATTCTATTCTTGGGCATGGCCTTCAAGGGGGAGGCTCTGGAATGGCTTAAACCACTCATCTCTTCCAACGATCCTGTTCTTCAAGACTTGAAAGCCTTCTGTAATGCTGTTACTAAAAGATTTAGTGGTCCTGAAATAGATTTTTCTGAATGTTCTGGGAGTCCTGCCTTGTCCACGAAAGAACCTTCTATTTCTGAAGTCGGATCACCTTTGAGGAACCAGCACACGAATGACTCTTCATCTCACAAAGACTGCAGGCTTCCAAAATCTTCTCCAAAACAACAAACCAAGTACATAATTTACTGGCTGTATGTCATTCTCCTCCCCATACAATTGGTCTTCTGAAAATTCCTGTCATTTGAACACATCATCTGCTCAGTCTGCCAAGTTTTTATCTCCTGCTAAGAAAGCTGTGGTTTTGCCTTGTGACGTTGACTCCAATTCGGATTATGACTCGGTAGCTGAAGAAACTCTGTTACTGGAGTCACCTGTAAGCTATGACAATGTCTTTATGCTTCCAGTGGTAAAACCAAAACGGTCCCGTAAGAAGAAGCATCGTCGGAGATCTTGAATTTATGATTTATCTCTAAGACTTTTTGTTTCCCTTAGTCCTGTTCGGGTGTCCGGAGTCCACCCTGAAGGGGGGGGTAATGTTAGGATTCTGTTCAGTATGTATCTGGTAAAAAAAGAGGTTTGAGGACGGCCGCACAGGAAAAAAACTGTACATTATATAGTTACCTCAGAAAAAACTGACACTCTCGGGATATTCTTTCCCTTAATTGGTCAATGGTATACCTACACCGAATTGGTATGTTGGTAACAAGGATTTTGACGGTCAGTGGTGCTCCCAAGGGTATAGAAACATGTATCGGAACAAGGGGGGGCTTACAGAGAAGACAAAAGATGACCCTGGTAGGGAGCACTCTTATCTGAGGTAACACAAGGATTTATTTTTTCATAGAACAATCATAAAATAACAATTTTTATTGGTATGCCTTAAAAATACTAATTCATTAATAAATATGTGATCATGAGCGAAAATATTTTCGGAGAGTGTGTGTATTCTTTAATAAATGGCCTCAGCCAAAATCATAGAATGTATAAAGGTCCGTCTGTATAGTAGTTCCCTTAACACAATGTGTTGGGAATCGAAGTATTTAAAAATTGAATAGTGTGACCATCATCTAATCAGTTATATAGCCCATACAAAAGTTTCACAGGGCAATTGGTTTGAATCATGGGTCACTGGTTGGTTACTTCGATTGGGTCACCTGTACAACAGTACAGGTCCTGAAAGTCAGCAAGAAGTATCTGTGGAACTGTAAGTGGTGGACATAAACATGTTATCCACCCACCTGGTGATACTGCCACCTCTGTGAAAAAAAATATATATATAGTTGTTATTCACATGTGTACTGAAAGCAGGGGTTTGCAACCCTAATGCTTGTACAGAGACTCAAAAGCAGCACATTTGCTCAATGTAGATTATTCACAAAGGACAGGGGCGGAGCCTGTGAATCTGCAATGTACAATAATCTCTCAATATATCTCTTTAGACTGTACACAATCTCCAATGCAGCATATTCCTGGACAAGTACTGTGATTATTGTGCTTTAACAGTAATGTGAGGCACACCTCATGGAGGATAATTTCCTAGTCGTGCTTATGGCTAAAATATAAACACATATACCACAGGAATACAAATTGACATGATTGTTAGAAGATTTGATATAATCAATTGTGAGATATGAGGCACATATACCTCAATTATTCACAGGTTGTCAGACAGTTTTAATACCAATTCTTTAAGCACTAGATAGAGATATATACAGTGGCCAAGATACAGGTATGACTACCCTTCTGCTGTTCTCCCGTCTTGCCAAATGGTATAGGACGAGGAATGAGAGAGGGTAAGTGCACCCAACTTGGCCAGAAGAAAGAAAGAGGAGGTATCAAGCAGAGTGACCTGCGGCAGGTGCTCCCTGATGCCCTTTTAACAAGCAGTGCAGAGAATGTTTAACCTGCATTTCGGTCTCTAGTGCGGTACACTCCTGAAATTTCCTTATTGTACTGTCAGATACTTGTATGGAGCATATGTATCTTTCAATTTCTCAAAGAGCTGTGTCTATTTTTTGAAAAAATGATATGCTCATGACAGACTGCTATTCTTGTTGTATTTGTGCCAGCAAAATAGAGCACATGTAACTCTTTGAACTTGCACTTAATCTCTCTAGCAGTACACTTCTATATAGTTACTTTTCTTAGTCACAGTGGTATATGGCACACAAAATACATCAATTTTCTAAATAATTGTCAAACACTTGTAGGTGCTTGTCAAACACTTGTAGGTGCTTAATTCACAACCTCAGTTTAGGATTAAAGGGGGTCGTGCTCCAGCAAAGGTGTAAAACTCACAAATTTAACATTGAGCAGACATTTACAATTGCTGAAATCATAATGTGATAATTAGAACGCAACCCCTGTTGGGGCTCACTGATAATCATAAACAGCTGTTCCCTCTTGTGCAGATACATCAATTGTACATGATACAATGTGATCTTGTGCAGATACACCTATCAGCGACCAAATAGCAGTTAGCTGATAATGTTAATCCTGCTACAATTGCACATGATACAATGTGATCTTTTGCAGATACACCTATCAGCAACCAAATAGCAATTAGCTGATAATGTTAATCCTGCTACAATTGTACATGATACAATGTGAGAGAGTATAGGATATTGCCAGCAGTCTGATAGCAGTTAAAATAGTAATTGTTAATCCTATTGTAATTATAGGGGATGCAATGTAACAATTACTTATTCAAAGAGTGGTCCACTACATAATCCTAAATTCTAATATAGTGAGAAACAATGTGCATGATTAGTCTCATATATCATATATAATTGGCAACATAAAGGAGGATTTGTGTGGTTAATCATACAGTTACCACTCCTAAAGCTGGCCTCGTAGGGGAGAGGAGACACTGCCCCAGGATCCCATACGAGAGTGTCCACAATCTCGGGCGCTTTCCTCCCGCTCGTTAGCCGCACAAAACCCGCCCGCCTGAGCCGCTCAAATCAGCGGCGGCTGGCCGCTTCCTCTGCTTTCGCCACCACAGTGCTGATTGTAACTGACGGACCCGTGAATCACGTGTGCGCACCACGTGACTCTCACAGTGTTCCTGACGTACGTTTCGCAATGCTTGATTACTGTTAAAGCACAATAATCACAGTACTTGTCCAGGAATATGCTGCATTGGAGATTGTGTACAGTCTAAAGAGATATATTGAGAGATTATTGTACATTGCAGATTCACAGGCTCCGCCCCTGTCCTTTGTGAATAATCTACATTGAGCAAATGTGCTGCTTTTGAGTCTCTGTACAAGCATTAGGGTTGCAAACCCCTGCTTTCAGTACACATGTGAATAACAACTATATATATATATTTTTTCACAGAGGTGGCAGTATCACCAGGTGGGTGGATAACATGTTTATGTCCACCACTTACAGTTCCACAGATACTTCTTGCTGACTTTCAGGACCTGTACTGTTGTACAGGTGACCCAATCGAAGTAACCAACCAGTGACCCATGATTCAAACCAATTGCCCTGTGAAACTTTTGTATGGGCTATATAACTGATTAGATGATGGTCACACTATTCAATTTTTAAATACTTCGATTCCCAACACATTGTGTTAAGGGAACTACTATACAGACGGACCTTTATACATTCTATGATTTTGGCTGAGGCCATTTATTAAAGAATACACACACTCTCCGAAAATATTTTCGCTCATGATCACATATTTATTAATGAATTAGTATTTTTAAGGCATACCAATAAAAATTGTTATTTTATGATTGTTCTATGAAAAAATAAATCCTTGTGTTACCTCAGATAAGAGTGCTCCCTACCAGGGTCATCTTTTGTCTTCTCTGTAAGCCCCCCCTTGTTCCAGTATGTATCTGGTGTCAGCTGATCCATGTGTGTTCTGTTCCTTTGGCTCTGTGTACATGCAGCTCAGCAGGTGCACAGGGTTAGTAATTAGAGTTAACACTCCCAGCCTGGCCTTGTTCATTGGTTAGTGTGGCTGTTAAAGGCCAGCTAGCTGAGTTCTCAGACGCCGGTGATATTATACAACTTTCCTGCCTGAACTACCTGCATTGCCTGGTGTCTTCGTCCTAGCTCCTGTTCATGCCGAGAAGCCTGGTTTGCCAGTTCATGTTATCCTGCCTCAACCATTCTTGCCAGTTCATGTTCATGCCAAGACTATTTAGTTAAGTATTTTGGACTTTCACTGTGCTCTGTGGATTCTCTAGTATTCATTACTTGTGTTACATGTTACTATGGACTTCCTCTATGCCTGCATGCCGTTATGCTTTATTATACAAATCCTGCAATCTGAGTTCCGTGGATTATATTACTCTGGTTCCTTATTCAACTGTCTCATTACTCTGCTGCAATTCTCAGTCTGAAAACCCATTTACTCTTTGCTCATATTGTACCCTGGATTGTTACTGTGATTCCTCTGCCATACCTCATTATACCACTGCTATAATAAATACTTAGTATTCCTGCACTTCTGTGGACATTTATTACCTGCAACAGTGATTGTGATACATTCTAGTCCTGTAATCAAGTCCTAGCTCTTAGCTGTTATATTACTCACCTGCTGTCCATAATCAGTGTAAAGTGTGGTGCTGCACATTTCAGTATTAAAGGGAGAGTCCATAGTCTGCTAACCTTCAATTCTGCTACAACGTGCTCAAGTTATTACTGTATTCCCCAGTCTAGTCTGGTTAACCATTTCTATGTCACACTGCATCTGCCTGCACCTCCAGTAGTAATTCTCTCCTTGTAATTCACCTGCCAAACATTAGAGGCAGGTGAATCGTAACACCCACAGACCCTTCACCCTGTCACACACCACATCAGACCCACAGACTCTCTAACCCCATCACCCACCACATCTGCCCCCACAGACTCGCACAGTGCCAAATACCTGACCTGAGGCTGGTGGGAAGGGACTCACTGTATGGCCCACTTTCAAAGACTCCACCCCACCATCCCGTAATCCACCATTCGGTTCTTGAGGTCCTTGCAAGGGCCGCAAGCCCCTATGGACCTTGTTGGATGTTCGCCACTGTATGCGCAGTACAGGTCTGGCACATGCACAAAGTACCAAACATGGGTACTACGCCGTTCTCTGCCACTTGGTCCTCAAGGTCCTTGCAAGGACCACAAGGTCCTTTGGACCTTGTTAGATGTTGCCCTATTGTTGCTGGTTATGAAGGGGCCCCATAACAGTTTAAGTTTGAAGGTCCCAAAAATGTAGGTCCAGCACATGGGCAAAGTACCAAACATGGGTACTTTGCGGAATGCATTGCTGATCCAAATCCTGAATCAGGCCCAAGGTGAGCCAAACTATTTAGCATTGCCCTAGTTTGTGGGCACACTTTGGGGGTCATTCAGGTGCGGTGCATTCAAGACCACACTCATTACTTGCTCCCATGCATAATTACAGAACTTTCTTCGGGCTGCACCCACTCTGTGGAATGCCCTACCACGTACAATAAGACTCTCCTCTAGTCTTCAAACCTTCAAGTGTTCCCTGAAAACCCACCTATTCAGACAAGCTTATCAAATTCCAGAACCGCTCACATTACTTTCATAGTTTTCCTATCCAATTATATCCCCACAGTACAGTCCACACATCCCCCACATATTTTCTTTCTTCACTCTCCCTCCCTCCTGACCCTGGTTCATTACTGCTGTGATGTAATATCACGCAGCCCACCAAGAACCTTTATAATCTGGTGGACAACTATGCAATAAATAGCACCTATCCTTGTGTATCAATGCCTATTTTCCCATAGATTGTAAGCTTGCGAGCAGAGCCCTCCTACCTCTATGACTGTTAGTTTTCACCCAGTTTTTCATCTAATTGTGTCCAGTTGTAAAGCGCAATGGAATTTGCTACACTATATAAGAAACTGTTAATAAATAAATAATAAATAAGACCATTGGCACAAAGCAACTATTTTCGGTACTTTATGCATGTGCAGAACCAGAAACTATGAGATTAATAACAATTTGAAGCTACTTGTACTCTGTAAAAAAATAATCAGTATAGCAGTTGAGTAGATCTATGTAGTGTGCAGCCACACATCCAATCTCTTGCAGCCACACGCTACATAGACCTGCTCAACTGCAATGCTGATCATTTTTTCATAAAGTACAAGGTAAGCTTCAACTAGTTAGAATTCTCATACTTAAAATTCTCTAGCTTTCTATATAAGGGCAGATAACTCAGTGAGTAGAGTGTCTCACTGCAATGCCACATGCAATGGGTTCAAATCCCAGGTATGTCAGCAACTTGAAATGCAATAGAGAACAGTGTGACTGAATAACAAAGAGCTATCAAGTTAAGTTCATGAATGTTGTATAGGTATTAGCGATGGTAGGGGTGGGTGTAGGAGACAGGAGCGATCAGGAGTTGCTGGACTTCAAAAAAGGGGAAAGCTGCAAATGAAAGTAACTAAAACAGGTATTTGACAAGTGCTGCCAACAGTGCCCCCCTACCCTGCAGCGCTATGTGCAGTGCACACTCCGCACACACATAGTTACTGGTGGCACACAGGTCACACATAGAGGTGGTAGCGGCAACACTGGCACTGTGATAGGTGGCACACATAGGTGGTTGTGTCAACACTGGTACTGTGATATGTGGCACACACAGGTCACTCAGAGGTGGGGGCAACACTGGTATTTTGTCCAGGGGGCCCTCTCAGCCAGAGCTGCTCCAACCCAGCTCTGGCCCCAGCAGCAGCACAGTTGCCATCCTGCTGCTGGAGACAAATACAATGAATCTATCCTGCCTTGCCAGAGAGGACTCTTCGGAGTCTACCCTCACTGTAGGCATGGCTGGGACAGGGTGGACTGGGCACTTGATTGGGTTACTGGATGTTGCCAAGCAATCGGGATGCCACATCACTACTGCCACACTATCCGGTGTTCCCACCGGGCAGGGAGTTCGGGTGGCTGCAGTGTTTCCTGGTCCTGGCTGTTGCTTAGTAGCCGGTATGCTGTGTATGGATGTGCAGCCACTCAGCTGGGGCTGCTGATTGTTCCAGGTGCCTAGCTTGTTTCTGGTTCCTGTTACAGGGCATTTAGCCCTATGGTACAGCGCCGGTGATATTTTCATGCTGCGAGTTTGTTGTTGTTGTATATGCTCCCTGGCCCTGCTCTGTGTTCTGAAATTGTTGTCCGCTGCTTGGGTGAAAGTTCCAGACTATGGCCTAGTGCCTTACCTTGCCTGCTGTTAGTCCTTGAATTCCAGTGTCATATTGGCAACCTTGGTTAACGCCTACACTACCACTAGTCCCTGCCAGCTGGTCTTAGAATAGCAGTGTTGGGGATTCTGGCCACATCATAACCTCCACCGGTGGCCTTAATATTTCCTGTAGGGTGACCCCTGTCCAGTCTGAACATTAGTCTTCGTCTACCTAGTGATCCCCTAACAATTATATAAACCCCAACTGTTCCAAGTGTAAGACCTGGTAGCATCCTAAGTACCGGTGAGTGTGTCATACTCTAAGGGAACAATGGGTGGTTGTTATAGGCAGACCTCACTAGCGTGACTAGGGGTCTTATGTAATTGCTCGGGTGTTTCATAACATTATCACCAGCAATTACTGGAGTGGATTGGTTTCCAGATGGATCCTGTAGTGCAAAGTCTAGCTCAGGTTCTTGCTAACCAGATTCTGAACCTGACCCAGATGGCACAAAATTTGTCCATATGTTTGAAAGCTCAGGGGAATCGTCTTCTATCGGTTCTGCCAGTCCAGGTGATTGTAAATTAGCCTAAGACAAACTTCCAGATCACTTTTCTGAAGACCGTAAGGATTTCTTTAACTTTAAAGATAGCTGCAAATTATATTTTCGGCTAAGTCCTCATTCTTCCAGCTCTGAGACCTAATGAGTGTGAATTGTCATTTCTTTGCTACAAGGGGATCCCTAGACCTGGGCCTTTGGGTTAAGACCCAATGACGTGGTACTGCAGTCAGTGAATGCTTTCTTTGAATGGAAGCAAGGGCAAAATTCCACTGACATCTACTGCACGGAATTTAGGCAATGGTCCACCAACTGTGGGTGGAATGACCTAGCATTAAGAAGCCAATTTTGCCTAGGTCTGTCAGAGCAGATCGAAGATTGCCTTATACAGTGCCCAGTTCCAGATTCCTTAGATAAGCTGATGCAGCTCGCCATGTAGATCGACAGGAGAGTCATGGGACAGAAGCTGGAAAAGGAGTCATCTTCGCCTACTCCTAGTGCTGTTGTTCCATCATGGAACTGGAAGAGCCCATGCACCTCGGGTCTTTTAGACTGTCTACAGAGGATAGAACCCAGAAATGAACATTAGGCCTATGTCTTTACTGCAGTGGTAAAGGTAATTTCGCTCATAATTGTCCGTGCATGCTGGGAAATACAAAGCCAAGTGAATTTGGAAGAGGTTCATTTTTAAATACGTCTAGTTTCTTCCAGAAATTCAATGCTAGTTCCAGCCCAGATTTCTATAATAGTCAGACAGCCAAAGTATCAGCATTTCTGGAAAGTGGGGCTGCTGGTAATTTTCTAGATTTAAAATTTGCCCAGACTCTCTGCATTCCTCCTCATGACCTCACCCCAGCTGTCATCATTTGTGGACTTGACGGCAATCCTCTTCCAAATTGCAAAGTTGATATGCAGACTCCATATGTACCTTTAACTATTGGAGATTTACACACTGAGACAATGATCTTCTACCTTATTCATTGTCCTATAGTTCCCCTCATATTAGGGCAGTGATGGCTAACCTTGACACTCCAGCTGTTGTTGAACTACACATCCCAGCATGCCCTGCTACAGTTTTGCTATTTGGCCATGTTAAAACTGATGCAGGGCATGCTGGGATGTGTAGTTCAACAACAGCTGGAGTGTCAAGGTTAGCCATCACTGAATTAGGGCATAACTGGGTGAAGTGTCATAACCCAGTGATCAATTAGGAGAATGGAGAAATAACCCAAAGGGGGCCAAATTGGGCTGCTGGATGTCTAATGTTGCTGGTCCGGATCTTGCAATTGATTCCTGAAGGGCAGCCTCCCCAGTGACATGAGTTTGCAGATGTATTTGTTAAAAAGAAAGCTGACATCTTACCCCTTCATGGAGATTATGATTGTACCATTGACTGAGTGGCAGGAGCTCGGTTGCTTAAGCAAAGGTTATACACCTTGTCTATTCCCGAAACTCATGCTATGGAAGAATACATCCATAATAATCTCAGTAAGGGTTTTACTAGACCCTCAAAATCCCTGGTAGGCACAGGATTTCTTCTTTGTAGCCAAAAATAGATGGTATCCTCAGGCCTTGCATTGATTTCCGAACCTGAACAAGATCATGATTAAAAACACATACCCTCTACATTTGATCTCAGTGTTACTTGACCAGCTTAGAGAAGCTACTATCTTCTAAAAAATTACCTGTAGGGTGCATTCAACCTCATTTGTATAAGAGAAGGCTATGAATGGAAGACATTGTTCAATACTCAATTTTGGCATTATAAGTATTTGGTTATGCCCTTAAGCCCCTCTAATGAACACACATCTTTAATGATCTGATTAATGATGCACTACATGAGTTCCAGGGAAAGTTTGCAATAGTTTATCTAGACGACCTCTTGATTTACTCCCAGTATTTGCAGCAACACCAAAGTTATGTCAAACAGATCCTGCTGAAGCTCAGAGAACACCATGTATATGCCAAACTTGAGAAGTGTGAATTTCAAGTTAAGGAATTTTACTTCCTGGGATACATCATCACCCCAAATGGGTTCACTATAGATCTCAGAAAACGTCAGTCCATTCTCAACTGGGTCCGGCCCACCAACCTTAAGGTGCTACAAAGGTTTCTAGGTTCCTCAAATTATAGGTGGTTTATTCGCTCATTTTCAGTGCTGGTAGCCCCAATTGCTGCTTTAACCAAGAATGGAGCTGATCCATCTAATTGGTCTCCTCAGACTGTCCAAGCCTTTGAATAATTTCTACATTTTCCATCCATGCTGGGTTAGCGCTGGACCTCTACACACAGTTACGGTCAATGCAAACCCAGGCTCCTCCAGAAACCCCAAATGACTTCTGTTCATTCTTGAACATTTGATATGTACTGTCCTGTTGGAATTTCATTCAAATAAAGCTTCTGATCATCCAGGAATAACAAGTCACTGGAACTACTTTTTCATTCTGCCTGGTTGCCAACTGTCTCTAAGGATGTCAAAGAATTTATTCAAGCATGTGAAATCTGTGCCAAGAACAAAGTTCCTCGTATACTGCCAACTGGATAACTCTTGCTTCTCTCTGTTCCCACTAGGCTGCAATCACACATATCGATGGATTTTATCATGGATCTGCCAGTCTCTTCTGTTTACGATACCATCACGGAGGTGGTGGGTCATTTCAGAAAGATGGCCCACTCTGTTCCCTAGACCAACCTTCCCAGTGTCGGAGATCTTGCCTCCTTGTTTATGCAACATGTTTTCAAGCTTCACAGGTTATCTTTGGATATAGTATCAGAGAAAGGTACTCAGTTTGTTGCCCAGTTTTGGAGAGCTTTCTGTTCTTTGTTGGATATGAATCTCAGTCTGTCATCTTTATATCATCCACAATCATATGGTCAGATGTCAATTAATCCCTCGAACAGTATCTATGTTGTTACATCTCCAAGTTACATAATAATTGGAGTACCGGTTGAGTATCCCTTATCCAAAATGCTTGGGACCAGAAGTATTTTGGATATCGGATTTTTCCGTATTTTAGAATAATTGCATACAATAAGGAGTTATCATGGCGATGGGACCCAAGTCTAAGCACAGAATGCATTTATGTTTCATATACATCTTATACATACAGCCTGAAGGTAATTTAATGCAATACTTTTAATAACTTTGTGTATTAAACAAAGTTTGTGTACATTGAGCCATCAGAAAACAAAGGTTTCACTATCTTATTCTCACTCAAAAAATTCCGTATTTCAGAATATTTGGATATGGGATACTCAACCTGTACTATATTTCCCATTAGTGGAGTTTGTGTATAACAATGCTCGTCACTCCTCCACTAGAGTGTCTCCATTTATCTGTGTGTTTGGATATAATCCTAGAGAATTCCTTTTTTTCCACTGTCGCCCAGTAATGTGTCTCTAAATCTGGCTATGGTTTCTCACCTCAAGACTATTTGGAAAAAAACTGCACTTTGCCCTCAAGAGAGAATCCTTCTGGGCAAGATTTTTTGCAGACAAGCATTGAAGGCCTTGTATGTTCAAGGTAGGTGTGGCTGTCTACTCTCAATATTAAGCTTCATCAGCAGCAGTTAGGTCCTAGGTATAATGGGCCTTTTTTGATTGTCAAGCAGGTGAACCCAGTGGCATTTCATCTTAAATTGCATAAATCCTTGAGAATTTCAAACACGTTCCATTGTTCATTTTTAAAGCCTGTGTTTTTTTCCAAGTTCTTCTCCAGTTATGATTCATGAACATCAGGAATATGTTGTGGAGAAAATCCTGGACTCAAAGTCAGGTCCACTTTTTGATTAATTGGAAAGGCTATGGGCCTGAAGAAGGAACTTGGGTTCAGGTGCAGCATTTTCATGCACTTCAGAAGGTCTTCAAAGAATTCCCTGATAAACCCAGGTCTAGGGGTTCCTTAGCCCCTCCACAAGTGGTGGTGGTGGGGGGGTGGTACTATTATGAGCCGTGGATGCGGCTCATTTCCAGTATCAGTCCCAACCATTGCCAAGTGACTGAGATGTCGCACCACTACTGCCACACTAGCAACCAGGCCCACCAGTTGCTAGGCAACTGGGACTTCTGGCGGACACAGTGCTTCCTGGTCCTGGCTGTTGCTTAGCAGCCGGGATGCTGTGCATGGACGTGCAGCTGCTTAGCTGAGGCTGCTGATTGTTGCTGGAGGCCTGGCTTGTTTCCTGGATGCTGATTGGTCCTGGGTCCTTTTATAGGGCACTCAGCCCTATGCTCCAGTGTCATTGATAGCTTCATGCTGCATGTTTGTGGCTGTTGTTTAGGCTTCTTGGCCCTGTGTCCTGAAATCCTGTTTTCTGCTTGGGTGAAAGCTCCAGACTATGTCATTGTGACTTATTTTACCTGCTTTTAGTCCTTGAATTCCAGGCTCATATTGGGAACTTTGGTTAACTCCTGCAGTACCACTAGTCCCTGCCAGCTGATCTTAGAATAGCAGTGTCTGCTGGGGATTATGGCCATGTCACAACCTCTATAGTCTCCATCTCCATCCATTCCTGCTACTACCTAGTGATCACCTGAAAATTATATAAGCCCCTAACATTCAGAGTGGAAGACCTGGTGGCACCCTAAGTACAAGTGAGTGTTTTGTACTCTAAGGGAACAATGGGTGGCTGTTATAGGCAGAAGACCTAGCTAGTGTAACTCTAGGGGTCTTATGTTATTGCTTGGGTGTTTCATAACAGTTGTGCTAGGGGTGTGGTTCAGTTGTTCAACAGCATGGTTCAACTTTTCAGCGGCCCTATGCAATCTTATCCGGTCAGCAGCCAGCACGCATGATTGTGGTGCTGGGGCCGGGCCTCCCTGTCATTTAACCCTGCAATGGGTTGATGTTTGGAAATTGAATCCTTTGTTTAATCATTAACTCCTTCAGTGCTTTCTGCACCCCCAAAACAGTTTGACCCACCAGGAAAACTCAGAGGGAGGTTTATTGCCAGTCTGTCTCTTTAGCCAGGTTTCACGAGACAAGTTATACAAACATTTGTATGTCTTTGCTGTCAATAACTTGTGCTTGCATTCCTGTGCTTGCTTCTCCAGGCATAGGGGTTTGCTATTGGGAATGACTGGGTGTAGTATGACTTATTGACAGTGACCATGTTGATATTCATTATGTCTACTCGGATGATAAGTCAGCATGACGATCTGTCGAAAAAACATCTTAAGTGGTGTAGTAGTCTCTTACTTTCTCCTGGTGGCAGTGGCTGTTTCATCATCATCTTTCTGGCCCTGGAGGTGCTGTGACTTCCGACAATGTTAAGGTCGACACTCATTAGGTTGACCACTATTGGTCAACACTGACATGGACGGCATGGACAAATGGTCGACACATTAAAATGGTTGACACATGAAATGGTCGACATGGATTTTTTTTTAAAAATGAAAAGATATTTAACTTTTTCATACTTTGCCATCCACATGGACTATGATTGGGAAAAGCATGGCGAGCGAAGTGAGCCATGCAAGGGGACACGGTACACTAATTGGGGTTCCAGGTCATGTTACGGAAAAAATTACACCAAAAACAGTTAAAAAATCCATGTCGACCTTTTCATGTGTCGACTTTTCATGCGTCAACCATTTCCATGTGTCGACTATTTGTCCATGACTGTTGACCTTAACATTGTCAACCATTCATACCGGAACCGTAGCCCTCCCCCCTAGAGCCTGACACTAACCCACCTGCTCTGCGCATCCTAGCCATAACATCCCCCCCTAGCAGCACCGAACTGTCGGCATCCTCAGAATGTTGACATTTTACATGGCAACAATTCAGCTGTAGATACTGTGAACCTGTCAACAGTTTGAGGATGTCAACCAACCTCGTGCCTGCCAAGCTTGATCCATGTCACAGTTCTGATTAGATATTGAGGTGTTCACAATATAAACGTTGACATGGTTACTAATGACCATTCAACCAGATAATAATTTACTTTAACTTACAATTCCACTTTGTTTTTTTGCACATGCACAGGGTGTTAAAAAACAAAAAAAGTGTTCCATAATCAAGTATTATGTGGCAAAGGTAATTTAAATTCTGTCTCACATAGATTGAAGGGCTACTTGAATTTATTTTAAAATAACAGTTTATTTGAATATATATCAAGCTATGTACTGTTTCATAGAGGTATACTATAAGATGTTTAGATAATACAGTTATTGCTTTTTTGTTATGCTATTAAGGTTCTTCATGTCACAGAACATGAGTCTGGGCAGTCTGCAATTAAATATTTTTCTTTTGGACATGAATTACACAGCAGCCAGAACAGACTCTTAGAGGATGTACCTCCCTCCCCCTGCAGTCAGCCCCTAATTTGGAGCTCGGATGGGAATCCTGGGCTGTTTTGGTCCTGATGGTTCAGATAGAGCTTGACTTCTGCATGCACACAGCTAATGTCTCCGTGAAAAAGCAGCTAGGTTTCGAGATGTCCGACTCTCTTCTAAACAACTCCTGGCCGTCATTTTCCAAATTATGGATGAAGAGATGGTCGTTCAAAAGAGGTAAATATAAATTAAACAAAATGAACACAGGGAGATTTCACTTGCTGAGAGAGCAGTCAGTTTGCCTGGAACAGGTGGCAGTACAAAGACAGTTGTAGGACAGTTGTAACATGCATGAGAAAGAGCATACAGATAACTGAAAGTTCTGATACATAAAAGTTTATATGATAACACTCTATAACACAAATGCTAAAAATTATATAAGGGCCCTTTAGATAATATAATCCAGTTGCAATTGTACAGACTGGCAATGTGCTATTTCACTTTAAAGTTATTCAGTTTTCAATATGAATATGTCATTATAGTAAAAAGACATACAGCAATAGAATGAAACAGTTGTTAACCAAGATTTTTTTTTCTGTCGAATCAAAGTGATATTATGTCATAACTACTGTTACACACTTTTGAAAACTGTCACTGTATTTACTGTGTATACTTGAAATACTAAGTCATACCTCCCAACATTGGTGGTTCGTGGAGCGGGGGTCCTGCACCCGGCGAAGGGGTTGGAGCCTTGGGGAAAGAGGGAAGCTTTGCGGCAACCCTGTTCGTGTCACTGTGGGGGAGTGCCCAGCACTCTCCGAGAATGCTGGGCTGCCCCCCGGCTCTCCCAGCACTGTGAATAGATGCCGTGATCTATTCTCCCAGTCCCACTGATTACTTGCTGTTCCAAAAAGCAGGCTGTGTTATCCTGGTGAGAGGTGCGGTCCACCAAGATATCGCCTTCTCAGCAAGTAGGACCTGACTACGCATGCACAAGCACTGCAACCAGCAGAACAGTGGATCATCAGGGACAGAGCAGGGGAGGCAGATGAGTTGCCATGGGGGGAGCAGTCAGCATCAAACAGCACAGAGCGGTTGGGGCAGAGCGAAGCAGCTAAGAGGAGGGGGGAGAGTCGGCATCGGGCCACAGTGTCCCGTGCAGGGGGGAAGGTTTAGGCAGGGGGGTAGTTAGGGGGTCCTTTGATCGCCCACTGCTCTGCACTGCAACTATACAGTACATGGAAGTGATCATGGGGCAGCCCCCAAAAATGCTGAAAAAAAACAGGTCCATGCAGCGAGGCCACACCCACTCAGCAGAGACCACACCCCTCCCACTCAAGGTCATGCCCCCTTCTCGGGTCGAGTGTCCCGAATGTCCACACTAGAAAGTTGGGAGGTATGATATATATATATATATATATATATATATATATATATATATATATATATACAAAAAGTTTGCTGGTGACCAGCACTCCATCTGACACATATGTGGAACTGCCTGGGTGCCATGACCTGAATTGTGGATGTCCCTCTAAGATGATTGGGATAATTTGAATTTGCATCAAGTCCTGAGAGTGCCGCAAACAACCTGACTTCTATATATAATACAGACAGGATGGGAGTATGGAGGAGAGGCAGCAAATAGAGAAGAGACATTGCTTTTACTCTCCACAGACAGGCTGAATAGCCCAGGCGCCTCTGATTGGCTGGTGTCAGTGAAAGGGGTGGAGAGGACAGGGAGGAGACACTGCTTTTCTCCTGTCTGGAGGCTTGTTACACCATCCATAGATTTAATGATATTTTTCTGACAGGAAATGGAAAGCTGAGCTTTCCAGTCTCGTATTAATCGCTTTCCCCATTGTAGTGTATTGGGAAGCAATATCTACACTAACCAGGGTCATCGATGAGAAAATATGAGGTTTCCCTACTGCTGCATGAATAGACCCCTGAGTTGAAACAGCTATGATCATTTTCATTCTGGTAATGACCTTATGTTTGCCTTTTTATCTTCAATCCTGTTATTTGTAAAAGGTATACGAGTAACTTGGTGCTGTTAAAGTATATGTGTGGTTATTCAGTTGGTGTGGAACTACAAGCCTCTGTGTGTCCTGACACAAGTTGCAGAAGTCTGTTGTAAATGCATTAACACAAGAAAGTCTTGTAGATGACAAGGTGGTACAAACCGCTGGACCTATCCATACGTAATTTGTGTATAATTAAGTTATTTGTGTTAATGTATTTTCATGTATTATAACAAAGGGCCTCATTCATAAACTGACTTTGGTTTTGCACTGGTATGCTCCAAAGGCCCACTTAACACACATTAAGGTACATACCTTACTTGCTCTTCACCCATGGAAGATGCCTATGGAAATGTGATGTGTGCAGGAAATGCTGAAGTGCACTGCACAAAAATGTAACCATCTCATTAAAGTCCAACCTCTTACGCCTTTGACCTCTTTCAGTAAATAAAACTTAAAAAACAACAACCTGACTTGTACTATTAAGCTTACATGAACTATTAGTGTGACTATTGGGACTTGTATTACATGACTTGTAGTGTGCCTAGAATTGCGCTTCTGTGCTGCTGTTCACACTGATCTGCCAAGCTATGCACATTAATGTTGTGAGACACCCACACTTGCCAAACTTCTCCTCTCACACAGTGCAGCTTTCTGCTTCTCTACCCATGTAACCGCCTTCAGGGCTGGAATAAGGGCCACATGGACCTGAGGCTGAAAATTACCATGAGGTCTATTGTGAAACATGGAGGAGCAATGGTCAGTGCTGTGTGAGTGCTGCCCATGCCATGTGGATGTATAACTTTTACCAGGGGCGTAGCCAGAACTCTGTGTGCCCCATTGCAACATTTTAAAGGGGTCCTTGTCCTAATGCTTCTAGAGAAACACCTCTCTGCAGCAGTTGTTAATGTTATGCCCCATAGTAGTGTCCTAGCTCATTTTATGAACCATAGTAATGCCTTTGTTCACATTATGTCACATTATGCAACACAGTACACCCAATTCACATTATGACATAGAGTTTTCCCCATTCATATTATGTCACACTATAGTGCTTCCTCTTCGTATTGTGCCACATTACAGTGCCACAATTTATATTATGTATCATTATAATGCCCTCCAGTTCAGTTTATACCATATTACAATGATATATTGCAGGCCCCAAGGCAAAAGTTTGTAAGGGACCCTATGTACCACCCAATGGTGACAAATATATATAACACATGTAACTATGACAGGGAAGATGGGCCCCACTGCAGCTACACTCCCTACACCTATGGTAGCTATGCCCTTGTCTCTTACACTATTCGCTCCAACGTCTCTATAAATATGTAAAAGCAGAACATTTGCATACTTTAGTGAGGAAACTAGAAATACAATTTTAATGCCATGTATTATGGCCGTGGCCGACCATGTGACCAGTTGGGCGACTACTCATCATCTTGAAATCATGATGATGGGGCTACTTTTATGTTGAGGGCTCCAGCTGTAGTCCCATCCACCCCATTGTTATTCTAGCCCTGGCCTCCTTGCTCCACCACCAAAAGATGATTTTGCACTGTGTGTCTGACATCTTGCTTTTGGTAAATGAAGTCTGCAGTGTTTTGAAAATGTCATCAACAGTTACATGAAATAATTGTTTCCAATGCCACTTACGACAAAGCTTCCCAGTCTGCACCACTGCCGTCCAGGTTTTCAGGATATCCATGCTTACGTCCAGATGGTTAAATTAAATTGACTGAGGTACCTATTAAAGTTATCTGTGCTTAAACACATAGGTGCCGATCCTGTGGGTGCTCCCGAGCCCGAGCACCCACGGAAAATCATGAGCACCCACGGGGCTGGCCCTATGCAGATCCTTACAGTCACCACCGGCGCTCATCCCCACTGGCGTCTCATTGAATGTCAACTGGGGGAAGCTGAAGTGCTGTGCCCGGGGCTCCGCTGAGACCATGCTGCGCTCACCCCTGCTGGCAACTCATGTACTCCACATGAGCTGCCAGCATCGGTGAGCGCAGCATAGTCTCAGCGGAGCCCTGGGCACGGCACTGCAACTCCCCCCAGCCGACATTCACCACATGAGCTGCCAGCAGGGGTGAGCGCAGCATAGTCTCAGTGCTCCGGAGCCCCGGGCACAGCTTTGAATCTTCCCCCAGCCGCCGAATACGAAAGAGACCAGGAGGCTGAATGTGAGCTGGGGGTGGAGCTGCAGGCCGGAAATTCCTCAGCCCTCGGCTCCACCCCCAGCTCACAATCAGCCTCCTAGTCTCTTGCATGTGAGGCCGTGGCGTGATGTAATTACGTCACGCGTAACGTGATTACGTCATCTAGCACTGCGGCACCCACCAGCAAAAAGAAAAATCGGCACCCCTGCGGATATCCATAAAACCTGGACTGTATGGCTGAGTTTGATGTAAGTCTACAGAGCTTTGATGGCCTAATTGTTATGAACTTTATCTTGCAAAATGACAACAGGTTTGTAGAAAAATGAGTAGTCCATTTCAAAAGTTTATGTTTTCTTCTTTGTATTAGTTTGGAACATGATATATTAAATGTCTTCTACAGTACTTGTAAAATTGCATATGAATGTCATACAGTAACAGTCTTAGGATTTTCATTGAATCATATAAGAGTCTATGCACAGAGAGCAATGTGGTGTTGCTTTCTGTGACCTTGGAGAGTCAGCTGCTTTTGCCAGTCAGTGTAAGTGTCTTGCTGATAACTACTGTATTGTGAATTCTATCGTGTTCTTCTCACTCAGTCTGAGGTTTGAGAGTGATTTGAAAGAGGTACAATGAGTTTAAAACAGAGCAAGCCTGCAAGGCTCCAAGGTCCTCCAATAAACCAGGAGAAATATATAGAAGTTAAAAGTTGGAGACTTGCTTGGTGCTAAGCCTTGTAAATATACATGAATATGTAGTACATAAACATTGGTCAAATACTGTATGAAAAAATAGGAACTTCCCTGTTGAAGTTACATGTTCAGGTTCTATATGAGATTCACTGGTCCTGGTCAAATTGCATGTAATAAAGATGGAAGAAAAGTCCACAAAAGTTTTACAGATTTTAAGATAAAATAGTGTTGTACAACATGTGTCATAAGTTCTTTGGTCTGTTCTGTTCTAAAAAGGAGTAACAGGTGGAAGGAAAATTGGGGGGATCACCCTTGTTGGTAATATGCTTACTTCAAAAACCTTATAAAAAGCCCATCTGTCGTGTCTTTACACTTGTACGTATGTCATGAAGTATTAAATAGTGCATATCCTTAAACAAGTTTAATGAGACACATAAAACATTCATTCATGTGCTATAGCTACAGTTTCTACTACATAAACTTTGTCAGCCCACATATCTATACAGAGAAATGCTGGGACTAAAGGGAAGTTATATCAGTAACAAGGATTTCTTAAAGGTAACCATTTAACCATTTTGAATGAGATATTCCTAATTTTGTGATGATAAAGGATAACACCACTAAATATTTAAATAAAATATAATAGACACATGCAAACTAAATATTGAACCAAGGATAGAGCTGGCAGTTGTGTAAAACTGGAAAAAAAAAAACACCTTTATTCTATAGGCTGTTAGAATAAATGTGATTTACATTGTGTAATGTTTCATACCCTATGCAACATTAGCACACCTATAGAGCCGCCTGAATAGAGACATACTGTATACGTAAAAGATAAACAAACTCACTCCCATACCGACGCCAGAATCATTCCAGGGAATGAAGAGGCAAAGGAGAGGCTTCAGTATAATATATGATAGCTTGTTGGGTCATTGTAGTAAAAGCCAAACAATAAACTTATCTAACAATCTACAGTAGGTCCTTGGTCCATTGGAGTAATCTTTAGATAATCCATCATTCTAAAGTATGTCATAGCTCAATGCAGGAAAATGTAGTACACCTACCGTTGAAATGTAAATAAAGAATACCACAGTATGCCTCTTCCAAAAATCCTGACTGCATGTGTGTTCAGCAGCATTAGAATAGGAAAGTATGAAAAAACACAATAATATATTCCACAGAAGGCTAAATTTGTATCACATTATATACATAAATAGCAATAAAACAGATTATTAGCAAATACACAACATTTTTTTACCAGAGGCTGGATACATTATTATTATTATTATTATTATTATTATTATTTAATTTTATGATGCCACTAAGGGTTTGTAGCGCCACAAAGATAAAAATACAGGGTGAGGCAAAAAAACCTCCCACATTTTAAAGGTTAAAGGGGGGTACACACGGAGAGATGGCTTCCAGAGATGTGTGCTGAATGATCTAGCACAGAACGCTCAGCACACATCTCAGGATGTTCAGCATACAGCGCGATGTGTGCTGAGCGAGGGGAAAAAAACAAAAACACTCACTTCACCCAATCTAGAGTCAGCGATAGCGATGCGCGGGGTTGCGCATCGCTATTACTATGGGCTATACACACGGAGCGATGTGTGCTTAATTTCTAAGCAATCTAGTCAGGTTGCTTAGAATTTATGCAGACATCTCTACGTGTGTACCCCCCTTCACAAAAAGGCATGGTATAAATGCTATTCACAATTTGAGTACATAATCTAAAAGTGCATGGAATAAAGTTTATTTTCAGGTTTTTTTATTTGGTACAGATGTTCAGAGGGTGATGACCACAATGTTCCAATGTTTGGGGGGGGAAATATTTTACAAATGGTCATTTTTTTATTTCTTTTTTTATAAAATCATTTTTCATAAGCTTTAAATTTATGTTCTTGACCCAATTCAGTTATTAACAAAAAAATCACAATATTTTAGCTGTTTTTGGAAAAAATCTGCTGGTTAAGTGCTTAATACCCACCTCTACATACTCCAGTGGCAGCAGCGTCGTCGCTGCACAAGTCATCTGTGCATGCGCAGTAGAATATTCGCCGGGAAAATGAATGGGCGCATTCATGTTTAATCCAAGGATTCTCTTTCTTACTGTTCTTTTTATTAACCAATATTTGTATATTTTTCAGTTGACACTGTATATACTTTGGAGATCATGTATATTTGGACACATTTACCCTGAAAGCTGTTTGGATAAAAATTATATGCTCAGACTGATGCATGTTAAAATCTGTCCAGCTGTCAATACTAGCGTACAATGGCCCTCATTCCGAGTTGTTCGCTCGCAAGCTGCTTTTAGCAGTTTTGCACACGCTAAGCCGCCGCCTACTGGGAGTGAATCTTAGCATAGTAAAATTGCGAACGAAAGATTAGCAGAATTGCGAATAGACACTTCTTAGCAGTTTCTGAGTAGCTCCAGACTTACTCGGCAACTGCGATCAGTTCAGTCAGTTTCGTTCCTGGTTTGACGTCACAAACACTCCCAGCGTTCGCCCAGACACTCCCCCGTTTCTTCAGACACTCCCGCGTTTTTCCCAGAAATGGCAGCGTTTTTTCACACACACCCATAAAACGGCCAGTTTCCGCCCAGAAACACCCACTTCCTGTCAATCACATTACGATCACCAGAACGAAGAAAAAACCTCGTAATGCCGTGAGTAAAATACCTAACTGCATAGCAAATTTACTTGGCGCAGTCGCACTGCGGACATTGCGCATGCGCATTAGCGACAAATCGCTCCGTTGCAAAAAAAAAAATAACGAGCGGTCAACTCGGAATGACCACCAATGGGGGTAATTCCAAGTTGATCGCAGCAGGAAATTTTTTAGCAGTTGGGCAAAACCATGTGCACTGCAGGGGAGGCAGATTTAACATGTGCAGAGAGAGTTAGATTTGGGTGTGGTGAGTTCAATCTGCAATCTAAATTGCAGTGTAAAAATAAAGCAGCCAGTATTTACCCTGCACAGAAACAAAATAACCCACCCAAATCTAACTCTCTCTGCAAATGTTATATCTGCCCCCCCTGCAGTGCACATGGTTTTGCCCAACTGCTAAAAAATTTCCTGCTGCGATCAACTTGGAATTACTCCCAATATGTATCAGTTTTACATCAGGAGTAATACAGCATGTTTGCAGTAAATAGCAGAGAAAGTTTAGAAATCACATAGAGATTGACAGCGTTAGTAATAAAATGCAAAATTCTCATTACCCAATTTGTACACAATGTAATTCAGCAGTTGGGATCCCAACAGTCAGAAGACCGACAGCAGAATCCAGATGGTCAAAATCCCAATGGCTTCTGGGTATTTCCACCCTATCCCTAATCATAACCTGCTGTTCTTTGAATATGGGGGACCCCTGTACAATTACACACAGAAGTCCCGCAGAGATCACATTAATCTGTACAGGCTTTTGCAAAACACGTTGCTGAGCATGTTGTCTAGTTGGAAAGTCTATTTTGGCCTGAGCTTGCACCATGTTTATAAGCACGATGCTTAGTGTATTTCCCTGTTGTTTCCTTTTGCATGGAAAATACGTGCGAGTTGGTTCAATGGTGTAGTGATAGTAAATTGATCCCCTACTGTTGAAATTTCACGTATTCTTTAAAATGGCTTGAGGAAAAATACGAAGAATCAATTTTTAAGTCTTCATCCTGAATGACAGCAGGATGAGGTCACACTGAGAGCATTCTGTATAATCCTTCTACAGCCTTCACTGATCCCAGAGAATGTACTAGCCTGTATTCGTGCTGAACTGGTACTGTTTTTCATCAATATGTGGCTGTAATAATGAGCATGCGTCATTGTGAAGTGGCATGTCAGAATGTTATAAATTTCATGTAACATACTGTATTTTAAATTGCAGTTTATATAACAGGACATTTTCAGAGCTCCTTTATCGTGGCTAAGTCATGTTATGTAGCAAAACATTGGTGGCTACGTCAACAGTGTAAACATTGTCATAGGCCATGGCTTGTGATGGGTCTCGCATGTTTTCTTTTTTTTGATCAGAATGTATTCTTTATATATACAATATATTTATTGGAGTTGCTCGTGTGAACACAAACGATACAAATAGCAACATATGTATTGGCAATGAATAGAGAAGGGTAGGGAAAGAGACCCAACGTGTGATATAGGACAATATCATGGTCTGGCACTATCAATACTGAAGGTTAGCCAAAATGCCCATTGCAACAGGGTGATTGTGGTCCAGGAGGGTTTACATGTTCCCGATCTTAGGATCATAGCTGTAGATTTAAGAATGTGCAAACATTAATTAAATATTAATTAGAGGGTTCATTAAAAAAGAGATAATATATGCAGTACTGAACATAACAACAGTGGGTATGCTTGACCGCTGCTGGGGATCCCGGCGGTTAGCATACTGACTGCGGGACCCCATGGAAGAATGCCAGTGGGGGGTGAGCCCAACAAAGCAGTTGCAGGCTTACTGCACTCGCCACGCTGAAGACTCAGTGGTGAGCTGCGTTCACCACAGGTTCTTCTATTTCCCCTCTATGGGTGTTGTGACACCCACCCTGTGGGCTCAGTGGTGAGCTGCGCCTGCCACAGGTTCTATTTCCACTCTGTGGGTGTTGTGGACACCCACGAGTGGGAATAGTGCCTACTAGTTGACATGGCGTCTGTCGGGATATCGGGGGTGCCGGATGTAGCCGTTGGTAATGTGACCGGTATGTATTACAGTATGTTTAGGCAGATTGTAAGTGATTTTACAATGTCTATCTTGGTAGTGTTCTACCTTTCCTGAGGAGCGACCCCTTTGATAACTGACAGGCATAAAACGTAATACCAGTACTGACAAGGTCATTACATGACTGTGTCATATGGTAGAATGCATTTTCTACTAACTTGATTTACCTCTATAGGAGCTGTCAAAGTCTAAAAATATTGCAGAACACACCGCACGTATAAAATACACACACATGCCCACTGCGCGTGCACTTGTTCCGCCGTGCGTGCACATATCCGCAATTTGCGTATGGTCGCTCCCGCGGTCCTGCGCGTGGTGTGGGTATTTACGTCGGAGTTTGTAAACGCATGGAGGGCTATCAAAACATTACATATTTAATCCAAATTGTGCACATTGGAGGTCATTCCGAGTTGTTCGCTCGGTAAAAATCTTCGCATCGCAGCGATTTTCCGCTTTATGCGCATGCGCAATGTCCGCACTGCGACTGCGCCAAGTAAATTTGCTATGCACTTAGGAATTTTACTCACGGCATTTTCATCGTTCTGGCGATCGTAATGTGATTGACAGGAAATGGGTGTTACTGGGCGGAAACAGGCCGTTTTATGGGCGTGTGGGAAAAAACGCTACCGTTTCCGGGAAAAACGCAGGAGTGGCTGGAGAAACGGGGGAGTGTCTGGGCGAACGCTGGGTGTGTTTGTGACGTCAAACCAGGAACGACAGGCAGTGAAATGATCGCAGATGCCGAGTAAGTCTGAAGCTACTCAGAAACTGCTACGAGGTGTGTAATCGCAATATTGCGAATACATCGTTCGCAATTTTAAGATGCTAAGATTCACTCCCCGTAGGCGGCGGCTTAGCATGAGCAAATCTGCTAAAATCCGCTTGCGAGCGAACAACTCGGAATGACCTCCATTGTACACATAGTCCCCCTGCACCACATCAGCAAGTATCAACAGTTTAAATGATTCCAGAACAAGGGGATTCACCTTTGCATGATAGGAGGGGACAGACTAAGGTTATAAAGTGGTGTCTGAATCCAGCTGTAGGGTATTTTAAGGGTAACATTCCGGTGTTGGTTTGAGGAAGATCGCATGTTCCTGTGGATAGTTAGGTGCAGAAGCAGAATATAGGGGGTCATTCCGAGTTGTTCGCTCGGTAAATTTCTTCGCATCGCAGCGAATTTCCGCTTAGTGCGCATGTGCAATGTTCGCACTGCGACTGCGCCAAGTAAATTTGCTATGCAGTTAGGAATTTTACTCACGTTTTTTTCATCGTTCTGGTGATCGTAATGTGATTGACAGGAAGTGGGTGTTTCTGGGCGGAAACTGGCCGTTTTATGGGTGTGTGTGAAAAAACGCTACCGTTTCTGGGAAAAACGCGGTAGTGGCTGGAGAAACGGAGGAGTGTCTGGGCGAACGCTGGGTGTGTTTGTGACGTCAAACCAGGAACGACAAGCACTGAACTGATCGCAGATGCCGAGTAAGTTTGAAGCTACTCAGAAACTGCTAAGAGGTGTGTAATCGCAATTTTGAGAATCTTTCGTTCGCAATTTTAAGATGCAAAGATTCACTCCCAGTAGGCGGCGGCTTAGCGTGTGTAAAGCTGCTAAAAACAGCTTGCGAGCGAACAACTCGGAATGACCCCCATAGATATAAACTGTATTTCTCTAACGTCCTTGAGGATGCTGGGACTCCATAAGGACCATGGGGAATAGACGGGCTCCGCAGGAGATAGGGCACTTTAAGAAAGCTTTGGATTCTGGGTGTGCACTGGCTCCTCCCCCTATGCCCCTCCTCCAGACCTCAGTTTTACACTGTGCCCAGAGCGAGATGGGTGCACTGCAGGGAGCTCCCTGAGTTCTCTGCCTGGAAAGCATTTTTGTTTGGATTTTTTCTACATTTTTACAGGGAGCACTGCTGGCAACAGGCTCCCTGCATCGAGGGACTGAGGAGAGAGGGGCAGACCTTCTTGTCTAAGATAGGCTCTGCTTCCTCGGCTACTGGACACCATTAGCTCCAGAGGGGGTGAACACAGGTTCTTACTGGGCGTCCACTCCCAGAGCCGCGCCGCCGTTCTCCTCACAGAGCCAGAAGAAATGAAGTCAGAAGACGTCTCAGGCAGCAGAAGCCTTCAGAGCTTCACTGAGGTAACGCACAGCACCGCAGCCGTGCGTCATTGCTCCCATACACCTCACACACTCCGGTCACTGTAAGGGTGCAGGGCGCAGGGGGGGCACCCTGGGCAGCAATATAACACCTCTCTTATGGCAAAAAGTATATATACATGTACAGGTGGGCACTGTACATGTATTTAAAGGAGCCCCCGCCATATTTTAGTAAGTTTGAGTGGGACAGAAGCCCACCGCCAAGGGGGCGGGTCTTATCCCTCAGCACTCACCAGCGCCATTTTCTCTCCACAGCACTGCTGAGAGGAAGCTCCCCGGACTCTCCCCTGCTTGACACACGGGGAAGAGGGTTTTAAAGTAGAGGGGGGGCACATATTTGGCGATTATACATTACAGCAGCGCTACTGGGTAAACATTCTGTGTTTTTTCCTGGGTTATATAGCGCTGGGTGTGTGCTGGCATTCTCTCTCTCTGTCTCTCCAAAGGGCCTAGGGGGGAACCTGTCTTCAGATAAGAGATTCCGTGTGTGTGGAGTGTGTCTGTACGTGTGTGTCGACAGGTCTGCGGTAAAAGGCTCTCCGAAGGAAGAGATGGAGCAAATCTGTGTGGGTGCGTGGTCTCTCCGTCGACAACGCCGACACCTGATTGGATATGTGAAATTAAGTGCTAAGATGACATCATTACAAAAGTTTAGAGAACAGACAGGGAATCTACCCATGTCTGCCCCTATGTCACGGAGACCTTCAGAGTCTTACAACGCTTACTATCCAAAATAATAGGCACTGTTATCGACACGGAGTCTGACTCCAGTGTCGACTACGATAATGCAAAGTACAGCCAAGACTGGCAGAAAAGTATTCAATATATGATTATTGTAATAGAAGATGTTTTGCATATCACTGATGACTCATCTGTCCCTGACACAAGGGTACACATGTTTAAGGGGAAGAAAGCTGAGGTAAATTTCCCTCCTCTCATGAAGGAAAAGAGCGGGAATCTCCAGACAAGAAGCTGCAGCTTCCCAAAAAGAATTCTCAGGGAATATCCTTTCCCTAATGGGGCCAGGATAAGATGGGAATCTTCCCCTAGGGTGTACAAGGCATTGACACGTTTACCCAAAAAGGTAGCGCTGACTTAACAGCTATCCTCAGGGATCCTGCAGATAGCATGCAGTAAAAGTACTTTGAAGTCCATTTACACACATTCTGGTACACTACTCAGACCGGTGATTGTGTCGGCATGGGTTTATAGCGCTGTAGCAGCGGTGGTTTAACCCCTAGATAAGGATGCCATGTTATTGTCCCTAGTAGATAGGTATATATATATATTTATTTATATGTAAAAGATGTTGTCTTTTATATATATATATATATATATATATATAGAGATCCGAAAGAAACAGCGGCACTCGAGGATTTTCGTGGAGCAAGCAAAAATGTATTCAAAGAAAGCTACAAAAAGCCGACGTTTCGGGGCTTACATGCCCCTTTGTCAAAGGGGCATGTAAGCCCCGAAACGTCGGCTTTTTGTAGCTTTCTTTGAATACATTTTTGCTTGCTCCACGAAAATCCTCGAGTGCCGCTGTTTCTTTCGGATCTCTGCATTTCTACTACAGAAGGCACCGGGGTACCTTCACGCCAGATAGGAGAGTGCCAGTCCCATTTGGGATATATATATATATATATATATATATATATAAGACATGCCCAAAGAGACGTTAGTCTACTGGGTTCTTGAGTCAACGCTATGTCGATTTCTGCTAGACTTGTCCTGTGGAACATGCAATGGACAGGTGATGCCGACTAAAAGAGGCATATGGAGGGTTTACCTCACAAGGCTGAGGAATTGTGTGGAGAAGGGCTCTCGGACCTGGTCTCCACAGCTATAGCTGGTAATTCTGATCTTTTGCCTTATATTCCCTCACAGACTAAGAAGGCACAACATTATCAAATGCAGTCCTTTCGGTCGCAGAATAACAAGAAAGTATGAGGAGCGTCCTTTCTTACCAGAGGTAAGGGCACGGGGCACAGCTAGTTCCCAGGAACAGAAGTCCTCCCCGGCCTCTACTACATCCACCGCAGGATACGAGAGCTCCGCTAATGGAGTCCGTCCCAGGGGAAGCACGTCTTTGACTCTTCAGCCACATCTGAGTTCACTCACAGGTGGATCCCGGGGCAATAAAAATTGTTCTCAGGGTTACAAAGGAATTCGAAAGGTGCCTCCTCGCCGGTTTTCCTTATCGGACCTACCGGCTTCTCCCCCAGCAGGGGAGTTATATTAAATACAATTCACACATTGTATCTCCAACAGGTGGTGCTCAAGGTTCTCCTCCTGCAACAAGAAAGGGGCTATTACTCAACCTTGGCTGTAGTCCCGAATACGTATGGTTCGGTCAGACCTATTTAAAATTAAAACCTCTGAACCTATACTGGAAAAGGTACAAATTTAAGGTGGAATCGCTCAGAGCGATCATGGCCAGCCTGGAAAGGGGGGATTTGATGGTGTATCTAGACATAAAGGCTGCATACCTTCATGTTCCCATTTATCCACCCCATCAGGCGTACCTGAGAATTGTGATACAGTATTGTCATTACCAATTTCAGGGTAATGGGCGGAAATGATGGTGCTCCTACGCAAGCTAGGAGTCACAGTTATCCCATACTTGGACGATCTCCTATAAGGCGAGATCAAAAGAGCAGTTGTTGAACAGCGTGTCACTTTCGCTGAAGGTGTCACAGCAACACGGCTAGTTTCTCAATATCCCGAAGTCACAGTTGGTTCCTATGACTAGTCTGCCCTTCTTGGGTATGATTCTGGATACGGACCAGAAAGGGGTTTACCTTCAGATAGAGAAGGCCCAGGAACTCATGACTCTGGTCAGGAACTTATTGAAACCAAGACAGTTGTCGGCGTCGCTGCACCCGAATCCGTGGAAAATCATTCCCTTCGGCAGGTTCCATGCGAGGTCTTTCAAATGGGACCTACTGGACAAGTGGTCCGGGTTACATCTACAGATTCATCAGTTGATCACCCTCTCCCCCAGGGCCGGGGTATCTCTCCTGTGGTGGTTGCAAGGTGCTCACCTTCTATAGGGCCGCAGGTTCGGCATTCAGGACTGGATCCTGGTGACCACGGACACGAGCCGCCGAGGTTGGGGAGCAGTCACACAGGGAAAAATAAAATGTCCAAGGTCTTTGGTCAAGTCAAGAGACTTGTCTTCACTTCTTGGAACTAAGGGCCATATACAACGCCCAACGTCAGGCGGAGACCCTACTTCGCCACCAACCGGTTCTGATCCAGTCAGACAACGTCACCGCAGTAGCTCATGTAAACCGCCAAGGCGGCACAAGGAGCAGAGTGGCGATGGCGGAAGCCACCAGAATTCTTTGCTGGGCGGAGAATCATGTAAGCGCACTGTCAGCAGTGTTCATTCCGGGAGTGGACGACTGGGAAGCAGACTTCCTCAGCGGACACGACCTACGTCCTGGAGAGTGGGGACTTCATTAGGAAGTCTTAGCACAGATTGCAATTCGGTGGAGACTGCCACTGATAGACATGATGGCGTCCCGCCTCAACACAAAGCCGCAGAGTTATTGCGCCAGGTCAGGAGACCCTCAGGCAGTAAGCTGTGGACGCCCTAGTGACACCGTGGGTGTTCCGGTCGGTCTCTGTGTTTACTCCTCTTCCTCTCATACCCATGGTGTTGAGGATAATAAGAAAAAGAGGAGTGAGACCAATTCTCATTGTTCCAGATTGGACACGGAGGACCTGGTATCCAGATCTGCAGGAAATGCTCACAGAGAATCTGTGGCCTCTTCCTCTAAGACAGGACCTGCTGCAGCAGGGGCCCTGTTTGTTCCAAGACTTACCGCGGCTGCGTTTGATGGCATGGCGGTTCAACGCAGGATCCTAGCTGTTAGGTGCCGCGGTCCACGGCGCCACTCAGTCTGCTTCCGAGCGACGCTCGCGGCCGCCGCACCTCCCTCCCTGCCCACCCGGCGCCTAGCAACGCCAGGACGCCATGCGTACTGTAGCCGCCAGGTCCATGGCAACGCTAGGACGCCGGGCGTCCTCAGCCGCTGGGTCCATAGCAATGGGGATGCCATTGGCGGACCGCGTTCCCCGTTGCCAGATAGGATTGATTAGTTGCTCGTGCAGCAGGGCAGCTGCACGGGAACTAGTAATTAGGGTCTGGGGGCTGGTCTTGCTGGCCCTCCTGTCATTGGCCAGCAGGGTCTTTTTATGGGAGCCAGCACACTGCAGCCTCGCCGGTGATAGCTTCCTGTATGCTGTTCCTGCCTTGCAACGTCTGTTCCTGGTCAGCTGTATCTGGTCGATCCTGCTCCCTGTGCTCCTGAGTTCTGGAGTTCTGAAGCCGGTCCTGGGAATCCTTCCTGTCCCAGTGAACCTGTTGCAGTCATCTGGGGGTTCTCGCTTGTTTGGGTTCTCTCCCGGTTTCATGAGTAGCGGCTTCTGCCGCGTGTTGCGGCCTAGGCCGCTTAGTCCTTGTGTTAATTTTGTATTGGTGGTTTTTGCGGAGGTTTCCGCTTTTCACTGTCCTCCCCGGAACTCGGCGGTGCCGTGTGGGGGAGTGGACAGTGGTATCTTTTGTTGTTCTTTTCCTTTGGCGGCGTGCCGCACATATATTTAGTTTTAGGGTAGTTAGTAGCCCCTAGCTTTCTGTTTGCTTTAGTTAGAGGTCCCCTTGTTATTATCCTGTCTCGGTTCACGCCTTGTCTCACTCTAAGACCTGGGGGCATCGGAGTTGGGCAGAACTAATCCGCCCTTCAAACGCAGCTGCCGTGGGCCCAAGAAACCATAGTCACTCAGGCGTGAACTGACCACACGGGTAAAACAATGGAGGTAGGGTGCTAGGGGCTATTCCCGTACCACCCCTTATTTCAGTGTCACGTCCTGGTGCTCTGGACTCACTACGCAACATCTCTCTAGTTCTGAGCATCAGGAACGTAACATTATCACCGGCCAAAAAACAAAAAAAAAGAATAAAATAAAGAGTTATTTGTTTTTGGTGGGCCTTGAAATTCGGCCTCATGAATCCGGCAGTATTAGGACCGAATCCCAGCCAGCTTTTGGCCAACCAGATTCAGGAACTAACTGAGATGGTTCAGGATCTTACTCTTCGGGTGAGATCGCAGGAAGATCTTTTGTGAGCCTCCCCGAGTATGATTCCAGAACCAAAGATGCACCTTCCTGACCGTTTTTCAGGTAACCGAAAGGATTTTTTTAATTTCAAGGAAGCTTGTAAGCTTTATTTTCGTTTAAGGCCCCGATCCTATGGTACTCAACGGGTCGGGATTGTGATGTCTTTGCTACAAGGCGATCCGCAAACCTGGGCTTTTGGGCTAAAAGCTGATGATGTTGCCTTGCTTTCTGTAGATGCCTTTTTTAAGTCTCTAGGCCTTCTGTACGATGACCCTGATAGAGAGGCGTCGGCTGAGAGCCACCTGCGTGCACTTAAGCAAGGGAAAAATCCAGCAGAGGCGTTTTGTACCGAGTTTCGCCGTTGGTCGAACGACTGTGGCTGGAATGACCCGGCCCTGCGCAGTCAGTTTCGCCTCGGTTTGTCTGAAGTTATTAAAGACAGTCTCCTTCAGTACCCCGCTCCAGAGACTTTAGACAAACTCATGGAGCTTGCTATTAAAATTGATCGTCGTCTCCGGGAGCAGAGGGCTGAAAGAGGAGCTAGTTTCAGGCCTAGTCCATGTATGTATACTTTCCCTGAGGACGTCGAGGAGCCCATGCAAATGGGTCTCTCCCGGCTGTCCCCAGAGGAAAGAACCAGAAGGCTAAATTCTGGCCTTTGCTTGTATTGTGGTGGCAAGGGACATATCGCACGTAATTGCCCGAATAAGCAGGGAAACGCTCTGACCAAGTGAATTGTGAGGGGGTTCACTTGGGTCTGCAATTGATCTCCTCTACTGATTCCTTATTAGTTCCTGTAAAAATTTCCTTTGGTAGTCTCAGTTCGTTGGTGTCGGCCTTCGTCGGCAGTGGAACTGCGGGAAATTTCATGGATCTTGGTTGGGCTCAGGCTTTGGGCGTTCCACAGATACCTTTGGATAAACGTATCACCATGCACGGCTTGGATGGTGGTCCGCTTTCTAATGGGGTAATCACTCACCGCACACCTCCAGTACAACTGACAGTGGGGGCCCTACATTCGGAGAAAATCGAATTTTACCTTACCCCTGGTCCGGATGTCCCCGTAGTCTTGGGTCACCCCTGGCTTGCCTTTCATAATCCCACCATAGATTGGCGGTCTGGGGAGATTTCTCGATGGGGTCCCTTTTGTATTAAGGGATGTATTTCCCGTCCAGTCCGGGTTGCGGCAGTCACCCCAGAACTTATTCCTTTGAATATCAGGACTTTGCCGATGTTTTCTCCAAGGGTAATGCGGATATTCTGCCTCCTCATCGGTCCTATGACTGCGCTATTGACTTAGTTCCCGGTGCCTCTTTGCCTAAAGGGAGACTATATGCCCTGTCTGGGCCGGAAACTACGGCAATGAATGATTATGTACAGGAGAGCCTAAAAAAAGGCTTCATTAGGCCCTCGAAATCTCCATTGAGTGCAGGGTTCTTTTTTGTTGAGAAAAAAGATGGGTCGCTCAGACCATGTATTGATTATTGGGCTCTGAATAAAATTTCTGTTAAAAACACCTACCCCTTGCCACTGATTTCAGTACTATTTGATCAGCTCCGGACAGCCGTTATCTTTTCCAAGATCGATCTTAGAGGGGCTTACAATCTCATCTGAATAAAATCTGGGGATGAGTGGAAGACGGCTTTCAGCACACAGTCGGGACATTATGAGTACCTGGTGATGCTGTTTGGGCTGTCTAATGCTCCTGCTGTATTTCAAGATCTCATTAACGACGTCCTTCGCGACTTTCTAGGAAAGTTCGTAGTCGTTTATTTAGACGACATTTTGATTTATTCTGAGTCTTTTGAACAACATATTACCCATGTGCGACTGGTCCTTCAGAAGTTACGGGAAAATCATTTATACGCCAAACTGGAGAAATGTGATTTCCACATCACAGAAGTGTCCTTCCTGGGGTATATTATTTCTCCTAAGGGGTTTTTCATGGAACCAAAAAAACTCCAGGCCATCCTAAATTGGGCACAACCCACGAACTTAAAAGCAATTCAGCGCTTTTTAGGGTTTGCAAATTACTATAGGCGTTTTATTCATACCTTCTCAGATTTGGTTGCTCCTATTGTGGCATTGACTAAAAAAGGAGCGGACCCTTCCAATTGGTCGCCTGAAGCCAAGTCTGCCTTCCTGGCCTTAAAGCAGGCCTTTGTCTCAGCTCCAGTACTCAGACACCCTAACACGGATCTCCCCTTTATTGTCGAGGTAGATGCCTCAGAGGTTGGAGTGAGGGCTATCCTTTCTCAGGAAGACCCAGAGTCTCAGGAATTACACCCATGTGCCTTCATGTCCAGAAAATTCTCCTCCGCAGAATCCAACTATGATGTTGGTAATCGAGAATTGTTGGCAGTTAAATGGGCTTTCGAGGAGTGGAGGCACTGGCTGGAAGGAGCAAGGCATACCATTACGGTGTTCACTGACCACAAGATCCTGCAGTATATTGAGTCAGCTAAACGGCTTAATGCTCGACAGGCACGTTGGGCGCTGTTTTTGACTCGTTTCAGGTTTATTATCACCTTCAGGCCCGGTTCCAAGAATACAAAAGCCGATGCCCTGTCACGTTGTTTTCTTCCGGTTCACAATAACCACCCAGCTACTACCCCCATAGTCCCATCGTCTGTCATCCGGGCTGGCCTCACACAGGATTTATTTACACAGCTAGTTCAGCTTCAGCAGCAGGCTCCCAAAGTCACTCCTGCAGATCGTCTCTTTGTCCCTGAATTTCTGAGAGGCACTGTTCTAGCTGAGTTTCATGATAATAAGGTTTCTGGTCATCCGGGTATCACTAAGACCTTGGAGTTAATCTCTCGCTCAGTGTGGTGGCCTAATCTTTCTAAAGATGTAAGGGAATTTGTCCGTTCCTGTCAGGTTTGTGCTCAGTACAAGGTATCTCGATCGTTGCCGGTCGGGCAACTCATGCCTCTAGCCGTTCCTCTCAGGCCATGGTCACATATATCCATGGATTTCGTGGTGGACCTTCCTCTTTCAGCTGGATTTCGAGTCATTTGGGTGGTAGTAGACCGTTTTAGTAAGATGGCCCACTTCATTGCTCTCCCCCGATTACCCTCTGCTCAAGGGTTGGCAGTTTTGTTTCTCCGCCATGTGTTCAGGCTCCATGGTTTACCCAGGGATATTGTCTCTGATCGGGGACCGCAATTCATCGCCCGTTTCTGGAAACGTTTTTGTGCCTCATTAAATATGAAACTCTCTATAACATCTGGGTACCATCCACAGTCTAACGGACAAACTGAACGTGTTAATCAGTCGTTAAAACAGTATTTACGGCTATATTCGGCCAAACTTCAGAATGATTGGTCTGAATTTCTTCCTTTGGCCGAGTTTGCCTATAATAACTCTTGTCATTCTTCCACCAAGGAGTCCCCATTCTTTTCGGTCTTGGGCTTTCATCCTAGAGCCAATTCTTTTTACCCTCATTTTCCAGTCTCCTCGTTGACCTTAACTTCCCATCTCAGAATGATTTGGAAAAAGGTGCACCTTGCCCTTAAGAAGGCTGCCTTCCGAGAAAAAAAAA